>NW_024070212.1:99288330-99677584 GCF_014754425.2 Oryx dammah | reverse complement strand
AGCAACAGTTAAAACTGGACATGGAACAAGAGACTGGTTCCAAATAGGAAAAGGAGTACGTCAAGGCTGTATATTGTCACCCTGCTTATTTAACTTATATGCAGAGTACATCATGAGAAACGCTGGACTGGATGAAGCACAAGCTGGAATTAAGACTGCCGGGATATGCAGATGACACCACCCTTATGGCAGAAAGTGAAGAGGAACTCAAAAGCCTCTTGATGAAAGTGAAAGAGGAGAGTGAAAAAGTTGGCTTAAAGCTCAACATTCAGAAAACGAAGATCATGGCATCTGGTCCCATCACTTCATGGGAAATAGATGGGGAAACAGTAGAAACAGTGTCAGACTTTATTTTAGGGGGCTCCAAAATCACTGCAGACGGTGCTTGCAGCCATGAAATTAAAAGACACTTACTCCTTGGAAGAAAAGTTATGACCAACCTAGATAGCATATTCAAAAGCAGAGACATTACTTTGCCAACAAAGATCCGTCTAGTCAAGGCTATGGTTTTTCCAGTGGTCATGTATGGATGTGAGAGTTGGACTGTGAAGAAAGCTGAGTGCTGAAGAATTGATGCTTTTGAACTGTGGTGTTGGAGAAGACTCTTGAGAGTCCCTTGGACTGCAAGGAGATCCAACCAGTCCATCCTAGAGGAAATCAGTCCTGAGTGTTCTTTGGAAGGACTGATGCTAAAGCTGATATTCCAATACTTTGGCCACCTCATGTGAAGGGTTGACTCATTGGAAAAGACTTTGATGCTGGGAGCGATTGGGGGCAGGAAGAGAAGGGGACGACAGAGGATGAGATGGCTGGATGGCATCACCGACTCGATTGACGTGAGTCTGAGTGAACTCTGGGAGTTTGTGATGGACAGGGAGGCCTGGCGTGCTGCAATTCATGGGGTCGCAAAGAGTCGGACACGACTGAGCAACTAAACTGAACTGAATATACCCCTGGGGCTTTCTTATATGGGCTTCCCTGGTGGCTTAGACGGTAAAGCATCTGCCCGCAGTGCAGGAGACCTGGGGTTGATCCCAGGGTTGGAAAGCTCCCCTGGAGAAGGAGATGACAACCAACTCCAGTACTCTTGCCTGGAAAATCCCATGGATGGAGGAGCCTGGTAGGCTACAGTCCATGAGGTTGCAGAGAGTTGGACACGACTGAGCGACTTCACTTCACTTCACATACCCCTTACATTTTATCATGGAATGCTGGCTGGCATCCCCAACGTTATGGTCCAATGGATCAAATAATTAGTTCTCATTGGGTGGTTTCATGGCCTCTCATAGACAAGTGTTTAGTTTCTGCAACAGTCGTTGTAAGCCAAAAATCCCTTCTCAAGTAGTGGCCCGTGGTTTGTGGGTGGGATCAGAGCCTTGCTTCAGAATCCTGGGTGCCCATGCTGTGATTCCCCAATTGGAATTCCCTGAAGGTATTAAGTAAGGTTTCTGTCACAAAAATACATCCAAAACATTGGGTCTGTTGCATAATCAGGCCCAACTGGTAACACAGATTGCACTGCAACCTAGGTCTATCTTTTGGAGCCAGGCTCCTCTCTAAACCTACAGGTTACTGATAAATGAGTCAGAGCAGCACGCTCAAATATAGTACACATGGCCTCCAAACCCAAGAGGGCCATCAAGCTTTCTAATTCTTTGAGGTGAGTGGTACAAGGTGTGGCCTCTTGTTTCTTACTTTAATTTTTGTTTATTTATTTTTAGTGTAGACAAGCAAAAGAATTGTCTCACAAGGAAGTCTGTAAGAGACTCCAAATTTTGGAAAGACTGGCTCAACAAATAAAAAAATACATGTGTTTAAAAGAAAAAAAAAGATGTCTTAGCTTGAGCTGCTATAACAGAAATAACTATAGATGGAGTGACTTAAAAGAAATGTATTTCTTAGAATTCTGGCAACTGAGGAGACTGTTCTGCCAAAAAATAAAAAAAGCCCAATAACATAAAATAGACCACAGGAGTCCGCTCAGGAAAGCTGATAATTGATGACATGTAACTGGTAGGGGAAGGAGAAGGGAGATGCCTGCAAGAGCTAGAATTTCAAAAAAGCTGAAATGGTACAGAGAGAGACCTCCCACAAATCCTGGAATCTATGGGAGCTGAGTGTGAAAACAAAAATCTTTTCCTTTGTGGAGAATGTTGGAAGCTTCTTCAATCTACTGCAAATTCTGGAGACTTCTGGGGGTGGGGACAGGGGCAGGGCTCCCAAGAATATCCCAGGAGACTCCATCCCGGGAGGAGGGAGCCACCCCCAACTCTGCCTGCTCGACCCCCCCTCCCCACCTGTCCACCCACCGCCTCCACACACACACTGTCCTGGGACTGCTCCGGGTTGGGGCCATACGTGCCCTCCAGCCATCCCAGAGAGGTTTTCATCTTCCTTTTGCCCCTAGAACTGGAGGGGGACCACACAGGCCTTGCCGAGACCCCTGTCCTCCAGCTCCTTGCCCTGGACTTTGTCAATCCCGCTCCCCACTGGCTTTTGCCCCAGGGGCACAGAATGCTTTGGAGAGGTAGTCATCTTGATCAGGGCTCACAGGCACCTCCAGTTCTCATCTACTTGGTCCTTTATATTGAGGTACAATGTTCATGCGATGAAGTGCACGGTTCTTAATGTACCAGTGTACTGTACATGTTGTACATTACGTTACTGAAGGCAGTAATCACATTTTCCTTCTGGATGGCTGGAGCCTTTAAGGCACAGGGCCTGGCATGTAATGGCCTAACTAAATGACTTCCCTGGTGGCTCAGAAGGTAAAGAATCTGCCTGCAATGTGGGAGACCCGGGTTCAATCCCTGGGCCAGGAAGATCCCCTGGAAAAGAGAATGGATACCCAATCCAGTATTCTTGCCTGAAGAATTCCAGGAGGAGCCTGGCAGGTATACAGTCCATGGGGTCGCAAAAAGTTGGACATTACTGAGTGACTAACACTTTCACTTTCACTTTACAGTTAAATACTGAACAATTGTTTGTTGAATAAACTAATGAACAAAATCAAGTCAATGCACAACAGCATATAGAAATATGGCACCTATTTCAACCACACCCTTATCAAAAATAGGTATCACAATTATGTTCAAGTTTTAGCTATTTGATAGTCATAAAATGATTTCACATGATAGCTCTCAGTTCTTCAACTCTTTGAATCCCAGTAAGGTGGAATGCTTATCTGTATGGTTATTGGCTGTTGCACTTGTGTGAATTTCCTAATCATGTTCTTTGCCCATCTCAAAACGTGGGAAATTTGTCCTGTTAGTTGGAAAAAGTCCTTCATAATTCACCTGAGCAAGACCAGGGCAGATGGCATGGCTCTGGATCTTGATCACAGCATGAACACACCACCTTCCCTTCCCCACAGTTTCTAAGAAGCCCCTGAAAACAGGGCACATGACCACTTGCTGGGAGAGCCCAGAGGATGAGAAAACCCAGTGCCACACTTAAGGAGTGCATAGACTTGGTGAGGAGAGGGGAGGAGGGGAAGGGGTGGAGGAGAAAGAGAGAAGGGAGAGGAGGAAAGGAAGGAGAGAGCCAGGCCAGACCCTCGGGGGCGCCAGTCTACTGTTTTCTAGTTGAGCTGTCAACAGATAGGCTGAAGAGGGATGGGCTTCTAGGATTCCTTTTTATTCTTCCTCCTATATCCACATCCCATCAGTTCCTAGTTCCAGTTGACCCTACCACTGCCTCCCACCTCATTCTCCTGTCTCTAGCTCCCTGCACCAGCAAGCCACCAATGATCGTTCTTAAAGACGAATCTGACTGTTTTCAACCTTCTTCCCAACTGTCCTCCCCATGCCACCGCCCCCCATACCCTTCAACGCCTTCATATTGCTCTCAGGGTTGAATGAAAACTCTTTTAAAGTTGACTCTGCAGCCCCATGGCACCCCAACCTGAAATCCCTCTCCCAGGGCCCTCAGTAGGACACTGCAATGCAAGAGTCTATTCAGAAGTGATGCTGGGTTTCTGTGGAGGGTCAGCTGGGTGGGCACCGCAGAGCAAGCTCCCCTCGGGCCTGGCAGAGAGACCCACTGTCAGCTGCAGTGTGATACAGGAAGTGTGGCAGTGGCTCCCAGAAGAATCAAGAGAGAGGCATCCCTCTCTCACTCCCTTTTCCCCAATCCTGGACTCCATTTCCCCAAGGAATGAGAAGCTCTGGACCAATCATTCTGAGGGATTTCCTAATGACAGCAACTAAGGCAGCACTCAAAGAAAAGGAAAGAAACCATGCCATGTCCAAGACAGAAAGATAAATGATTACTCTTAGGATAAAACCCAAACTCATTACTGTGGCCCCTAGTGCCTGCCTCTGATCTTAAGTCTTCCTATTCTTCCCCTCCTTACCCAACGGCCACCACACCAGCCTCTTTTCTTTATGTCCTTTCAACATACAGTGTTCCTTCCATTTTAGGGACTTTGTACTTGTTATTCCTCATGTCTGAAACACTCCTTCCCCAGGTATTTTGTGGCTGTTTCCATCATTTAAACCTCAGCTCAAATTTCAGCTCCCCGAGAATCTTTTCCTGACGCACTACGTTTAGTCCCCTATCCTATTACCCTATTTAATTTTTTTCATAGCTCTTGTCCCTATGAAACTTACACTATCTATTTTATTGTTCATATGCTAGATATGAGCCCCACTGGGAAATTTTTGTATCTTATTCACCTGCTGCATTCCCAAAGCCTAGAATAATGCCTATCACAGACACACATTGGTGTACCACATCATTGTCCTCACAGCAATTATTCTATCAGGAGAGAAATATGTTAAACAAATAATCCTGCAACACTGATTACAAGCAGAATCAAGTGTTTGAGGCTGAGGTGCAGGACCCTTTCCCACTGCTTTGTCCACTTCTGGCGCCAAATACCCTGTGGGCATTTGCTGCTGCAAGACCCTGGCTTCCCCTGGAAACTGAGTAGAGCTCAGAGCATTCACCCAGGAATTAGGCCTCAGAAGCAGGGCAAGGTTTGTATCTCTAGGCCCACTTCTCCAAACTTTGGGGATCTAGCTAGGTTTGTGGCTGCAGCAGCAATTTCCCCCTCCCCCTCCCCAGGTCAGTATAGGATACAACATTGATAGCTCACTTGTGTGGGCTGTCTGCTCCTAGATTTTTGACAAGCCCCTGGCTTGGGATCTGGTCTCCTTAATACCTTACAACAGCAGTCCCCAACCATTTTTGCACCAGGGACCGGTTTCATGGAAGACAGGAGGGGGTGGTTTCGGGATGCTTCAAGCACATTACATGTATTGTGCACTTTATTTCTATTATTATTACATCAGCTCCAACTCAGACCATCAGGCATTAGATCCTGGTGGTTGGGGACCCCTGCCTTACAAGCTCCACTCCATCTCCCATGCCCAATGCCCAGGGTCTTCCATGTCTGCAGGCGATTTTGCAGAGGCTGAAGTTAGGAGCTGCTTCCCCTGTCCCTTTGCCCTTTCTCAGGACCTTCTGCTCTTGAATTCTCTCTCTCTCTCTCCAGGAAGATCAGCAAGTTTCTTCCCTTGTGGGATACTTCTTCCAGTTGCTACCTGCTCGGGGCTGTGCTCTTGGACCTCTTTGGAACCCACACAAGCAGCTAGCTCCCAGACAAGTGAAGTTTCAGAAAGCTGGGCTCCAGTAAAGTCCCACGGGACCCCGATCCACAGACAACCCAATCAGAGGAGGTGCAAGTGAGGGTCCCCACCTCACACCATCTTGGCAGCCACCCTGGCAAAGCTCTGCCTTGTCTGGTTGATCTCTTCAACGCTCAGCAGTGTCTGGTAGGTACTTAGCATTTAATGAACAGAGGCAATTAACACCACTAATTCATATAATGGAAAAAGGCACCGTGTTAATGTTTTACATGGATTATTGGCACTTCGTTTACGCAGGTACCATGACAGTTTCCACTTTGAAGAAACGAGTGCAGAGAAATTAAGCGACTCCCAGGGTCACAAAGCTGTGCACTCTCTTTTCATTGCGCGATGGCGCAACGCAGAGGGAAAATGCCACAACCCCAGGCAGTCCAAGAAACCGGCGAGCTCCTGGGAGGCAAGGTAGGTGACAGGCTCTGCGCGGTCAGTAGTTTTCATACTGGGTTGCCAGCCGGCTTGCTTTCCGCTAGCACAGACCGGAAGCGTTCCTGTCGGCCACGTTTCTAAAGCGCACGACCGGAAGTTTCTGTCCGCGGCTTTGAGGAGATAGTGGTGCCGCTGGGCCGCAGCTGGGAAGCCTAGGTGTGGAGGCGCTGAGACTTAGGAGACAGCTGGGGCCGTTGGGGAGACTCAGGTGGCGGGACACTGGCGAGGTCCCGACCTGACCCTGGGCCAGTCTCGTCCTCGCGGCCCGCCTCCTCACCCCGCCCCCACTTGGGGCTGAAGTGGCTCCGCCTCCTGATCTGAGCCTGGTCGCTCTTCAGGCACTGACCCTTGACCTCGGGGCGCTCCCCCATCCTTTGGGCGCGATGGCTACAGGCGCGGATGTCCGGGACATTTTAGAACTCGGGGGTCCAGAGGGAGATGCAGCCTCTGGGACCATCAGCAAGAAGGACATTATCAATCCGGACAAGGTAGCAGTGGTGCCTGGGAGTTGGGTAGCGGGAGTGAAGTGGTGAGGAGGCGTGACAACGGACGAGGGCTCGAGGAGAGATGGGGTGCCGCACTGGAGTGAGACGGGCGGTGAAAGATGAGGCGCAACGGGATAGAGAGCATGTGTCCCCTTGGTGAGGTGGGACGGAGGAGGGGGACACCCGTGGAAAGTGGTGGGGACCGAGAGAGTGTGACGTGTGTAGGAGAGGACCTGGAGAGTGACACTTGTGTGGGATATTTGGGGGAGGGGCATCAAGTCGGGGTGGCCATGCTGAGATGCTGGAGAAGTAGCTGCTCCTCTGACAGGTTGGGCTCTGAGGTTAGAGGTGTGGTGGGGAATGACCCTCTCATACCCAGGCGCCCCTGGAGTGGGTTTCTGAACCTTCATAGTGGGTCATGATGTGGCAGAGTGTGAATGTGTGTCGCTCTACCTGTAGGTGCCGGTTTGTTCAGGGATTGAGCTGGGCTAAAGAAGTTTCAGGAAAGGGAGTTTAGGCTGTGGTTCCTCTCCTGTGGTTTCCCTCCCCAGAAAAAGTCCAAGAAGTCCTCGGAGACACTGACCTTCAAGAGGCCCGAGGGCATGCACCGGGAGGTCTATGCACTGCTCTACTCTGACAAGAAGCAAGTATTAGAACCCCAGGGCCCCAGGCTTAGGCCCCTGACCAACCTGCTTGTCCCTAGCTCCTGATTATCCCAGCCAGTTTCCTCCTCACCCAGGGCTCTTGCTTGCCTACTAGGATGCAGGAGCTCGATGTCTCACTCCAGGACGTGACTTCCTTGCTCTAGGGTAGAGCAGCAGCCTGGGTCCAAAGGCTCTCTCCACATCTTCTGACTCTGATCTCCCACCTCCTTACACCCTGCTCCCAGGGATGCACCCCCACTGCTACCCAGTGACACTGGTCAAGGCTACCGCACAGTGAAGGCCAAGCTGGGCTCCAAGAAGGTACGGCCCTGGAAGTGGATGCCATTCACCAACCCAGCCCGCAAGGATGGAGCCATGTTCTTCCACTGGCGAAGGGCAGCTGAGGAGGGCAAGGACTACCCCTTCGCCAGGTTCAATAAGGTGAGCCACCACCATGGGGACATAGGCTAAGGTTGTGCCCCTCTGAGCCACATGCCTGAGTCTCCTGGTTGGCGCCAGAGGCACTCTCAGACCAGGTCTCGACCATGTTTGCCCACTCAGTCCTTGGGACACATGCCTGCAGGGTCTTCTCTGCCCTTGGGGTCCTATCCTCTCCTAGCCCTGCTCTGATTTTTGGGGTGCTGCCTTGGCCTTTCAATTGTTGCTGTTTTTCAGAGCTATGTCCTAGGTGCTCTACTCTGCTCACTCTCTACTTTCTCCCTAGTGTGTCTCATTTACACCATGACCTCAGTTACCCTCTCTGTGTCACTAACCCCAACTTAATATCTCCAGTCCAGAGCAGCAGTTCCCATATATCCAGTCATTTGCTTACCTCTCTCCCTAAAGGCCCCACAGGTACTTCAGATCAAGTGGATTCCTGTAAGCAGAACTTAGCATCTTCCCTCTGTTCTCCACCCCTAAACCTGTTCCCCACATCAGTGAATGACACCACCATCCACCCAGTACCCAAACCAGAAATTTGGGACTCATCCTTAACTAAGCCTCCTTTAGCACTCATATTATTTCAATCAACAACAGAACAAAGGAAGTAGGGAAGACATACAACAAACGTGGAAACAAGTTGGATTCTTTCAGATAGGACTGATCAATGAAACCAGGATATGAAATGAGATAAAGAGGGAACTTGTAGGGGAGGCCTAATTTAGGTAGGGTGGTCAGGGAGGGCCTCTCTGAGAAGCTAGGATTTGAGCTAGACCTCAGTGATACATCTCGTCATGAGTCCTGCTGATGGTTTCTATATAAATGACATCTGCATATGTTCTTCATTCTCTGTACCAGCACCCTAGTCCACGCTGATTTTTCTCTGGTCTAGATGACTGAGGCTCAGATGGAGCAGGGCCCTACCCAGACTCACCCAACCAGTGAGAAACAGCTGGGCTAGGCCAAGATTCCCTAGCCATTGTTTAAGCCACTACACAATATGGACCCCAGTGCCTGCAGCTTAGAGCAGCCTAATCTTTGAGCCTGAAAGCCCAAGGGGCTTGTAGCTGGACTCCCAAGTCCTGACTTCTTTCCCCTCAGCCAGTACATCCACTTGCACCTGGATACATTCCCGTGAATGGCTCACAGGCTTTTCAGATTCAGCATGTCCAGGTGTGACTCATCATTCTCCCCTACACCCCCAAATTGCTTTTTCTCCACCACCATCTTTAGGCCCTTCAGGTCCAGTGGAGGGAGAGGCTGGAGATGTAAGACTGAGAAGGGATATCTAAGAGGTTTGAGGTGGGGGAGGAAAGGTTGGATAAGACAATTCAAGGTGAAAACAAGAGTGTTCATTTTGTATTTTGTAAATACTGCTCCATGCCAGGACTTCCCTTGTAGCTCAGTGGTAAAGAATCCACCTGCCAGTGCAGGAGATGCAAGTTCGATCCCTGGCCTGGGAAGATCCCCTGGAGAAGGAAATGGCAACCCCATTCCAGTATTCTTGCCTGAGAAATTCCACGCACAGAGGAGCCTGGTGGGCTACAGTCCATGGGGTTGTAAGAATTGGATCTGACTTAGCGACTAAACTATGTATGTGACACACACATCAGTTCAGTTCAGTCGCTCAGTCGTGTCCGACTCTGTGACCCCATGGATCGCAGCACGCCAGGCCTCCCTGTCCATCACCCACTCCCGGAGCTCACTCAGACTCAGGGCCATCGAGTCCGTGATGCCATCCAGCCATCTCATCCTCTGTCGTCCCCTTCTCCTGTCCCCAATCCCTCCCAGCATGAGGGTCTTTTCCAATGAGTCAACTCTTCACATGAGGTGGCCAAAGTACTGGAGTTTCAGCTTTACATCATTCCTTCCAAAGAACACCCAGGGCTGATCTCCTTCAGAATGGACTGGTTGGATCTCCTTGCAGTCCAAGGGACTCTCAAGAGTCTTCTCCAACACCACAGTTCAAAAGCATCAATTCTTCGGCGCTCAGCCTTCTTCACAGTTCAGCTCTCACATCCATACATGACTACTGGAAAAACCATAGCCTTGACTAGACGGACCTTAGTCGGCACACACACATATGTATAAATTTTCTTATTCTTTTCCGTTTTAGTTTATTACAAGTTAATTGAATATAGTTCCCTGTGTTATGCAGTAGGACCTTTTTTTATCTGTTTTATATATGGTAGTTTGTATCTGCTAATCCCCAATTTCCTAATTTATCCCTCCCCTATCCCCATTTGGGAACCATAAATGTTTTTCCTGTGTATGTGAGTCTATTTCTGTTTTGTGAATAAGTTCATGTGTATCATATTTGGATTCTACATATAAGTGATATCATATGACAGTTGTCTTTCTCTGTCTGACTTCTCTAGTTGCATCTATGTTGCTGCAAATGGCATTATTTCATTCTTTCTTATGGCTGAGCAGTATTCCATTGTGTATATATACTAGTTTTCTTTATCCGTTCACTGTCAGTAGGCATTCAGGTTGCTTCCATGTCTTAGCTGTTGTCAGTCGTGCTGCTGTGAGCATAGGGGTGCATTTGTCTTTGAAATTAAAGTTTTCTCCAGGTATCTGCCCAGGCACAGGATTCTGGGTCATAACGTATTGAACTGACTCTTGAAGGATGTCACCAGGAAATAGTAGGAAAGAGTACAGTGACTTGTTCAGGCAGAGGAGTCATCGTGAGCAAAGACATAAATGAACAATCAGTCATGTGTATGGGATGCTGTGGGCATTTCCCTGTGGATGAAGCCTGAAGTCCAGGACAGAACATGGTGGGAGAAGAGGCCTGAGAGGCTAGCAGGGCTGGGTCAGGCAGGGCTTGGCAGCCAGGCTCAGAAATGGGCTTTGCGCTGATGTCTTCGGGGAGCCACTAAGTAGGTTTTAAGTAGAATGGTGTCAGGATCAGATTTGAGTTTTAGAAAGATTGTGGTGATTATGGGTGGAGAATGAAGCCAAAGTAAAGGAAACTAACCATCTTCCCGCCAATGCTGCTCATTCCTGGGGTTGTGCTTTCAGTCAGTGGCTCCCCATCCGATTTCTTGCTCAAGCCAGCAACACAGGAGTTACCTGTGACAGCATCTTCCCTCACCCCTTATGGCTAGTTGTCACAACCTGTGATGTTTAAAGCCTCTCAAGTCTGTGCCCTTTTCTTTACCTTCTGCTGCTGCTTTATTTCAGGCCTCTTCACTTCCTACCTGGATTATTTCTTAAACCTGCCAGTTGGTCTCCCAAGCTCATATTTCACCCCCTCTGTCTTCACTGTTGCCAGGGTGGTCTTTGTAGAAGGGAATCAGGACTATCTCACTCCTCTCTTTAAAACTAACCTTTCTGGCTCCCATCACCTACAGAATGAATTCCAGACTCCTTAGCGGGCGTATAGGCCTGCAGCAGCTCCCCTCTGCTGACTCTCCAGGCTCTCTCAGGCCTTTCCCTGTCTTGCCCTTTTCTTGTTCCCCTAATGTGTCCTGATGCTTCTGGCCATTTCTCTCTCATCCCTGTTTACATGGTCCCCCTGCTTAGGAGTCTCTCCACTGCATTCTTTCACCAGTTCACTTCTGTTATACTTAACCAGGCCTCATTTATCTCTTCCCTGTCAACCCTTGTCCCAGGCTGAATCAGGTGTCACTCATTACATCCTAGGCATACCTTTGTCATCAATTTTGCCTCACTGTACTAAATTAGTTTTGCAGCTGGACTGTGAGCTTCGAGAAGGTAAGGCCCATCTTACTCAGCATTGTGTCCCTAGCATAGGTCTAGCAGGCCCATGATATTAATAAATATTGGCTGATCTCTCTCGCTTGACTGTGAACTTGTTTTTATTTTTATGGCTGCATCATGTGGCTTGCGGGATCTTAGTTCCCCAACCAGGATTCAAACCTGAGCCCCAGCAGTGAAAGTGCCAACTCCTAACCTTTGGACCACCAGGGAATTCCCTGATCATGAGCTTCTTGAGAACAGGACCAGCTACACTGTTCTTGAGCATATTTTTTTTAGTTAAATGGAATTAAAATGCATAGGAGGGATACTTAACTAACTGCAGAGAGATCAGAAGGATGAAAAGTTATCTAGGTAGAAGAAATGTGGAAGTGAGAAGGCATTTCAGGCAAGAACAACAGAGCCTGAGGGGGAGAGCCTGGTATATTCCAGTAATTGCTAGTCGCTCAGCTGGAACTTAGGGTCCATGAAGGACAGTGGTTGCAGAGGGAGGCCAGGTCACTTACCATGTGTTCACTGATTGATTCAATAAATATTCATTAACACCTACAGTGTGCAGGTCCTGTGCTGAACCCAGGAGGTAGGAAGTGATCCAGACAACCCTTGCTTTTGGCAAGTTTGAAAATTAGCTAGAAGGCACTTTCAAAATATCAGGGAGCCTTTGAGGGGTTTCATAAGGGATGGTTGGGTAACATCAGTTATATATTCTAGAACAGTGCTTTTCGAATTATCTGTGATAAAGGACATTTTTAAAAATTTCCCAATTCATCAGAGACTACTAAAGAGAGTAAAATTGTAAGAAAAGACAGAGCATCAGTCCATGCTTCTTCTGAATTATTTAGCAGTGTATGATGCTATAGAGTTGTCGTGAAGCTTTCTAAATGCTTATTCTCATTTCTGTACTTACTGTAGACCAGGTTTGTAGCAGCACTGGTCTAAAGGCTGCCCTTTAGCAGTGTCAGAGAGGTCCCATCTTGGCTGCAGATGGAGAATTGCCCGGAAGAGGATTAAATGGAGGCAGAGAGACCAGTGGGGAGGCTGTGTCACTATCCAGGCAAGGGGGTAGTGATGGTCTGGACATGGGCATGGCAGTGGAGAATTGGGAAGTAAAAGCCACAGATTTGGGAAAGAGGAGGGGTTCAAGGGTAAAGGTAGGAATTAAAGATGCCTCCTAGGGTTCTTGCTTGGGTGATGCCAACATTGAGATCTGAACTGGAGGAGATAGAAGTTTGAGGGAGCACAGTGAGCTCAGTACTGAACATACTGAATTTTTTTTATTGAGGTATAACTGTTACATATATATTAGCTTCAGTTTAGAAGGTAATGATCCCGTATTTGTATATAGTGTGAAATGGTCACCCCAGAGAATCTAGTTAACACGCATCACCTGAACACATTCAGTTTGAGATGTATGTAGGACCTCCAGTAGGAAATGTCCCAGAGGCTGCTGGACACAAGGGTTTTGAGAGCTAGTGTCATTTGATGGAGAAACTTCCCTGGTCCAGCCTAGCACTGTCTCCTTCCAGGGGTCTCTTGACTGACAGACCCAGCCCATAGTGGCGCTGTTTCCCCTGAGGGAGGTCTGGGGGACGGGGCATGGGGGTTGGTATGGGGGTTTATGCTGGGAGCAGGATTCAGGTGCCTTTTCTATAGAGATGAAACCTTGGCCAGCTTGGGGAGCTGCAAGTCTCCCTGTCACCATTGGGTGGCAGGAGTGCTTCAGACAAGTGTCCCCTGCTAGGGGCTCCTGGATCTTTCCTTGAACTTAGCCGTCTGCCCTACTCCAAAGTTGACCCTTGGACTCCACAGACACGCTTACCTGTGGGCCCCTCACCTTAACCATAGGGTCAGGAGCATGTGTTTTGTGAAGTTAGTCCTGGAGTGGATCCAGAGGCGGGCGACAGTCCTGGAGCCTATCAGGGCCTTTGGTCAAGCCATCAGTTTCTTTCCTTGCTCTGGAAACATCTCCAGGGGTCCTGTGCAGGGTCCTAGGCAGAGGATCTGCTTTTGTCCAGCGCAGGGATGGGCAGTAAACAGGAGGGAC
Organism: Oryx dammah; assembly: GCF_014754425.2. Lineage (NCBI taxonomy): Eukaryota > Metazoa > Chordata > Mammalia > Artiodactyla > Bovidae > Oryx > Oryx dammah. The sequence goes on along the minus strand of NW_024070212.1, from coordinate 99,664,167 downwards.
TCTGGTCACGGGGCTGCAGCCTGTGCGACGTTCCCCCCCACCCCCGCCTGTAGACAGTGCAGGTGCCCGTGTACTCAGAGCAGGAGTACCAGCTCTACCTTCATGATGATGCTTGGACAAAGGCAGAGACCGACCACCTCTTTGACCTCAGCCGCCGCTTTGATCTGCGTTTTGTCGTCATCCATGACCGGTATGACCACCAGCAGTTCAAGGTGAGCTGGCGCCTTGTTATCTGCATGTGTGCCCAACCCCCAGGCCCGGCAGGCCACTAGCTCCATGCCTGCCTTTTCACACACCTCTGAGCGTTTGTCTCTCTCTCCATGTCTGTCCTTAGAAGCGTTCTGTGGAGGACTTGAAGGAGCGGTACTACCACATCTGTGCCAAGCTTGCCAACGTGCGGGCTGTACCAGGCACAGACCTCAAGATACCAGTATTTGATGCTGGGCACGAGCGACGGCGGAAGGAACAGCTGGAGCGTCTCTATAACCGGACCCCAGAGCAGGTCAGCCCCGAGTCCCACCGACTCTTAAGCCCTGAGACCCCCTGACCACTGCCTCCATCCTCCATGCCCTCGGCTCCCCTACTGCCCCCGCCCTGACCCCATCCAGTCCCACCCCTCACCAGCCACCCTCCCTGCTCTCCACCTGCCTCCTGGCCCCTTGCTGCTGAAGAGTCCCTCACAGACTGCCCAGCACCCCTCCATCTCCCTCTCCCCCTTCACTGCCCCTTGAATTTCACACTCCTCTCAGCGTCTCTCTTTCCCAGGTGGCGGAGGAGGAGTACTTGCTGCAGGAGCTACGCAAGATTGAGGCCCGGAAGAAGGAGCGGGAGAAGCGCAGCCAGGACCTGCAGAAGCTGATCACGGCGGCAGACACCACTGCCGAGCAGCGGCGCACGGAACGCAAGGCCCCCAAGAAGAAGCTCCCCCAGAAAAAGGAGGCTGAGAAGCCGGTGTGGAGACTAAGCCAGCCCAGCTCAGGGTGGGGGGCTGGGACTAACATTGGGCCCTCTCCCCATGACACCCTGGTCTCCATAACTGCTCCTCCCCAGGCTGTTCCTGAGACGGCAGGCATCAAGTTCCCAGACTTCAAGTCTGCGGGCGTCACGCTGCGGAGCCAGCGGGTACGTGAGTCACCTTGTTCTCTGTGTCTGGGCCTCGGCTCTGGCCTGAGCGCTGTGGGCCAGGGGCCTGGAGCAGGTGGAGGTGGACACACAGGATCTCAAGCGAACGCCAGGCTGAGCTCAGCTTTCAGGCTCTTCTACTCACTGGTTGTTTCCTTCTGTGACCCAGAGCTGCCTCTAGGAGTTAACTTCTCTTCTAGCCCTCCCCACCCCGCCCCAATTCCTTTTGTCCCCTTCATTCTGAACCGCTTGTCGGGAGAGGGTCCTGCTTGAGCTGAGCTTCCTGGGTAATTGCAGATGAAGCTGCCCAGCTCTGTGGGACAGAAGAAGATCAAGGCCCTGGAACAGATGCTGCTGGAGCTGGGTGTGGGTGAGTGTGGGGGCTGGGCCCCTCAGGATGGACCTTCCCACCAACCCCCCCACCCCCCCCACCCCAGGCGAGGTTGTGGATGAAGGCCAGGCGGTAGGGGGCAGTTCTTGCTGCTGGCCTCCCACCACTATGCCTCCTGCCCGCCCACAGAGCTGAGCCCGACGCCCACGGAGGAGCTGGTGCACATGTTCAATGAGCTGCGGAGTGACCTGGTGCTGCTCTATGAGCTCAAGCAGGCCTGCGCCAACTGCGAGTACGAACTGCAGATGCTGCGGCACCGGCACGAGGCGCTGGCCCGGGCCGGCGTGCTGGGGGGCCCCACCACCCCGGCCTCAGGCCCGGCCCCGGCCCCAGCCGAGCCAGCGGTGTCTGAACCCGTTCTTGGCTCTGACCCCAGCAAGGACGCCATCATCGATGTGGTGGGCGCACCCCTCACGCCCAATTCGGTAAGAGGCTGGACTGACCAGGAGAGCTCCAGCTGGCCCTGCTAGTGAGCACACGCACGTGCATGCACGGGCCCCACCCCCTCTAGCGCCCGAAACAGGGATCATCGCTCTGAGGGGTTCTGAGAATGAGTGGGTGGCCAGTGGGCGTCACCTTCCTGACTCAGAGCATGAAACACAGGCACCAAGCCCGAGTCCAGCCATTGACCTCGGCACCTTGTGTCTCCTCAGAGGAAGCGGCGGGAATCGGCCTCCAGCTCCTCTTCTGTGAAGAAAGCCAAGAAGCCATGAGAGGCCCCACAGGGTGTGGGACGCTGCTGTGTAAATAGAGCTGCTGAGCTGGACTGGGCTGCCTCCTTTTCCTCTCACCACTTCTGACGCCCCTGGCTGGGAGGATGGCCGGGAGGGGTGGCCCTGGGGCTTGCCTGCACTGAGGCCCTTGGCAGCCCTGTAACCACCAACCAGCTCCCCCAACTCCTGTATCCGGGAACACCTATCGTTCTACACTTGGGTTGGTTTGCACACAGAATCCCAGCTGCTTCTCACACAGCCTCGTGCTCAGGCAGTCCCCACAGCCCTGTGCGTATTCAGAGGGTCTCAGGTGCTCCGCTGATGCCAGCTCTGCTTACTGGTGGCCTTGAGCACAGGGCAGCCTGGCGTGTGTGCTGTCTCCCACACGTCCAGACGCCATCAGGCCCGGCACCACCTGGTCCGCACACGCACACACCCAGGGCCTCATTTCCCCGACTTTATTCAGTGGCACGTTCACAGCGGGGACGGGGGCAGACACAAGGTGGGGCCTGACCTGTCCTGGAGCCCTGGGGCACCACACACCATGCACTAGAGATGGGAGGGGGCACAGGGGGGCTTGGTGGCCCCAGCAGAAGCCTGTGTGTTGGGAGGAGGCGGTGAGGAGGAGGTCCCCCAGCCCAGGCCCACAGTGGGAGGGGCTGATCCTGGGCTGAGGTTGAGAGGTGGGGGTGGGGGGCACAAAGTGTCTGTTCCAGAGGGGCCAAGTAGCCAGGCCTTACCCAGGGCAGAAGCCCACAGGGCAGGCTGGGAGACACTCTGGACGCAGAGCTGTGCCACTCTCCCTTTGCCCCTCTGGTGAGGGAGAGAAAGGTTCTGGGCTGGGCCAAGCAGCTACCCTGTCCTGCCCCATCCCATCCTCGGCCAGTCAGAACGGCTTTGACGTCTGCTTGAAGATGAAGCCTCGATACGCGAGTGTCTTCATGATGTTGGCAATGTTCTTGCAGTCATCTAAAAGGAGGGAGAGGAGACAGTTAGGTGGGCCCCAGATCCTTCCCCTGTGGGCCCACAGGTGCTCCTAAATGGGTGTCATGGGAAGCAGGATCGGATTCAGGAGCCAAAGGCTCTAAATCAGGGGGGTCCTATCCCCAGGTGGCAGCATCTCCAGCTTCAGGTTGGGTCGGCAGGAAGCCTGGTCTCAGGGCCTCAGTCCCATAATTCATGCTGGAAATTGGCCAGCGTGTCCCGCCCGGCCCCAGCGGTGATGTATGGGCGCCGTCGCAGTAAGAAAAAGGCAGAGTAAATGTGTAATTTCTCCCTTGACGGCCCCCGGCCGCTGGGCGATCCTTCTTGTTGCCGCCGCGTGGGGACGGCCCGTCCGCCACACTCCGTCTTCCCGCCACCCTCCTTGATGTCTCCATTTCATTACTGTGCGGCCATTCATCACGCCCACGGCCAGGGTGACTTTGCCGGCACTTGCGTGTGTGTGGGAGATGTGGCCCAGGACATAATCACTGGTGACAAGGCACAAGCCTTGGCACTTCCAGTCGGGGCCCCAGGCTCACACGCTCCAGCAGGAGCTGCCTGGGTGCCTGGTTCTGTGCAGCCCAGGCCAGCAGAGAAGGGCCAGGTCTGTGGTCCTCTCATGCCCTGGCCAGCAGCCTTCTCCCAGACACACCCGTGGAGCTCAGCCCAAGCTCACTCTCCTTCCCAGGCAGGCTTCAGACCCTAACTCTGGCAGTATCTCAGATTAAAGACATCTGCGCCTGCCAGATCCTGGCAGCAGTGTCTTCAGTATTGATTCCCATGAGAAACTCCATGGTGAAAGCCATCCCAGACCCCAGACACGGGCAGCCACAGGCGCAGGTACTCCTGCAGCCTCAGTGTCATGGTCATGGACCAGGACTCCCGGCACCACCCGCCTCCCACATCCCATAGGTGGCTCCTATACCACAACCGGGACCTCAGCTGCCACAGCCCTTAAAATACCGATGCTAGGACTGCAGAAGTATTGTACATCGATGTCATAATCAGGTGGGGGGGGGTAAGGTCAAGGTGAGGTCAGGAGGCCCTGCATCTGTCAAAGACCAACCCCTTCCAGTAAGCTCCCAGCCTCTCCTTGCCAGGATCTTAGACTAGGAAATGGGACTGACCAGAGCGAGGACAACCGTGGGAATGGGGCAAGTCCGGTCAGGCCAAGCCTTATGCCATCAGCTGGACCCCAGCTCTGCAGACCCTGCACAGGGCAGACAAGTCACACATGGTCCTGTTTCTCAGAGCTCGAGATGGATGTAGCCAGCTGGGGTGGATGTGGGCAAAGACAGGTGACCCAGGCATTTGGGAAGCCATGAAGGCTGGTCTTAGGCAGAACAGTGCGAAGACAGATGGGTGGGTAGGGGCAGCCATGGCAACTCCAGACGTGACCCATCCTTGTGGTTTATGGGCCGGACACGCGCCCTGCTCAGCTGCCGCCCCGTCATTTGTCTCCCTTAGTGTGCTCGCCTAGTCTGCGGGGGTAGAGGGTGGAGGGAGGGGGCTGCGACAGGAGGAGCCAGGCAGCCTCAGGAAGGGGAATGGGGCAGGGCTGTGCAGGAGGGGCAGGTGTGGGAGCGGGACAGAAGGGCCTTAACGACAGGGTCCAGGAGCTGTGATGGTACTGTTGATAGGGTGATTTTCTTCCCAGGTAGGTCTGGCCTTGTCAGGGCACCTCCAGTCCTTCCTGTCTCTGACACTCTGGGGACCATGGCCACTGCATATTAAGAATAAGTCCCCTCGTTATCTGCAATTACCCAGCAGCCACACACCTCATTTCTTCCAGCAGAAAAGAAAATTAGTTTTCTATTGACTTCATCTGGCTCCTCCCTCGTTGCTGGACAAATCGCTCAATCTGCCTCCCCTGGCTCAAGTGAATGTGCCCAGCCCCTCCCCCCAGGCCACCAGCCATCCAGTGGGCAAGCACTGATCTCCCACCTGTGCCTGGTCTGGGGCTGGGTGAAGGTCCATGCACCCCACTCTCAGCCCTGACCTCTCCTCACTCTACACCCTGGAGGGGTCCATCCACATCCCGAGCTCCAGCTACTTCTGAAAACTGCCTCCTGAGCTCCAGATCCAGATACCTCGGGAACATCTCCTAGTTTCACACACAAACTCAAAACGGCCAGCAGTGAGCTAGTTTACTCCCCCCAGCTCCTTCACTCTCCCATGTTCTCCATCACAGTGAATGGCACCCCGAAACGTCCCGGAAGAAACCTGACCCAAGCCTGGCATCCTGCCTTCTCCCCCAGTCCAACCAAGCATGAACTGAAGGCTTTGTCGGCGTCCTCTCTCCTCTTCTTCCCTTCACTCTGGCACCTCCTCCCAGTCCAGAGCCCAGCATCTCCTGCTCTTCCAACAGCAGCGGCTTCTCTTTCTCCCCTTTAATCCATTCTCACAGCCAAAGTGATCTTTCTCACACAAATCTGATCACGTTCTTTTCTCCTTAAATCTCTTCAGTGGCTTCCCTGCCCTTAAGCCCACACACTCATTACGACTTCAAGGTTAAAGCCCTGCAAAACCGGACCCCTGCTATCTCTGGTCTCACCTCTGCCACTCTCTAGCCTCAACCCCCAGATTCCAGCCTCAAGGGGCCACTTACTGTTTTCTGAAAATGACAAAGTAGGTTTTGGAGTCAGTCAGACCTGTTTCTAGTCTTAACTTCACCCGTTGGCAAGTTTCCCCAAACTTCAGGTTTACCGGGGCAATAAGAGGTGCTACCTGAGTGTTATGCCAGGAATGAGCGAGTGAAACTGCCACCTGTCTGCCCATGCTTTATGTCTGGAATATCTCCTCTTCTTGATGGGTAGGGAAGGATGCTAGTTTTCAGGATGGTCCAGTGGTGAAAAGGTGTGTAGTGTACAATCTGTGGTATAGGTGACATAGGGGCCAGCACACTTGGTAAAACCACTTATCACTCATGCCACGAACTCTTGACTACTAACTTCGTCCACCGGGGATTCCGGAGTCTAACTTGTTGTAACTGGTCTATCATAATGAAGAGAGACCCAGACTGGGCTCATCCAGCCGGTCAGTACTACTGCAGTTTTGGCCTTCCACCCCTGGAAGCTGACCTAAGAGTCAGCACTCCACTGATCAGCACAGACACAAATCTGGGCTTTTAATAGTAAGTTCAGATAGAGCTCTGGGTGAGCCTGATAACAACATGGCCTCCCGAAAATCCTTGGCTCGAAGCCTTGGGTCAGCAGTCCCATCTTGTGGCCCATCACTGAGCGACTGGGAATAGCCTGAGGCTGTTCTGGGGGGTCAAGAGCAGGGAGCCTTGTGCCCACAGCAGAGGCCTCTAAGAATAGGTCTTCCACACCTCCAAATTCTAGAAGACTAACCTGTATTTGGAGAAGGCAATGCACCCCACTCCAGTACTCTTGCCTGGCAAATCCCATGGACAGAGGAGCCTAGTGGGCTGCAGTCCATGGGGTCGCTAAGAGTTGGACAAGACTGGGCAACTTCACTTTCACTTTTCACTTTCATGCATTGGAGAAGGAAATGGCAACCCACTCCAGTGTTCTTGCTTGGAGAATCCCCAGGGACGGAGTAGCCTGGTGGGCTGCCGTCTATGGGGTCGCACAGAGTTGGACACAACTGAAGTGACTTAGCAGCAACAGTGGCAACCTGTTTTTATGTTGCTGCAGGATCATCAACTTGTGACAAGACTGCCCTCATCTTTTGGGGGGCATTAAGATTTTTAATGTTGGAATTAATTCTTAATGTTTTTATATTGCCAAGGCTGTAATGGAGGGGAGGGGCTAGTTGCATACATTCCTCAAAGGTGAGTGGGGTCAGCACTTAACAGGATGAGCTTGCTGGCTGGGCCCAAGGGTAGTCAAATACCTGCTTGGCAAGGTAGCTGCTAGTGGAGGGTGGCTCAGATTGCTCAGGACAGCCTGTGAGAATTCACACAGGGCAGCCCCCTGCGGCTGACAGGCTCCAGCTGGTGCCCTTGTCTGGGACCTGAAAGAGGACAGGATGTGGAGCCTTGGCCAGGGCCACCCTCAGGAGGGAAGGGGCCCCAGGAAGCTCTTGGAGGGCCATGTATCCACACACTCACTCATTCAGCAAATACACTGACACCTCCTGGGTGCCAGGTGCACAGGCCCATGCTGGGCCACGGCCTGCAGACCCTGCAGCTCCCTGCCCTCGAGGAGCTTCAGAGACCGCATCTGCGGTGGCGCAGTGTGAACAACGCTGTGCGAAACGCAGGCACCAAAAAGGGCACTTCGTTCAGTCAAGGGTCAGGAGAAGAGTCCTGGGAGGAGTAAGTTAAAAATGCAGAAGCGGCTAGCCAGCAAGGTGGCGAGGTGTTCTCAGCATAGTGAACAGCACAGGCACACTTTCAATGGGAAATGTGGGGTGTCCCCCCAAGTTTAAGATGAGCAGATGGTGGGTGGAGGTGAAGAAGAGACAGGGGAGTGGCGAGGTCAGCACTGGCTGGCCAGAGGAATGCCTGCAGAGCCCCAAATGCCAAACTAAGGAGCTTTAATTTCTTTATTCTGGGAATGATGGTAAAGACACATGTTTGAGGAGCATGATGGGCTCCGATTTGAGTTTCAGAATTATCCTTTGAGGACTGGAGGGGTTAACCCAGAAGGCAGAGATATCAGCTAGCAGACTGTACTATGTATTTCTGGTCCAGGTCAGAAATGCTGGCCCAGAACAGGCCAGTGATGGTGGAGACGAAGGTGGAGAGAGAATGGTCATGTGGAGAAGTGGAGACAAGAGATTTTCAGGAAATAGAATGAGCAAGACTTGATGAGGGGACTAGGAGGGCTGGAGGAGGCACAAGTCTAGGATGTGAGTACCAGTCACTGTAATAAGGCAAACAGGAGAAAGTACAGGTTTAGGTCAGTGATGAACTCAGGTTCAGACGTATTAAGTCTTGAGATGTCTATGGGGCAACTAAACTTATCAGGCATTTCTTTTATGGGTTCTGGGCATTATAGCTTGCTTAAACAGGCCTTCCCTATCCCAGTGTTATTAGAGAACTATCATATATTTTCATCTAATACTTTGTTTATAAAAACTTTGACTTTTTAGTCTGCCTGGAATTTACTTTTGTATGTGGTGAGAAGCAGCTCTAACTTGCTTTTTCCCTAGTGGATAGCCAGCTGTCTTGTCACCACTGACTGAACTGTCCACACCTGCCCCACACTTTTGAAATGATCCCTCTCATATATACGGAGAAGGCAACGGCACCCCACTCCAGTACTCTTGCCTGGAAAATCCCATGGACGGAGGAGCCTGGAAGGCTGCAGTCCATGGGGTCGCTGAGGGTCAGGCACGACTGAGCGACTTCACTTTCACTTTTCACTTTCCTGCACTGGAGAAGGAAATGGCAACCCACTCCAGTGTTCTTGCCTGGAGAATCCCAGGGACGGGGGAGCCTGGTGGGCTGCCCTCTATGGGGTCGCACAGAGTCAGACACGACTATAGTGACTTAGCAGTAGCAGCTCATATATACAATTTCCATACGTGGATCTGTCAGAGCCAGCAAAGAGAATGAACATGAAATGACCAGAGAGGCAAATCATACTGAGAGGACACCCAGAGCAGAAGGGTAACAAGCTGCTGACCTTATGAGGCTGTGAGGCAGTGAGGCCTAAAGGAAGACTCAGACACAACTGAGGTCCCCTGCCTAAAACGCTCAGCATGGCAACACACTGTATAGTGATCTCCAGGAGCCAGCGAGGAACAGGGCTGGAGCACGCCAAGCAGGGACCCACGAGATGGGTGGAGAGAACAGTGCAAGGAGCAGGAACCACTGGAAGGAAGACGGCAAGAACCTGGCGCGTGTCAGCATTCTAGAACCTCAGCCCGTCTCTGCCTCCTTCTGCTAGATGTCTTGGCCGCAGCATGCCTGAGCGCAAAGGATCAGAGGGACTGCCAGAGCAAATTTGCTCCCAGCCCCACGTGGCACATACTTACTCTAAGAAGTTATTCACTGTTTATCTGAAACCCTAATTTAACTGGCATACTATGTTTTTATTGCTAATTCGGCTACTCGGTGCTGGGGGCAGCATCTCAAGCTATGGCTGGGCGCAGTTCAGGGCACAACAGCAAATGGGAGCTCAGAAGACAGGAGACCAAGGCAGGGAATACAGGACTAAGCCAGCAGAGGGCCCCTGTGCATCCCTAGATTCTGGGTTCGAATCCAAACTCCATCACTGGACAACTGTGTGAACACAAGCAGATTACTGTACTTTATTTAACCTGTGTTTCAGATTCTTCTCTAAAATGGGAATAATAATTCATAACTATAGCAACTACTTCCCTCAAAGGGTTGTTAAAAAGATGAAATGAGTTTTTATTTGTGAAGTGCTTAAAACAATGGCTGGGTTAGTTATTAGTAGTAGTATTGGTAGTGTTATTCCGATAGCATCCAATGATAATATTGTTATTCCAACAGAAATACTCTGCTATCCCCCAACTCCCAGTCCTTGTCCCAGACACAGCCCACGCGGTCCCCTGGACCCGCAGGCAGGGTGACCTTGGCCCATCGGAAACACCCCACCCCAGACACAGATTCCCTTCTCCCCACCAGCAGGGCTGCTGCAGCTGCCTGCCCTCCCCCCAGACAGGGCCCTCTTAGCCTCAGCTCCAAAGTGACCCCTTCTTCCAGCCGCCCCCCACCCCGCGCAACCCCCCTCCACCCCACCGAGGTGCCTGGAGGTGCCACAGGGCTGATGGTGAAGGATGACGGTGGTTCCACAATAAGGGGAAAAGGCAATTTCATCTTGATTAGCAGGCGATTTCTCTCTCCGTAATAAGCGCGCTCCAAATAATTAGCGTGTTTTACGTAATAATGAAATTACAGAAATGCAGTCCACTTATTCAAACAACTCACCATTACCATATTTTTAAATATTAGACTTAATTAGAGTTTATCACTTCAGAGAAGTATGCGGACCGAAGATGTTTTTAAAAAAATCCTCATAAAGTGTTTATTAAGCGCTGGTAAAGCTGGGATAATGATGTGTTTGGAAATTAAGGCAATCAAACACTTACCGCCGCTCCTGGAGGCCGGGCATGGAAATGAGGCCATTACACGCCCATTACCCGCCAGCTCGAAGCCACTTGGGGGGCGGGGAGAGGATGCGCCTGGCCGAGAGGGCACAGTGCCTTGAAACGCCTGTGCCAACAGCCCGAGACAGCCTGACCAGTAAGCACAGAATCACTTATAGGCCACTGACATGTGGCCACCAGGAGCCTGACTCAGACTTGGCCAGGCAGATGACGGGACAGGTTCCAAATGCCAAAGGCACTCAAGACTCACCTGGGTCCAGACTCCCAGGCCTGGCAGGACAAGTCAACTCCATTCAAACCCCAGTGGAGTCTGGGGACAGGAGCCTGATCGGGTAGCCAGAGAGGTCAATGAAAAGAGGCGGAAGCTGCAGACCCAAGTGTCCTCTCCCAATTCTAGGCCACACAGGAAGGGGAGCTGGCATGGTAGAGCAGGGTCTAGGAGGAAGCAAGCTGGGGGACTGAGTCAGGGGCCAGGCTCAGGAACACACCTAGGGACAGACTCGGACTGGGCAAAGGAGGCAAGAAGGGTGGCGGGAGAGAGGGGTGGGTGGCTCCAGGCCCCATTTATCCCGGTGAATAACTAATTCCAGAATTTATAGTGCTGGGTTTTTGTTCTGTGGCCATTTATATCTGCAAGGGGAGGAAATGAAGAGGCAGCGCGGACGCCACATCTTTCTGTGTTATTGCTTGTCTGCCATTTGCAAATCATTATTAATTGTGGGCCCTGGTGGCGGGCCGGGCGGGGGCCGGGCCGGGTACATCCACATAGCTCTTCATCAAGGACCCCAGCCGCTGCCCCAGAGAGCCAATTACCCCGCCCTGATTGGGATCAGATAAAGAGGGAATTTTTACAAATTAGGGAATAAATAGAATTTCCACACAGGGCGCGGGCAGGACCTGAGAGGCTGTAATGAAAAACCATCCGTCACCATCAGCGCGGGCTGGGAACGCAGCCCCGACACTCCCTCCCTTTGTGGGCCCGCCCTAACGCTCAGGGGCCCAGGCGTACAGGTCTAAGGACACCCCAAAGCCCTCCAAGGCCTGGAAGCAGGGAGCGGAGTTCCCACTGGGGCGCGTGCACACCCACCGGGCCCAGCTTTGACACGATCCCTGTTGCCTTACCCTTTCCCTGTCTGCCTGTCCCTCAGGGTCTTGACAGGAGGAGACTGAGGCAGTCCTGAGTTGGGGACCATGGGGCAGAGACCACATCCATGCCCCTCCAGCTACGGCAGCCCCAGGGCAGAGCCCCAGCCCCATGGACCAGTCACTCTGGGCTCCCATTAGCGCTCCTCCCCTTGGATCATTAAATATGTATATCTTATTACACGCCTTGTTAGAGTATCGAGCTCTATTGACTGATGATAAATCCTGAGCCTCGTCCTGGCCATAAATTTATCTGGAGATGATGAAGACTCAATAATCTAGTCAGGCAGATAATATCATCGGGCCTTAAAAAAGATCATTACATTATATGTCAGAATTAAAAGTGAAATACGCCGTAGTAACAGGGCGGCTGCTCTGGCCATTACAACGGGTGCCCGCCTCCCCCCACTCATCCTCAGCCAAGACCCCACCGGGCTAGAGGGGCCAAGAAGCCTCCCCTTCCTCTTGGCTCTGGACACCACGGCTAAAAGTGCTTGATAACCTAAGGCCAAGTAAAGAGGATCTGGTGTGGGAGGGGAGCAGGGAAGAAGTGGCCACTAAGAACTGCGGAGCACAGCCGCCATGCCTGGCAGCCAACCAAGCTCCCACCTTAGCCTGACCCTAGGGGTCTCCTGTGGAACTGTCTTCCGGGGGCCCTGGAGTGGCTCCACTGGGAAGGTGATAGGGCTTCCCCTCTTTCCAGAATGGCCTGACCAATGAGGGCAGATTCTTTCCAAAATGGACACCCAGGATACAGAGAGGTTAGGCTGCTTGTCTGCATGCCCCAGGCACCTGTGACCTGGCCCCAGACCCACGGGCCAGCAGCCTATCTGAGGTCTGTCCTGGGAGCATGCACTATCAACACAGACCACGGCCACCTCCCTCCCGGGAACCCTGCCTGTCACAGCCTCTGCATCCTGTCGTTTGCGAACCTTGCTGCCAGCCTCTTAAGTGTTTGCCGTCGGCACTAACAACCATCTCCGTTATATCTTATTTTCACCCATTTCCACAATCACACCTTCCACCTTGCTAACCTCCTCCACTGTTCTTCCTTTGAAATACTAAATTCATATATCCCTAGTGAAAGTGAAGTGAAAGCGCTCAGTTGTGTCCGACTCTTAGCGACCCCGTGGACTGTATCCCACCAGGCTCCTCCGTCCATGGGATTTTCCAGGCAAGAGTACTGGAGTGGGTTGCCATTCCCTTCTCCATGGGATCTTCCCAACCCAGGGATCGAACCCAGGTCTCTTGCATTGCAGGACAGATGCTTTACCGTCTGAGCCACCAGGGAAGCCCAAAACAGGGGTTTTCCCAACTTAGGGATTGAACCTGGGTCTCCTGCCCTGCAGATTCTTTCCCATCTGAGGCACCAGGGAAGACTTTCTTTCCCCTTCTGGTCTTTCTGTGCACTGTTGACTGCTCATCCAACAGCCACTCCTCTCTGCAGAGCTAGTGGGGCCCGCTCCTGCTTCACTGACCCAGGGGGAACCCCCAGGGTCTGAGCCATTTGTGGGGATCCTAACCCCTTGCCAGTCATGGGTTTAGGAGCGGCCAAGCATTCTGGCTACTGGGATATGATGGTAAGTTTGCTGAAAGACCTTCCAGGAAAATTTCTTGACTCTTAAGAAGAGAAGCATGAGGGGGAAATAGTCCTTTATATTCTGGCTGGACATTTTCATGTCTGTACATCATGTCTGGGACCAAAGAAGCCATCTCCCAGCCTTGAGGGCAGTTAGTCTGTGAAGAACATGCTGAAGATAAAAGAACAGAAAAACGAAAAACAAAAAAACCCTGAATGTCCTTGATGACACTGCTGAGATGCTAAATGAACCAACCCTAGGATAACCTTACCTCTCTTGTGACGTAATAAACCCTCTTATTGTTTAAGATTTAAATTGGGTTTTCTTTTTCTTGTAGGCAAAAGCATAGTAACTGATACAGAATGTACAGGCAGGAAAGAGAGTGAGAAAATAAATCAGGGGAGGCAAAGGGCAGCAAGGGCACTATTTGAGGCTAGGGAATTGGTAACCCCTGTTATGTTCTCTTAAAATATTTGCTCAAAATGTTTTCCTGCTATATCTCAGGATACAGGCAATGTTACCATAAAGGCTAAAAGAAGTCAAGCTTAGATGGGAACCCAGGAGAAAACAGAGGGAAAAAAATACAACTTTACTGAGAAAGGATTTTTATGTATGTGACATGCAATTTAAGTAGACTTTTTCAAAGCCCCACAGCAATACAAAGTCAACAGACTCACTCATGGTTTCTTCTTCCTACCCTGCCCTTCTTAGCAATGTCACTTCCAATTTCTAGATTATCTCATGGTCCAAAATGGCTGCTGAAGCTCCAACCATCACATCCACATTTTAGGAAAGAGGAAGAAGGAAAAAAGCAAGACTAATGTACTTTCCAACTGAGTCATTTCCCTTTCAGTATTGCTCCTGAAAGGGATAGGTGTGTTCAGTATGTTCAGGCCCACACACTTTTCTTTTTATCTCACTAGCCAGAACTCAGAGATATAAACATCTAGTTGTATGAGAAACTTAAAGTAGCATTTAACTGGGTACGCCATGTTACCCCTAATTATCCAGGGGCTCTAATGAGGAAGAAGGTCAATGGCTATTGGGTACATACCAAGTAGTTTTGGTCCAGGCAACATAACGGATACACCTCACTTTGGAGCCTGGATTCCACAGTCCATCATCTCAGTCCTTTCTTGCCAGTAGTTTCAACTCTCTTGCTCCCTTTTCCTCCCATCACCCTTGCCTGGAAAAACCAAACTGCCTTCTTTAAGCTTACATCTGGGCTGAGTGTGACTAGAGAAAATAGTAACCTTACAGGCTCATGTGACTCATAAAATCAGAGTCAGCGACCTCACCTGGGTGTATAAACACCACCCCATTTTCTGTGTGCATGCGCTCTTTTTCCTTAGTGACAATCTCACGTTTTCTCTACTTTCTACAACTCTCTAACCCCTACCCCCAGCATCACCCCTGACTGCCTCACCCACACAATCTTGTCTCCTACTTCACAGGAAACACAGAAGCCAGCCCCCTGCACCTGGGCCAGTCCTTGCCTTTCATCCTGATACAGCAGAGGAATTGTCCTGAGGTTACTTCCAAAGCCACCCTCTCCCCAGCTCTACCTGGCTTCTGGAGTCTACCCTGACTGCTTTTCAGGGGGTCTTACATTGTGAGTAACCCCTGTTCTCTCTGATATAGCTTCAGTGGGCTGACTCCGGCCTTGAGATGCTTCTCTGGGTTTCAGTGGCACCACCCTTTCTCCCCTCCCCTCCTCCAGCCCCGTGGCCTTTCCTCCTGACCACGGTCATTGGCCTTCCTCCCTTTTGACTCTCTGCACTCTCCCTCAGCAAACGTAAGCTTTATTTACCACCTATCTTCTAATAGTTTCTCAACCTGTACACCTACTACCATCCTCTTGGTCCAGGAGTCAACCTCTCTCGACCAGGTGACATTACTGCCCCCTCTCCACCTCCTCCTCCATGGTGTCCTTCTAAGCCACAAATCTGGTCATTTCACTCCCTGTCTTAAACCCCTTTAATGCTCCTGGAACGGAAAAAGGACATCAGTGGAAATGTTGTGAAACTGAAATAAGGCCTTTTGTTTAATAAGCAGTAAGGGACCAACGCTAACGGCCTGGTGCTGATGGCTGCACTGCAACTGGGCAAGAGGCTAACACTAGGGAAAGCTGGGTAAGAGAAGCTTCTGCAAAGAGAAAACCAGTTCCAAGTAAAAAGTTTAAGAGTTCATAATTCAAAAACAGACACCCACCACCACCACCACTTTCAACAAAGCCTCACTGCTCTAAGGATAGTGTCCAAACTCCTCCACTCAGTTCCGGGGATCTACCCAGGGTCCCTCTCGGGCCTCATCTTTCCCACACTCCTGTTGGGCTGTGGAATTCAGCCTCTTCTCCCTCTTGGCTTTTCCACATGCTCTTCCTTCTGCCTGGGAAGCTCTTCCCCCACTGCTAGGCCATTCTGAGGGACAGAAGTTTGCTGCGGTTTCCTGAGGTCCTTGCCTGCACTCCCATGTTGACGTTGGGAACCCCTTCTGTGTGTTCCCACAGCACCCACTGTTCCCCCATGTCACCCCCTGCTGGACCACAAATCCCTTGAGGGCACTCCTGTTATCTCCACAGAAGCCCTCAGTAAATATGTAATAAGTGGAGGAAAGGAAGGACTGGAGGAAAAGTAAGAGGGAAGGATGGGGGGACAAGATCACGTGAGCCTACTCTGGCCCTGATACCTGCCGCCTGCAGCCCCGACAGGCCCCAGCCCCAATCCTGCCCCAGGTTCCCACGTGCTGGCAGCTTCGGCTCCTTCCCCACCCCCACTCGTTCTGAGTATCTTTATTTCCACAAGATCTCCTGTGCCAGAGACAGATTGGGACCTGAGCTCTCATTGACCTGGCCAGCCCGTCCTGAATCAAGACATCTAGGTGCAGAAGGAGCAGTGTTGGGCTCCACAGTCCCTGCCAGTGATGCCCTGGAGAAGGGCCTGACTAAGCCTGGGGACTCTGGGAGCGGGGGCTGCCCTCCCTAAGCCCAGTCCCACCTGGTAAATATTTCATCCTCAAGCTGCTCAGCTAATCCCTATTAATTTCAATACTGCCGCCTTGCCTGGCTCAGCTCCCAATGCATTATTTATCCCCTTTGTTTGTTTGTCGCTAACAGGTGGGCCCCAGCGGAGGCGCTGACTGGGGACAAGCCCACTCCATCACAGTGTGGCTGTGAATTAATCATGAGGACTAATGGGAACCACCTCAGCTCCAGGCACTTCCCTAGCCCCCTCCCCCCTCCCCTGGCACCCAGGGGTGGGCCTGGGCTGTCTCAGCACAGCTTAACTCAATTCAAAACAACACATTTTATCCACTATCTACCCACAGGAGTCAGACACTATGTTATGCTTCGGGGACACAAGCTGAACGAAAGACAGAAATTCCTGCCCTCAGGGAACTTTCAATCTAGTGCAGTGGAGCGGGGAGGGGGCATTTAACAGCTTCTTAGTGAGGACTATGACGGCATGCTCCAAAGGTCCAGTGTGCAGGGGAGGGGACCTGACCAAGGCCAGGAGTCAAGGACTCTTCCTTGAACAGCAAACTGAGCTGTGCTCTGAAGGATGTGCAGGACTGAATTAGGCTAAGGGTGGGAATGGGGGCTCCCAAGGAAAATAAAGCCAGGTGGGAAAGCCCGGAGGTAAATGAAGGCATGGCAGGTTCCAGAGGAGGAGGAAGGGTGCTGGGTGCTGCGGTACAGGGGCATGAGGAGAGAGGCTTCAGAAGGGCCCTACATCGACGAGGCCCAGCCTGGGTGTGCTCCTCTCCCTAAGTGACCGGCATTTGTCCCAGGAGATTAGCACAGAGTCCTCCCGAACACCTGGACACAAGCACACACTCACACCACCTCCGCTGATTCGAGCAGTGTCTGAACTGCTTGCCCTTTGTGCCTGTGGCACTGGACAAGTGGTCAAGACTGTAAGCCTTCAGCTGCACAGATCAGGAAATTCAGGTGAGCATTTGGCCTGGAGGACTCTGAGGAGGCCAGTGTGGGCCTCTGAATGCCCGGAAGCTTAGGTGTGGCAGGCCAGGGCTGGGGACACTGACTGGCCTTAGCCACCATGCTCAAATCACCTCCCAGGAAGGAAGTGGCCTCATCTCTGAAAACTCAGCACCAGACTGGGCACCCAGAAGACCCCAGCAAACACCTTCTGAATGAATCACTGCACAAAAATGAATGCCCACCATCTCCCACAAAGATCTTTCCCCAGACACTTGCCTCAAAAGTTTCCCAGAGATTTATATAGATAAACGAGCTAACTCATATGCAGGGTGGTACAGTACTTTCATGGTAAGCCTCACAGGTAGGCACCATCAACAATCCCACTTTAAAGAGGAAGAAACAGAGGCCCTGGAAGGTGAATGACTTACCCAGGACCACACAACCCGAAATGGTGGATGTAATCAGAATGAGGTCAGCATGGCTACAGGCTCCTGGCAGGTCCATAGATCTGCCCCTTCTGTGGAGGGATTTCCCCCAGGAATCTCCCCTGGTGACTCCAGGGATCCCCAATCTTCAGAGCAATCCTAAAAGGGACCTTGTTTATGAACCAAATGTAGCTCTGCCAGGGCAAAGACCTCACAGTGCACATGCTTGGGGGTTTGTAATTCTATTCAAAGTGGCCACTTTGAAAATCCATATGTCTCCAGGCTCTCCGTACATCACCGTGTCAAGTCATGGAGCAGTGGCATCCATCAGCAGCTCCCAACGCCAGGGCCTGGGTGCCCGTATGCCTGATCCCACCCCATGTGTCTGTCCTTACTAGGGGCTGCTCTGGCAGCATTAGCCACGCTGTGAGAAGGCTCTGGCTAGCCTGCCTGCTTGACCCAGCCTCACCCTGACCCAAACGCCTGCTCTACCCCGCTCAGCCCGTCTTCTTGGAGCTAGGCAGCCAGCATGGAGGCAGCCTCGATAACTCGCTAACGTGCTGCCCATGCTGTCCTTAAAAATTTATGACTGTGCAACATGAAAAATCCGGCTGAGGAGCCGTCATTAGCAGCGCTGCCTCCCTCCCCCACCAGAGCCGCCCTCGTAAATTGAGATTTATGGCTGCAGCAGGCAGGGCGGGGGCGCGTGCAGACGATGAGGATGTTGTGGGGGAGACAGGAAAAACCCATGAGGCCGCGGTGGGGCCGGGGGCTCCCCCCTGCGGCAGCTCTGGTTCATCGCAGTCTGCGGAGATACCTACCGAGAGCCGCGTCTGGCCTGGGGTGTCAGCCTAGCGCGGAGGCTGATTCCCGTTAGCCGCCGCACCGGAGGGGCGGAGCCTATCTATGCCAATCACTGGCTCCTCGAGGTCTCGGGCCATATCAGGTCCAGGGGCCAGCAAGCGAGGGTCTCTTAGTAGGATGACTTGGGGAGGGGGAAGGTTGGACCGACTGGGTCTGCCTCCCTCCCACCCCCCCCACCCCCCACTGTCCGTTTCTCCAACCAGAGGCATCTGGGTTGGGCTGTGACTGTGGTATGCCACCCAGAGAATAGCAGGGAAGGGAGGGAGGGAGAAGGATGTCAGGAACCCTTCCAAATTCCCTCTCTTGCTGGTAAGAAAGGCCTGAGGAGAGGTTACAGGCGGGAAGGCAGGATGCCATCAGTCTCAGAGCCTCCCCAACCAGAGACCAGGCTGGGGCTGAGAAGAGGAGGTGAGACCGCGAGCCCGCACCCCCACCCCCCGCCACAGGCCCTCCCTATTACCTCCCCTTCGCCTACCCCCCTGCTCACTTAGCCCTGTCAGCCAGGCCATTATGAAATTGGGGTTTCATTTACAGACTAATTAAACATTACAGCTTGTTCACAATTACAACGCGGGGATGAGGGAGTAACTAATTACGGAAGAAATGAGCTAACATTTATCTCTGCTCCCACCCACCCTCTCCCCCACCCCCCCAGTCTGGCTTCCTCCCGCTCTCTGGTCAGTACCAGCTCGCAAGGCTTATTACCTAGGATGGGGGACTGGAAAGGCCCGATACCCACCCACCCCAGACAAAAGGTCAGACTGTTCCCAGCCACCCCAGGGGAGGGGCTTAGTTCCCAGGGCCCTGCTGCCACGGACAGTCAGGGCTTTTGCGCAAGACCCTGGGGGTGTACGGGACCTCGTGATGGTGCCTGTGGCCATGAGATGAGGGTGGGGTCCTGCTTTGGTGTGTGAGCGCGACAGCAGTGTGGAGCCACGTGACTCTGTGCATCTTCATCTTTGGGGCAAGGCATGGGGCTACAAATGATGATCTCTGTGATGGAGTATGAGGATGAATGACCCACGCCCTGACCCCCAAGCCCCCAGGGCAGTACAGGAAAGAACCAGGAGGCTGCAGGAGGTGACGGTCTAAGCCGGCCCCAGGACCAAATTCCCCACTGGGCAACCTTATTTAGTCAGCCAGAAGCAAGAGAGGCAGCAGGTGACCCTGCCCTACGGCTCAGCTCGTCCCAGTCCTCCAGCTGGCCTTGGCTTCTGGCCAGATTTGCACACCCTCCCCCACCCCCACCTCCCCGGGGCCCAAGGAGCCTCCTGGGGGTCCTGGGGTGCCCCCTGTGGGCAAGAGTCTTGGGGTCTGGTTGGCTTGCCGCAGAGTTTAATAATAGTAACAGTGAGAGTAAGCGTTTCCATCCTTCCTGCCTTTGGGCAGAAGAAGAAAGGAAAGAGGAGGGAGAGGAGGGAGTGGAGGGAGCGGGCTGAAGGGAGGCTTTGAGGCCTCAGAACTCACATCAAACGGCCGGATCTGGGCCTAATTGTCTGACCCCTGCCCCTGCCTTCAATCAGCTCTGCGGCTCCCCGCCCGCCCCTCGCCTAACTAGCAGCCATGTTCTCCTCATTAGGACAAGCTCCCCTTGCACACGTGTCCCCGGACATGTCCCCAGCACTCCCAGCTCCCAACCCTGCCTGGTGGGAGGGTACAGCAGGGACCCAGTTTTGGAGGGGCTCCTGGGACAGCTGTACCCTCAGCCACAGCTGGCTGGCCTGAGCGGCGGGGAGCCCAGAGGCCACGTGCTGTGACATGTCCCTGGGCCGGCTCAGCCGCTGTGTGCATTCTGTCCTCTGTGTGTCCTTCTTGTTACAGCCCGACTGTCTCAGACACATAGCTCCTGAGGGTGAGCTGTGTTTGAATCCTGTCCCCTTGGGGCTGGTTCAGCCTGGCAGGGGGTCTGCTGTGGGCCACGGTCTGCATTCAGAAGCCAGGAGCTGAAGGACTTTGTCGGCCTACTGTGCATGGATGGTTCCCTTAAGCAGATCCAGGCACGGTGATGTGTGAGCGTCT
The DNA here is from genome assembly GCF_014754425.2 of Oryx dammah. NCBI lineage: Eukaryota > Metazoa > Chordata > Mammalia > Artiodactyla > Bovidae > Oryx > Oryx dammah. Next base: position 99,643,939 of record NW_024070212.1, on the reverse strand, counting down.
GGGGCTGGTGGCACGGCAGGGAGGCAGGGGAGCTGGGTGGTAAGCTCTGACCCTAGAGAGACATGTGTTTGAACCCCAACTCTCCCACCTCCTTGCTCTGCTGCCTTGGGTGTGTGACAGCCTTCCTCAGCTTCCTTAAATACGATATAGGTGACAGCCCCAATCTCACAGGGCTTGAGGATTCACTGAGGTAACAGGTGTAGAGTCCTCTCTACTACACCTGGCCCCAGCATATCTTATGGAAGGATACAGTGGAAGGGCGGTGGATTCGGACCAGGACAAACAAATTCCCTTCTCCACAGGCCTCACTTTGCCCAGCTGGGTCAAAAATGTCAGGGACAGAAAAAGCTGTGAGGAAGGGTTCAGAGCCCTGTAGAAAAAAAAAAAAGAGCAGCTCCCAGGGGACCCAGCTGACACCAGGGGCAGGAGCTCCGATGCTGGAGCCACAATTTGGGGACAGGGATGTCACCCAGCAGTGTCAGGTGGGAGGGGCAGGGGCTCAGCCTAAGGACTGTCAGGTGGCACCGAGGTCAGATGAGGCAAGTTAGTAGGGATGGCCCATGAGATAGAGATCGTCCCTTGAGTACTGTGGGCTTGGGAGGAGGGGGTGCTAGGGCCATCACGGGAATGCAGGCTCTCTGGGTCACTCTGGGTATTCATTCTCAAGGTACCAGACCTGTACGGGACTGGGGGAAGGGCTGGACTGGTCTGGGCCTTGACATTGTCTCTCACCTTAAACCAGTGGTAATGACTTGCAAATATTGATGGAAACGCAAACTACAGAGATTGTGTTTTTCGGGGAGTGACGGTGGGGAGAGGGATAAGGAGAAAAATAAACTGAAATGAAGTCCGGTTATCTCCCATCTGTGGCTGCTCCTAATCCCCCAGCCCAAAGGAATCCAATGCAGCCCCTTATCTGCCCTGTCAATCACTCCATCACCGCCCAGTGCTTGGTGGGCAGCGCACGCCCTCGCACACACTCAAGCACATGCTCACACATGCACACACTCACTCCACGACTCTTGCTCCGACACTCCCGCCCACCCCAGCCCATTACTCCTCTGAGTAGGAGCAGCCAGCACGCAGGTCCTGCCAGATGGATGCAATTTGCATAATATCAGCAGCGGAGGCTGCAAGATCACCAGGGGTCAGGGCGCTGACATCCCCGCACAGTCTATCTGCAAGTGCTAATTTGGCCGGCATTGATCTGTCTTTCTGATTTCTTTGTCATTTACGTCTGCGATGGTTTGACAGGAGATACAGAGAGAGACAAGGGGAGGCCAAGCTGGGCCTGGGGCTAGGAAGGTAGGGAAACAAAGATTGTACTTCCCAGTGCATCATACACACACAGCACACACAGGCAGACACCAGAACCTCCTTCGCCTGTCCGCCACTCCACTCATCCATCCATCCATTTCTCCATCTCTTGTATCTGGCAAGGGCCAGTTCCTCAGATGTTCCTTGGGCTCCGAGTGCGCCAGCCCAGGGAGGAAGGTGTGAACAGCCCTGAGCACTATGCAGGCAGCCCAGTGGAGGCCCTGTGGATGCCTAGACTTGTCCCTTCTTGTGGTCAGCTACCACCCCCAGCTCATCATTTACTCTGGGACACTCTAGAAAGAACTGGATGGGGTAGGGGGAGAGGGGGAAGGGGGGTGGTAGTGCTGGGGAAACACACACTCCAGCTGTCCCTCCCCGCTCCTCATAAAGAAGCTGTGCTGACTTCTCCCCTCCCAGCCCGCCTGCCCTGAGGATGGCCAAAGCCAGGAGTGGGGGGCGAGACACCCCTCTGCCTCTCCAGGATGGCCAGGAACAAGTCTGTCAGGTCGCAGAGGCCTCACCTCAACACTTCACCACCCTCAGGTCATCCAAAGAAGCCCAGACTGGGCTCTGGCTGATTCTGAAGCCCTCTAGCTCAGCCAGCAAGTCCCAGGTCAGATCTACATCCTCCCTGCTGGGCCCTCGGCCAGAGGCCCCACGTTCTCCCCTGCCTTGGAAGGAGAGTTCAGCGCAGGGATGGGTAGCAGATGTCATGGGGGGGGGGGGGAAGATGGGAACTCTGGGAAGGAAGAGCCCACTGCAGAGAAGTGGACATGGTCACCCTGTCAAGGGAGGCAAAGGAGCTGGAGCCTTCCAGGAGTGACCCCTCTGCCAATGGCTCTGTCCCAGCCCAACCTCTTTCCCTCACCCAGGGTAGCAGGAGCAGGGTGATCAGAAGGAACTCCCTGCTGGGCAAGGAGGGGGGTGCTGGCATTTGGTGTGTGCTAATCCCGGGCCCAAGGTCTTCAGAGGGACCGGGGAACTTCAAGGAGGGGAAGGCAGAGCTGTACTGCAGACGAGCTCATTAGCCAGCACCCCCACCCCCCCACCCCCACCACGAGGAGGAGGGCGGGCGGCCCAGGGAGCTCAGCGGCGGAGGCGGCAGAGAAAAGGCTGTCACTGTCCTTTCTTCCTTTTGGTACAAGCATCTCCCCGAACCGACGATTCTCCTGCAGTGACATCTCTCACGGGCGCTAATGAGATCCGTGTCACAGAGCTAATGCGCTCTGACTGGACTCTGATAGACACCCCACTCCTTCAGGGGAGCCTACAGGCTGGCACTGCCTCCCAGGGCCGGGCCCCACCCAGCCACCTGCCAGCCCAGCTCTCTTGCCAAACTGTGCTGGGCAGCAAGCTCCTGAGAGGGCTCACCCGGTGACTTGCCATCCCATCTCACCTGGAGCCTGTGGAATCCCCGGTCCCTGAGCAGAGGAGCTAAGCAGCCAGGGCAGGACCACCCAGCTGGGCACCAGGGAAGGTTTCGATTGTTTGCCCCACCTGTGACGCCGGCAGTCTGCAGGGCCTCCATGTCCCAACAACAGGGGAGATTTTACTGAGGTTTCCTGTGTGGATTTCCAACAAGAAAGAAGGGAAGGAGGCCCAGGCCGTGCCCTTAGGGAGGTCAAGTATGTAGGGCCTGATCATTACCTCTAACTGGGGCCTAGGGATTTATTCTGTGCACTCACACTGGGAGGGCTAGGCAAGACCCTCCGAGAGGTGGCCCCTAGATGATGCGCAGGATCTCCTGGATGGAAGGCAAACGGAAATCACTGTGTAGGGGGGGGGGGGCCCTGGCTCCCAGGGTGACTGTGCCAGGGTGGCCACGCCCCCTTCCCCTTTCTTCCTCACCTGCTGCTACCAAAGCTTTGCGAAGACCTGTGGGTTTTATGTGACACTGAGAGAAATGCCAAATGTAAGCTTGTTTTCTTCCTCACTGTCTCTGCTGGCAGCACAAAGCCCAACACCAAAAAGGTGCTCCTAGTTCAGCACGGTGGTAAGAATGTAGACTTTGTGCTCAGATGGACCTGAGAGTGAATCCTGGCTCCTTGGTCTGACTGCCTGTGTGACTGCAAGTAAGTTACTCATCTGAGCCTCAGCCTCCCAATCTGTAAAATGGGGATGACGATGGCTGCTTTCATCAGACTGTATGGAACCTACATGAGTTAATACAAAGCGCCCCCAAATAATGTGAATGTGCTGTGCTGACCACTTGCTGAAATGAAAGAAGGCCCACTCAGCAGGCCCCTGTGGAGGCCGCCCAAGTCAAGAACGCTAACGGAGCCCGCTGACACAGCCAGTCAGCAGTTCTGCAAATGTGTAGTCCCCCTCACCTGCAACCTGCTCCATGCCACCCTGCTCCCTGGAGTCGCGAGGCTGAATCCACTCCCCCAGGAAGAAGTGTCTCTCCCTGACCACAAGGCCACGCTGACAGCCCCTGAGCCCCATCTCTGGTAGGCGTTCCATCCCTGATGCTCCCCCTACTGCAGTCCCCAGGGCCACGCCCTCTCCCCATCCTGGTTACGGAGCTCAGTGGGGCCGGACCAATGCAGGTTTAGCACCTACCACAGCTCCTGAACAGCAGGTGCAAGGCAGCCGTTCACCACCTCCTTCCCCTTGCCCACGGCCAGCTGGCCGGCCCTGAATAACCACCACCTCCCGCATAGCTTACTGCGTGCATCCCTCACCTACCCTCCCCACTGCCCCCTCTATTGATTGCCCTGTGGCCTCCCCTTCCGTGATTTCTCATTGCTAGTCCTTTCTACACAGACTCTCAGATGGCACTGACTGGAACCAGCTCTGACCAGGTCATTCTATCCAAACACCCTACGGCTCCCCCTCAAACAGCCCAGCCATGCACATCTATCCCAGCGGGCCCCTCCATTCCACAGCCAAGGTCCCTTTCCTGCCTGGCCAGCCAAACCTCCAGCACACCTGCCCCCTTACTCTGTCAGCACCTCCACCACCCCAGTGCCCAGCAGGAGTCCCTGCCAGGTAAGCCCCACAGCCCTCCCCTGCCACCCATACCTTAGAAGGAGATTCAGGAGATTCCTCCAGGGGCCAGGATCATTGGAGCTCAGCACACCCTGCCACTCCCCCCCACCCAAGGCATTGCGGGAGAAGCCAGCAGCCCCTGGAGAGGGCTAAGCTATGGGACCTGCAGAGCCCTTACCCAGAGTCACCAAGGCTGCCTCACCCCCCAGCAAGATACATACCACTCCCCACTTGGGGCTGGCAGCTCCTCACACAGTTAATTAGCACCATGTCACTGAGGACCAGCCTGAGTGGCCAGTGACAGGAGCTGACCCCTGACCCCAGGGCTGGGAAGCAGTCCACATCAAACTCTTACAGCGCGACCCTTTTAGCACGCACAGTAACTCAGGGCACCGCCAGCTGAAGCTCATTAAAGCTGTCTCTTTGGCGCGAGGGCCATTAACCTCACCGCTCAAAATCTGCACCTCCCCTCCCCGCCTCTCCCAGCCCAATTAATGCCCTGCATCCTCCCTTCCTTCCAAGCACCCTCACCCACTCCTCAGAGCCAGCCAGCAGCTGGCAGGGCAGCCCCCTTCATTCACGAGTACAAGGATCGAGTGCCAGGAGCCCCCCGTGCCCTGGGCAGAGCAACAGAGGAGGCAGCTCCTGGAGCACCCACTGTGCGCTCAGACTGAGCCAGCTGTTCCTAACAGCCCAGGGAGACAGGTGGCACTGCCTCTGATCTAAGGTCACAGGGCCTGAACTGCTGCTAGCTCCAAAGCCCTGACTTTGCTGCCAGCAGCCAGAGCATTGGGTGGTCCCCTGGGGCCCACCCAGAGGGAAACACCTTCTTCTCTGAAGGAGGGAATAGTTCAAGGGTCCCCACCTAGAGCCAACATGGGTGAACAGACAAGAACACCATCACTGAGTCCCAGGAGGCAGCCAAGAGTGGGAACAAGGCACCCCTTCCTCTCACAAATGCCCCCAGGACAGATACACAGAAGCAGGGAGCCCCGCTCAAGGCTGCGTGGGGTGAATCACCCTAGCCCTGTCAGCCCCTCTGCCTCTGGCAGCTCCTCTTTCCCTGGGCCAACACGCCTTCCCACGGGCCCGGTTCTCTGCTCCCTCGCTTGCCCAACACCCTTGCCCTGATTCATTGCTCACTCGCTGTCCGTTCATCCACCAGAGCGCTTGTTGAGCACCTACTTAGAACTAGTGTGTGTAGCACTCAACTGCCTCATTGATTCTGGACCAGAGCTCTGATCCTGTCTTTTCCTGTCTCCTTAAAACCTCACAAAAAGCCACATCCTCTGACCTGGCATTCAAGGCTGGCTTATTTCCCCATTTATCTTCTAGCCATTTCATTCCCTAACCCAAATGTTCCACTCCAGTCACAGGAAACTACTTGCAGATGTCCAAAATTGTCCTCTCATCACAACAGGCTTCCTCCTGCCCTTGCGCTTTGGTATACAGATGGCCTCCCCAAAGTAGAAAACCCTTCCCCCAACTGTCTGCCTAGCAAACTCCTATTCATCCTTCAGGGATCCCTCGACTCAAGTCTCATCTTCTCTAGGAAACTTCCTGCGGACTTCAAAGGCCTATCAGCATGATAGGTTTGGGGTCTCCTCTAGGCTGTATAAAACAGCTCCTATGGGAGGGAACAGCAGTTGTGGGGGATTCCCAATTCCCCAGGCCTGATGGCCACTTCCTCTTTCCCCTGGGACCCCAAGAGAACCTTGAGGGCCAATAAAAATGATATGGGGGCATCCTCAAGTAGTGAAATGTAAATGAAGAAGAAGCCCTTGGCAACTGAGGGCAGGGAAACCATCCTTGGGGTAGCCCAGGTGTTTCTATCCCGACCCTGAGCACCCTGGGTGGAGATTGCCCAGTTCAGTCTCTGCCTCCTCCCAGGAGCTCCCTGAGGACAGGACCATCCGCTCAGCATGCCCGGCCCCAGCAGGCACCTGCAGTGTCTGCGGAAAGGATGAGGCCAGTCTGTAGCAGGTGACTGGACACCTTTCAGTGTATCTTGCTGGGCCCCTTCCCTGTCATACCTCCACAAAGGTACACAGGCTATGCTAATGCGTAACATCACCCAGGAACACCCCTGCTCCTCCCCGCTTGGAACAAAGTCTATGCCTGTCAAGTACCCTGCTTGAAAATATTTGCATGTACACGTGTGCAGACACACACACCAAATGAGATGCACAGAAATGAACAAACACGTTTTCTGATGGATACACACACAGGCTGATGGTTGCTTCCACAGAGACAGGTGCCCTCAGGAAGGTATACACAGAACACTGTGACCCATACACACATACACGCATCCCTCAAAAAGACACATTACAGGGACACTTACAAACTCCCAGACACACACACAGAGACAGGCAGCTGAAGATGCCATTCACCCCTTCACAGACACACGTCCACAATGGTATATAAGAAGCCAGCAGAGCCTCCCGTGCCTAGAACCAGCCCCCTCCCACAGAGCAATCCCCCTGAGGAGGCACCCCCATCTGGTACCCCAAGTGGCCCCTCCCAGCCCAGGCCCCACTCAGTGGCGGCTGCTGCTCCTACGGGGCAGTTCAATACCCTGTGGACGGAGCCATCGGTCAGAAGGACCCCGACTAATTAAAAGCTGGTGAGGTTTAAATAATTCATCTCCTTAACTCCCATTGATCGCCCAGTTTAGTGGCCACAGACTTGAAACAATATTAAACAGCCTTCTCCAGCTCCAGGGGGGTGGGTAGGCTGATGTGCCCACCCCTCTGAGGACATCACCCGCCAGAGATGCAACCCAGGGTGGGATCCCTTGGTCTGAATCCAAGGCCACCTGTGATCCACCCAAAGCCCAGACCCCAGCCTCCTCCTGAAAGTTGTTTTGAGAGACCCTTTCCAGCAGTCAGGTTCCACTCTCCCCTCACTCCACCCCTCCTTCCCCGCTCCCCCCAGCTACGGAGATCACCCTGCTGGAGCACTGAATGAGCCCCAGAACCCCTCTGTGTGCCACGGGACTGGGGTATGTGGGCAGGGGACTGACCAAGCTGCCAGGGGGATGTGTGGAGGGACTGACCAATGCCGCTGTGGGGCCGGCCTATGTGTTGCAGGCTGAGGCCCTTGTTCATGTCTAGAAGTCCATTCTTGGGCCAGCAGCCCATGGCGAAGCTGTAAGCCTGGAAGACAGGAGGCAAGAGTGGTTACCAGAGACCCTGACCCAACCCCATCACTCACCAACACCCCCAGCCCCCCATGTCTTCCCAGCAAGGGCTTACTCTCATCACACCACTTCATGAGAGTCCTCCCTACTTGCTGGGTCCCCTTTCCACCAAAGTCCCTCCAGAAAACCCTTTCCACCTTCAGAGCTCCCTCTCTCCTGGGTGTCTCCCCATCAGAGGTCCCCAGCCCGCATGGGGTGCCCCTCACCAAGCTCCTCTCCAGAGCTCTCATTTACTAAGATCCTCCTTCTTAAGACTCCTCCTCCCACCAGGCATCCCCTTCATCATGCAACCCCCCTCCCCTCCATCCAGAGTCTCTGGGCCTCGTTGGGTATTACTGGTCACAAAGACTGGTGGTGGGAGGGACTTGGAGATCAATATATCCAGACTTCACTCCAAAGACAGGAAAACTGAAGCAAGAGACGAGGGGGCCGGCCAAATGCCTGTGGTCAAGGTGCTTTTGACCTGGAGGTAGGCCAGATTGTGGAGCTGAGTGCCATATGGGCCTCAACTGAAGACGGGTAAGGTCACCTGGCCGACTCAAGCAGCTGTGAGGGGAGCACATGAAGAGTGTGAGTGTGTGTGTGTGTGTGTGAGTGTGTGTGTGTGTGTGTGTGGTGGGAAGCAGATCTCGCTGAAGGTCAAGTGCTCACTTATGCATATTCAAAGCGGCCACCCATCGATCTGTACTTAATTGTTTTCCTGGGGTTGGGGAAGCAAGCGCTGGGGGCATCGATCTGTTCAGCCCCCAGCACTCCATTGCCCCCTTCTGTCCTCAGGCCACCACCCACCTCCTCCATGGTCGGGGGGTGGGGCACACATCAAGCAGGGACAGCGCCTCCTCTCACATCCCTTACAGGCATGACAACCAGCTATCACAGATGAGGAAACTGAGGCCCAGAAAGAAGAGACTCACAAGGGTCAGAATGCTATTAAGTGGCCCAACAGGGGTTTAATTCCTATTCAGCCTGCCAGCAAGTCCCACGCTTCTATCAGTGGGCTTGCATAGCTAGCTGACCCTTCAAACAGTACCCATCTCTTCTCCCAAGAAATCCCCAGCACCAAGCTGTCCTTCTCCCAGTGGCAGGAAGGTGACAGGGTGGTTAAGACAGTGATCATTGCAAATGATGTTTGGGTAAGTTCCCAGAAGTTGGATGGTGAGTCCACTGGTGGAACTAAGGTGACTGTTAGCCATGGGCAGGCAGGCACTACAGAGCTCCCGTCCACCACTGGGCCAGAGAAGTCCCCATCCCACCACCGACCGACTGCCTCCCAGCGGAAGAGTGCCCAGCACGGGGTCAAAACAGAGCACAGGAGGCTGAACACGCAAGCTGTGCCAGGACCAAGGGGCTGAGCAGAGAGCTGGCACCCTTCCTTCCCAGCTGCAGGAATCAAGTGTCAGCCCTGTGGGCCCTGGGAGGCCAGGAGAGAGTGCACCTCAACCTCAGCTCCTTCCAGAGCCGCTTTGCTTGACCACAGGGGTACCAGCCACCGCCCGACTTCCCAGCCCGCTCTCCCACGCTTCCCCAGGCCACAACTGTACCCACAAATCGGGGGCTGAGCACGAGGCTCAAGGACAGGGGAGAAGACACTGGCTCGGAGCCAGGGCAGCGCCGGGATGCAGGCAGCAGGGAGAGCAGCCGGTGGGCGGTGCACAGCTGGGGGAACTGCTGAGCATGGTCAGGGCCGCGGCTGGAGCGCAGTGGGCCAGAGAGCAGTGGCGGGCCGCCTTTCAAGTACTTTAAAATCACTTACAAAGGCCGGATTAAACGATCAGAAATTCCATTTAATAGGACAAATAAAGAAATAACAATCTACTCTATCAGCCTGGAGAAGGCAAGCTGGATGGGTTTTCTTTCTTTTTTTTTTCCCCTTCTAAAAAGGAAAAAGGGAAGGAAGGGGGAAAAAAGAAGGATAATGTGTGTTTACTCAAGCAAAGAAAAAAATATTTAAGTGATGTCGGGGAGAAGATTGCGGTAACTAGTGAAGAATAACACCGTCTACTTTGCTGTCAAATCACACCCGAATTTCAGTAATAGATTCTCGGCTGACACTCAATTCAATTCGAAGGTGATCCTGCTTTATCCCAGCCCATCAAATATTAAACACTTGCATTAGCAGGTGCTGCCGCTTCCCGGCTTAAAGCGGCGGGCGGGCGGCAGGGCTGCGGAGGCCCCTCTGCTCTGTGTGCGGCTCGGGGACAGGGCAGCTTGGCGTTATCTGCGCGTCATCCTGAGCCTTATCGCCGCTAAGCGGGAAGACCACTTCAGATAACATTAGGCGCCTGCCCCAATGCGTCACCGTGATTAGATTATTATTATAATGATGACTCCCCAAGATCTTCTGCAGACTGGAAAGTGAGGGGGCAGCAGAGCCCAGGAGGGCCTGGCTGGTCCAGGGCAAGCCGGGGCCCACAGGGGGGAAGCAGGGGTACCAGACAAGGCGGCAGCCCAGTCCCGCCTGACGAATGCCTTTCAGGAAGGGCAGTCTAGCTTGTCAGAGCCAGGGTGAGATGAATTGGCGTCTCTGCTGTGGCCGCCAGTGGCACGCCCCACGGTCTCCTATTCCCAGATAAGGCATGCTAACCAATTGCTGCCATGGCATGGCCTCAGCCAGCACTTTCTCCGGGGGTGCGGGCGGGGGCAGGGAAGGCGCGTGCACATGGGTCTGCCAAGCTCCTAATAAGAGGGATTTAATTTTTACAAATGCTGCTTCCAGCCGGGCCTTCACGTACCAGCCGAAGTCCAAAATGATATTAAAAACGGTTAATTAAAACTGCTCTCTTTCAGCCTGGGCTCTCCCCATGCTAGAGAACCCTGGCAGGCCTCCTCCAGGTACTGCCACGCGCCTCTACAGAGCCGAACCTTCCGACGTGATGGCCTGCCTCGTGGAACCCCCCCGAGGCACAGTCCCAGGGCACAGCACCACAGCTCCCCCCAGCTCCTACTATCTCAGGCACCCCTCAGCACAGCTAGCAGACAGCAGAGAACACAGGGTTCTTCCGCCACCTAAGCGTCTATCTGCGTGTTCCGGATCTTGTTCCTGCTGCCCCTCTGGGCCTGTACCTTCAGGCCCACCACCCCCGGCACTCACTGCTAAAGTCCCTACCCCTCCCCAGATACACACACCATTGAGCACGGGTATACACATCCACACAGGCACCAAATTCTCCCTCAGGTGACTCAGCCCATCCTTCCATTCCCTACGCCCCTCCCGACGCCCTCCCTCAGAGATTACATCCATCTGTGAATCTTAGCAGAGCCTTCCCAGGAGCCCAGCTCAGGGCAAGGTGATGTGGGCTGTGTCTTACAAGTTCTGGCAGAGGGGTCAAGGCTGGCACCAGAGAGCCACCAGAGCAGGAGAATCGGGGATGCTGAACCCTGTGTGTTGCCCACAAGGACACCAGAGACAGACTGGCCCATGCTGGAGATGACTAGGAGAGCTTCCTGAAGGGAGCGGTACTGGAGGCACCAGAAAGAAGACACAGCAAGGACAAAGGAGGATGATAGGAGCAAGCTGGATGGCAACAGGCAAGGGCTGGGCTGGGGCGGAAAACGTGGAGACATCTTGAGGTGCTGTCTCCCAGCTCCGTGCAATGCTGGCATCAGCCAAGGGGCTCGAGTACCATCTACCGCCCCCCCTTTACTCCTGCCTGCTTCCTATCCTCACTCCCTCTCTCTCTTCTGCCAATCTGTGGGGCCTGGGGTAAGGGACCCAAAAGCTTTCTGACCTGATCAGTGCTGGGCAGAAATCTGAGAGCCAGAGCCTGTGCCCAAGCCCCTGTCCCATGCTGGTTCCCAAATTCTCTGGATGCCACTTCTCCAGCTGCACCTCTCCTAGCTAGTAGGGCCCACCTGCCCAGCTGAGGGTTCCTGGCCAGACGGTGGGGCAGGGGGAAGGATGACTGACGAGTCCTCTCCAGGGCAGGCAGAGTCAGGGTGAAAGATGCTGGGCCTCCCAAGCCACCCACCCCAGCCCTGTGCCAGGCAAGCATGCACACTTCCCTTCCCCTGAGCTGCTGTAATTTCCATGCGCAGGGAAGCAGGTGCCGAGCTGTTCCCGGCTGGCTCTCCCCTCTCGCAGCTCTGCCTGCCTTGGCTGCTGCCCCATTAGCTTAGTGGCCAGCCATCTGCGACGGGCCTGCCGCGCAGCCCTGCTGTAGGCGCGGCGGGTGGCCCCCTGTGTAACAGGGAGCTTTGCCATTAGCGCCTTTAATATTCTGACACCTCAGCACAGCCTGCTATTACATGCAAACGCTGATCGCCCTGTGAAATTACATTGCTGGGCCCGCGAAATGGAATCGTGTATAATCAGCCTCCTCCATGCACTGTCAGTCCCATCACAAACACGGCACCCGGCGGCTTACGAGGGCTTAGCAGCTGCGACAAGTGTATTCGGTTTAATAGATGAAGTAGCCCTCATCGGCAGCAGCATCAGATCCTTCAAAGAGGAAAGAGGAGGCATTGACACTGCTAGGGTGGCTCTGCCCACTGGTTCACCACCCACCAGGGCCCTGAGAGTCGGCTGGACACAGCGTGGGCAGGGCAGTGGCTGGGGCTAGAACCCAGCTCAGACCACAAAGAGAAGCACAAACTGGCAGAAAACCCAGAACCTGAAAGTTGGCAGCGGCACGTCTGACTCCCCACGAGGTCACCCTGAGGGGTGGCCTATGGCGGAGGGGCCATTTCCCAAGACGAGGAACCAAATCAAATCACCTGTGTTTCCCATAAACGCCCAACAGACAAAGACAGGGAGGTGATACTCTGGAGGATGCAGGAGAGGAAGTCTGACAGACAGAACTACTACCTAATCTTTTCTTTAACCGGACATGTCGATAGTTGGTAAACCAAACACCAAGGCTACAGAGATACACGAGGATGGCATACCCAGCAGCCCGGGCCTCATGGAAAGCTTGTGCGTTCAGAAGTTGGTTCCCAATTCTGCCAGTTATTAGCAGTGTAACTTTGGTGATAACCTAGAGGGGTGAGATGGGGTGGGAGGTGGCAGGGTGGTTCAAGAGAGGGGACATGTGTATACCTATGGCTGAGTCATGCTGAGGTATGGCAGAAACCAACACATTATAAAGCAATTATCCCCCAATTACAAATAAATATGTTTTTTTAAAAAAAAGCACACCATAACTTTGGATGAGTCATGAAACCTCTGAGCCTCAACTTCCTGTACTATAAGATGGGATGTTAGCTCTTTCTCCCAGGTATACCTGAGGTGACTCAGGAGCACCCAGTCCCACCTCTATCCCCACATGTTCTTGGTGCCATCACGCAAAACGCAGACTGTCTTTGAGAATGCTATCACTCCTTTTTCCAGGTTCAGCTTAACACTGATTACGGCAGACTGTGTTTGCCAGTGATGGTCATTAACATTACCTTCAATCTCACATGTTGTCTACTTCTGATATGACTCTGATAAACCTGCCGTTAAGAGGGGAGTCTATACCCCTTTGGAAAGGGGTGGGCTTCTGTTATGACCTCAACCAAAAGAGTGACGCACAAGTAATGCTGTGTGATCTCAAGGCTATTTCAGAAAAGCCAAGGCAGCTTCCTCCTCATTTGCTAGAACACTTTCCCTGACCCTTGAGCTGCCTGTAAGAGGTCAGACTGCTCTAAGGCAGCCATGCTGTGAGGAAGCCCAAGTCAGTCCAGGAGGAGAGACCATGTGGAGAAGCCCTGGGACTAGATGGAGAGAGAGAGAGGTGCCCAGCCAGCCTCCAGCTGCTCCACCCAAACTCTTCTGAGTTCCCCTTCTCTGACGTCCTTCCTCACAGTCTCCTGTAGAGTCTCACCTGGTCACGTGTGGCTCCTGCCTGCTCCCTGCCTGTTTCTGTCTGTGCTCTACTACTCTCCCTGCGTGATTCGCTCAACTCTCTGGTCTTCAACCTGTCCAATTTTCAAATCGATTATTCTTTGCCACTATTTAAGTGTCAAACAGATATCTTCTATTGCCCACTTGGCATTTCCACCTGGAGTCCACTCAGGAAATTCATTTTCAATAGGGTTAAAACCCATTTCAACATCTCCTCTCCAAAGTGTTCCCTTTCCTGGGCTCCTCAATCCCAATGAAAACTCTTACCATCTACCTGGTCTACCAGAGATGCAGGGAGTCAGCCTTGCTCCCTTCTTCTTCCTTACCTCTCCTCAAGTCCTGGGATTGCTGCTTTATGTCCCCCAAGACTCTACTTGAGCAACTCCTTAGCCTACCTAGGGTGCCCTCTGCCTTCTCCCAGTTTTTATCCCTAATGAACACATACTCTTCTTTCAGCATTCAGTTCAAAAGTACTTTCCTTCAACTTTCCTGGTGGTCCAGTGGTTAAGAATCCAGCCTACCAATGCAGGGGACTCCACTTGCTCTGGAAAGACTCCACTTGCTACAGGGCAACTAAGCCTGCGAACCACAAGAGAAGCCACCGCGACAAGAAGCCTGCGCACCACAACTAGAAAGTAGCCTCTGCTCGCTGCAGCTAGAGAAAATACGTGCACAGCAATGAAGACTCAGCACAGCCAAAAATTAAGAAAAAAAAAATTTTTAATGTATATACATAAAAAAGTACGTTTCTTTAGCAAGCCTTCCTGACTCTTCCCTTCCTTAAACACACCCCGACTCTGAGCAGCACCTGGAATATTAGATTTGTTTACACATCTGTTGCCCCATGATGCTGGGAGTCTCTTGGGGTGGGACTGTATCTGCTCTCTCTGAACGGTCTCCACTGAGGGAAGGGCATAACTCTGCCAGGCCTGGTTTCTGGAGAGGCTGCTCCTGCCAGTCTTATTCCATCTCCTTCAGGAACCATGGATGATCTCGCCTAGCAGAAGAGCAATTCCACCCCATCCCCAGCCGTCCTTGGAACTGAGGGCTCAGCTACCCGGGTTAGGAAAGAAGGGGAGACTACTTCTGTCTCCTCCTTTTCTGAACTCTCTGGGCTTATAGATAGCCTTGACTCCATTCTTCAGGCCAGCAGAGACCTGGGCAACACAGCTATAGCAGCAAAAGGAAGGACACTCCCATCAGGTGGCACAAGACCATCCTTCCCACCCCCAGCCGGCAGTTCTGCATGTTCAGTGTTCCCTGGCTACCGACACACTTCAGGGGCACCAGAGCTGCTGCTGCTGCCTCTGTCCATCAACAGAACCTGAGTGGGATAATTATCTTCTCTGTGTACTTAACCTTCCCGCTCACTGCCGAACAACAGGACAGCTGCCTCGAGTACATGGGACCACCACCACAGCAAAGGCAGGAGCTGCACTACAGGTCCAGGACCCACAATTATTTGGAAGACAGCTGCCGGCTCAGTTTGATCCCTTGGGTCCTGAGTCTATTTTTAGGTGGAGCGATCTCCCTCATGTTCCCAGAGCCCTTGCTTCTCTGCCGAGTCAGAGAGGACTTGGGGACACTGAGGCTTCTGGGGAGAGAAGCAGGTAAGGAGCATAAGCCCTGCTGCCTGAGCCCCCAGAGAAGAGGTTGGCCTGTCTGGGGCCCCACGTGCCACCAAGTCAAGGCAGCAGGTCAGCCCGAGCCAGCTGCCCAGGGAGAAAGCCACACTGTGGGTTTTCTTTGTTTTCATTACAATTTTCTCTCCCATTGCTTCTTTGGATCCGGCCCTTTCCTCCCCGGGGTGCTGAGGATTGAATGAAACACCACCCCCGGCTCCAATAAGTGTATTTCAATTACATCTGTCACTGCATAACGATATAATGATATATCATGTGATATTAAATCCATGGTAATCATATCAGGGATTTTTTTTAATCGTGCACTAATCGCATTATTACATCTCTATAATTAACAACAGGAGGTATGGAAATTCAGTTAAGGCAGAAGGCTCAACGTACTCCCCCACCACACCCCCGCCCTAGCTCCCCCAGATTAGGACCCGATTAGGAGATGGGAACTGCAAAGCACTAGCAAGATGGGCCAAAGCTTCTGCCTCTCAGGTTCAGAGCCATGGGCAGAGCCTTCAGCATCCAGGGCTGGCAGACATAGGCCAGACTGAGACCCAGGTGCTATCTGTCCTGTGGCTGCTCAGGCAAGAGCCTGGGGCAGAGGCCACACAGAGAGGCCCAACTACAAGGCAGCTGGGCCTTCCAGACCTCTGAGCCATTGCGGCACCAGATCTTCTCCATGGGGAGGGGTGTGACCTTTCCTTCAGACCAGCAAGGCCCCCAAAGGTGCTGGTAGGGCACAAGGCAAGCTCCTGCCTCATGGCCTCCTGAGTCAGAATTCTTCCCTCTGCCCTAGTCCTTTGTGTTGGCAGCTCTTAACATCACCAAGTCTAACAGCTGTGGTGTCTCTGCCTTTTGGCCCTGTCATCCCTGAGCTGAGCAGACCCAGTTCTTCCAGGGGCCATTCTTCCCCAGTTCTCTCTCTGAAGTTTGGCCCTGAGTACTGCATGATAAGCAGGTTTCTGATGACCACTGGAGTCATTCCCCTGTCCCCCACAAATGGTCCAAGTTCTTACGTCCTCCCCCCAGGCCTATATGGAGAAGGGAGGGGCTTGGGATTGCAGCCTGAACAATGTCAAGTGACCCTGTCTCTCCCACCCCCTTCCTGATACTGAGCTGTCAGGACTAATCCCCTCAGGGGTGTCAGAAACCAGTCTGCAAAGCAGAATTTTGTGTTTCAAGTCCAAAGCTTTGAACTTGGCATGTAACTAGTCCTCAGTGAGGGGCAGGCATTTTGCTAAGTTTGACGCTCAGAAGTCAGACAGGCCTGAAGATGAAAGAGAAAAATCATGTCCTTTTTCCTAATAAAAAGGAGACACTAATAGCAGTCAGCACTTAGGCAAAGCACTCTAAGTTTCTAAAGTGCTTTCCAAATTAAAATATAATCCTTCATCGGGCATGTGACACCACCACCACCACAGCCACCCAGCCCTCACACGCGAAGGCATGCGCATGCTGGGACCCAGCACACACCTTCCCTTCTCCCCTGTGCATGCAGAAAACGGAAAAAGTGCTTCCACCTTCCTCCCAGACCGCCCTCTCTCTCTGCTGGTGTGTTCATGTAACACACACCTCATGAGCAAATCCACGTGCCAAGCTCTGTGCCCAGTGCCAGAGATCAACCACGCTAGGCCACTGACTTCAAGCAGCTTCCAAGCTGGAAGGAGACACATGTCAGCTCACACAGGGTGGGGGACTGAGATCCGACAAGAGCCCCAAGGGAGAAACCAGCCTTGGGGGGAGTAACCAAGAAGGACTAAGATGGCCTTCAATGCGACTTCCAAGGTGATGTGCCTGTGGAAGGTGGACATGCAGGCCAGGAGCTCAGTTCAAGAAAGTCCTTGGAAAGCACAGGGGTGGTGCAGGAAATTGCAGGACTGGGTAAGATCACCTGGGTAGAGAATAAGCCTTGAGGGCCAACGAGGCCCTTCTTCCTCTGCTGTCTGGATGGAAACTAGGAAGGCTGAACACCAGTGTCTCCAGAGCTAAGGCTCTCTGGGCACACCCAACATCCTGGCCTCTGCTCTCCTGTTATCTCCACCTTCACTTAACCCAGATGTGACAGGATGAAGCAGCGCAGACTTCTTGGTCACACTGACTTAGTCACGACGAACACTACTGAGAGTCTGTTACGTGCCAGACCACATGTGTGAGTGAGTGAGCGCTCAGCCATGTCCAACTCTTTGTGACCCCACAGGCTGTAGCCCGCCAGGCTCCTCTGTCCACAGAACTTTCCAGGCAGGAACACTGGAGTCAGTTGCCATTTCCTACTCTAGGGGATCGTCCTGACTCAGGGATTGAACCTGCATCTCCTGCATCTCCTGCACTGGTAGGTGGATTCTTTACCACTGTTCCACCTGGGAAGCTAGCAATATAGACACAGTACTGTCCCCAGAAAGCTTCCAGTCTATTGGAGAGAGCCCATGTTAAATAAACAGCAACATATATAAGCACTGTTATAGCTTTCAGAAGGACTCAGAGAAGAAAGGTAGGCTGTCTACAGGACAGAAGAGGGGGACCTGACCTAGATGGGGAACTCTGAGGACACTCAACAGAAACTGACTGACGGGGAGGTGACAGGGGAAAGACTAGTGCTAAGGCCTCTAGGCAAACAGCACTTAGAAAGAACCAAGTCAAGGCTAATGTTCCCAGAGCACAGAGAGCCAGCATGAGATGAGGCTAATGAAGAAGGCAGGAGATGCCAGGGCCTCAGAGGACACGATAAGGGTTCCCTACCATTTCCTAAGGTGATGAGAAGCCATCAAAGTGTCTGCCACTGCCATGCTATGCCATCTCAGGTGCTCCAACAACATCAAAAGTTAGTTCCTTGGCACATCTAACCCTCCCTATTCCTAAGGGTGGACAGGCCTGGGAACCAGGGACCATTTTTTTTTAATCTAGAAGGCGAGAAAGAACCTGCATGAGCAGATGACCTCATTCATTCATTCTAAGATTCGCACATCCACTGAAGGCCTGCCAGACCCTGGCAACTCAGCTGAATCCCTTATAAAGCCTGTCCTCATGGAACCCCCAGTCCTTTGCAGGGAAACAGATGTCAGGAAATGCCTGATCACAGTGATATGGAGTGATTAAAGAGAACTGAGGTAGAGACAGAAAGGAGGACAGTGCTCAGGCCCATAAGAGGGATCTGGAGCTCAGCACAGGGAGCGCTGTCCTCGGATCCTCTCATCGCACCAGCCAGGGTGGGTGGAGAGACTGCACTCCCGACATAGGCTGCAGCCTGGGCGGGGGGCAGGGGTGGCAGGAGGGCCGTGAGCAGCAGCGAACCTAAGCTGGGATCTTCCCGTTGCAAAGATGAAGGCTGAAAGGCTGTGACCAAAGCCACTGAGGAGAAGATGGAAAAGCTCAGTGTATCATCCAAGGATGGGGGATGGAGCACCTTTAAAACAAGCAACAGGACTTGAACAGAAAATCATTTCCCGAAATGGCAACTCCAGTCCCCAGGCTGTTTCCTCTTTGGAAAACAAGGGGCTGGAGGGTGGTGGCGGGGAGGGGAAAATTAGGAATTTGATATATACTACTATATATAAAATAGATAAACAACAAGGACCTACTGTATAGCACAGGGGACTATATTCAATATCTTGTAATGACCCATAATGGGAAAGAATCTGAAAAAAAAAAGAACCATATATACACATATAGCTGAATCACTCTGCTGAACACCCAAAACTAATACAACACTGTAAATCAACTATACTGTAAAAGCTAAAGAAAATGGGGGAGAGGAGCTTAATTACCTGCTTTCTTAGGTCCACTGCTGGTCTGAAATTCACCAGTTGGTTCTTCAGGCTCCCATAAGAGTCAGGCTTATTTCTGTTCCCACATCTTTGCTTATACTATTTTCCCACTTGAAACACTAGCCTTCTTCTACCCTCTCCAAGTCGTATTTCTACCCTCTCCAGGCCTTCTTGTACCCTGCCAGGACACCGCCTTCAGGGAGCCTTTCCTGATTTCTCTTCCTCCTGCCTCTAGGACCCACCCTGACCTCCACAGTTCATACCACAGTTCTCCCAACAGCACTTTGCTTAATTACCTATTACATATGGTCTGGTACCCTTACTTGACTGGTCGAGAGACTGTCTCATCACTTTCAACCCCTGACATCCATTTCAGGGGCAGCAGGGAAGCTCCACCGGCACAGGCCGAAGAAGCAGGTGGAAGTCTGGGTCCCCAACTCCCTCTGCCCACAGCCCTTTGAGAACTCGACAGGCCTCCAGTTGAAAAGGGTGCTGAAAGCAATGATGTCTCCAAGTGCGATGGGAGATATTTGTGTCTGCTTTACCCTTGGCTTTTTGCTCCGGTTCAGGTAGGAGCGGGGTGGGCCGGCTGGCAGATCTGAGAGCGCGGCACGCCCCAGCGGGCAGGGCGCACAGCGCGGAGGAAGGCGCGAGTCAGTCTGGAGTGCTCCCCATTTATCAAGCTCACGCAGGCCGCCAGCCGAGCGAGTCTTTCTATCATTACACCTCTCAAAATCCGATTCATACCACTAATCCTGCCTTCATTCTCCCAGATTAATAACATCTCTTTCAACCTTCACAGTGTGATAAATAGACAAAGAGAGAACAAAAGGAGAGACAGAAGAGAGAGAAAGAGCTGGAGCAAGTCCCCATAATAGAGAGAGCCGAGAAAGAGGAGAGGGGAAAAAAGGAGAGCGGGCCAGAGCAGGCAGCGGCCAGAGACTGCGACGGTCTCAGAGAGCCGAGAGGAGAGCGCGGCTGCGCCCCGCTATGCGCGGCGCTCTGTCCCCGAAGAGAAAGAAAGGCTTGTTAACAGCTCCTTCCTGCCTGCACTTTTGTTCAAATTCTTTTCTTCCCTTCCAATCCTGCTTTAGGTCAAATTCCAGTGAAAATGAGTCTCCTGGCTTCCTGGTCTCCTCCCAGCCTCCCTATCAGGCCCAGGGAACCAATCTGGCCCCTGGCGGCAGGGCTGGGGCTGGGCAGGGGCTTAGCGAGGGGTGGAGCGAGCTGGCCTAAAGCCTAAACCCCTGCCCCTTTCCTGCTCCTTAGGCAGAAGAGGGGAGAGGACAGAGCAGAGCCGGGGGCCCAGGGCTCTGTCCTGCGTATCTCTCCAACTAAGGCTCTAGCTAGGCCAATTCAAGGCCCCAGCTGCTAGCAGCTCAGCTAGATGGTCAAAGTAGGCACCCCTTAAGCTTGCAAAACACCAAGGTATGGCCCACACTAACACATGGGGCCTGTGACACTTCTTGCTCTCCCTGCCCATGTGTGCGCCCAGATTAGTCTCCACAGCACAGTCCCCACCCTCCTCTCGGACAAGTGCAAGGGCCCTCTGGATGCCTGGCTGAGCTCTTCCAAGAGGATTCAGGCACTCCCTTGCTCTGGGCTCTGGAACACAACACCGTTCATATTATGCTATAATTCACATTAACCTGTTGCCTTCACTCCACTAGGAGTCTGTCCTTTGAGTTCTCTAGGCCCAGGAACAAGGTGCCCATGGCGCTTCCATTCATCCTCAACTTTGCCCAAAGTAGCCCTGGCAGGAGACTAAGCCAAACAAGGCTCAAGCCGTCCTTAGGACCGAAAAAATATTCCCATGCAACTGGCAAGCTTCGCCCCGAGGCGAGGGGACAGAAGCCCTCCATGTGCACCCACTCACTTCCCAGTCCATCAGACTGGACGGGGATCAGTCAAGCTCCCTGGACCACTGTCTCTTTCAGCACACCCTCATGACGGGAGGTGGGGCAGCATATATGCAGAAGGCAGGCCTGTCCTGCCCAATCCAGCCTAGTAGGAGGAGTCTTCCATGAAAGTCCAGTCTTTCCCAAGGAAGGAGCCTGATGGTGGACAGGAAAGACCCAGACTAGTCCCACAGTAGAAAGCTGGTAGCCTGGTGATTTCTTTAGAAGTAGTTTCCTCCTAGGGAATATCTTGCAGACACCTGTCAGATACTTTCCTCCAAAAAGCCTCCCTCTACCCTCTGCCCCAATCACAGTCTTCCTTTTGGATCAAAATGGCTGCTACCTACTCCCACCACTCACTATGGGGACCACAGCGCTTCCAGTCCCAACTCTCGAGCTTGACCATTATATCTCTGCTTGGGGAAAGTCTGGAGAAAAGGAGGCTTCATAGGGGCAAGGTAGAGAGCAATGTAGGTAAGAGGGTACTCCTTGGGATCAAATCCCATTCACCAAAACTCCAGTTCTGCTGACCTTCCCTCAGCCCCATATGAGAAGGACTGTTCACATTGTTACCTGCTCCATCTGGCCTCCAGGATGAGACTCTTATAGTAGGGAAGCCTGGAAGAATGACTGTGACTAATGTTTGTCCAAGAGTCCAACTGACCAAAGCACTGAAGAGGGAGGACAAGAAGGAGAGAGAATGATTGTCTTGGTAACCCTATAACCCACCTAGCCCACCAGTAGCACCCTGGGCTCCAGGGCAAGCTAGGTCCAGCTGGCACACAGGCCCATGAGGCTGCCAAGGCCAAGGTCACAGCAGAGTTCCAGAAGCATTGAGCTCAGGCCCTTCCTTCCCTAAGAGCCCAGACTGCTGGCAGATCAGAGGGCCTCAGCCAGTCAAGCCTGTAGCCTTCAAGACACAAGCAGCCAGCAGGCCCAGACACCCCGAAACTTGCTCTAACCAGCTCCCCCAGGGGCTTAAGAGAGCTATCCCCCCCAACAGCGGGACAGTTCTGGCCCTGGGAAGAGAAACCACGGTGGCCCCTCTATCCTTTGTCTTTACCCAACATACAAACCAGGGCCTCCCTGCAGCCATCTAACTCAGAGGTGAATCCCCTGCAGCAGAGAGTCAACCTTCACCCCAGTAAAGGACCTGCCAGTGGTCAGACAGAAGAAAAGTCAGCCAGCCTCTTCCAGCAGGTCAAGAGGCCAGACCCGAGTAATACTCTCCCTGCAAACCAGACTTGAAAAGCTCTTTCCCTGAGTACCTGGTTCTAGAGCCCACTCTCCGAGGCGGCCGGGGGCACAGAGCAGGGAAGAAGTTGGGTCCTAATGTGTAAAAAGCTCCAGCAAAGCAAAATCATTTACTCTTCGGTGCGACTGCTCAGCAGAGCTAATAAATCTTGCATGAGCAGGGCCGATTCTAATTTCCTAATATGAAAAGGCATTTGGATTGAGAGAGAGGGGGAGATAAAAGTGATTGAATCTCCAATAGTCCAGGTTACTGACAAGAAACATCCTGCTCAGCCCTGAGAGAAGGATGGCAGCGCCCGGCCGCCTGCATACACCCATCCGTTCTGCCCCCCTCTTGGCGCGATACATCTCAGTCTCTTCTATTGACAGGACGTGGCTTTAAACACAGTTACACAAGTTATCATTTCTGCCTTCTGATCAATCTGAATTTTCAGGACAATTACCCTCTTAATCAATGATTGCTATCAGCAGCCCTGCGCCTGGACGGATTTCTCAGCAAGGTAATCATGCCGCCAGGCTGGACGGCGCGTGCATAGGCAATGAAGCTCCGGGTGGGGTCTCCTCCCTCCCTCCCTCCCTCCCTCCCAAGCCCCCATATCCCAGCGCCACCGCCAGTATCGAGGACAAGCACGACAAAGTGTGAAGGCCACTTCAAGGAGCGATGGGAGTAGAGGACGGGAGGGAGGGGGCCCAGCCGCCCCGCCAGCCTTCCAGGCCACCCGATTACGGAACAAACCTATTAAAACCCAAGATTTACTGCCCACCACGCTGATACATCTCCACATGCCCTCCTGCCATCATTCCTACCTCCTAATTAGCCTAATAAAGCCCAATTCTAATTATGGGCTCAAACTATTAGGGTGAGTAAGTGCAAAGAAAAGAGAAATATTGGTTTTACTAATCTCTCAGAGGCTCTTGGTTCCAGAAACTCCTTTTCTTCTGTACACTCAGTTCACATGGGCTCTTGACTGGAATGGCAGGGGTAGCTTCTCCTCCTGCTCAGAGGTCCGGGCATCCGGAACAGTCACAAAGCTGGCCTGGCCTGGAGCCAGGAGGCCACCCAGCCCCACACTCTCTCCGGGGTACTTCCACAGAGTCAGCCCTCCATATAAAGAAGGGCAGGGCCCCTCAGGAGAAGAGGGGAGGTGAGGGGAGGGTGGAGTTGGTCTCTGCCTCAGGGTCAAAGTTAGCCAGACGCTATATCTGCCATCATGGGGGCAACTCAATTTCTCAGATCACCTGTTGTTGCATAAAGGATCTTACACCAGAGAGGCCAACGGTGGAGTGAAAATGGCATGGTCCAGGACACTGATACATCAACTTATGCTTCAGCGTGGGTGGCAGATACGAGTTATATGCGGGTAGAGTGGGTTATGGGATTAAAACAGGTCCTCACAATTTGCTATTTCATTCTGAGGGGGAAAGAGAATTAGAAAGCATGGATGTACTCACTTTCTGACATTTACTGAGTGCTAACCATGGGTCGAATGTTGGGGACACATCAGGGAACAGTAGAGAAGTGACCCTTACTCTTAGGAGGTCATAATCTACTGGGAAAGACAGACAAGTATCTTTCTGTCTGCAAAACAAAAGCAATAAAACAAAACTGCACACAAATGTTCATAGCAGCATTATTTAATAGCCATAAGGTGGAAGCAGCTTAAATGTCCATCAACTGATGAGCACATAAATAAAATGAGGTATATTCATACAATGGAATATATTATTCACAATAGAAAGGAATGAAGAGCTGATTCAAGGTGCAACAGGGACGACCCTTGAAAATTATGCTAAGTGAAAGAAGCCAGAAACAAAAGGCTACATTTAAGAAATTTCCAGAATTGCATGAATAGGCAAATTTATAGAGATGAAAGTAGATCAGTGGTTGCTTAGGGCTGGGGTGTTTGAGGGGAAATGGGAAGTGACTGCTAGTGTTTTAGGGGTGACAAAATGTTTTAAATTTAGATGATGATGATGATGGCTGCAAAACCCTGTGAAGACACCAGGAAATACAGAATTGAAACTATTTATTTATTTATTGGCCACACTACATGGAACCTTTGTTCCCTGGCCAGGGATCGAACCCACATCCCCTGCAGTGGAAGTGTGGAATCTTAACCACTGAACCACCAGGGAAGTCCCTGAATTGAAACACTTTAAATGGGCAAACTGCATGGTATGTGAATTATATCTCAATAAAGCTTCTTTTTTCTCTCTTTCTTAAAACATGTACAGTAGGATGGAAGTAGTACAGGCTCACCAGCAATGAACAGGGCCAGGGAAAGCTCTAGCACAGAGCCTGACTGTGTCTCAGGAACTCGAAACAGGTGTCTGAAGAGAGTTACCGATGGGACAGGGGGAAAGTCTGCACAGAGGATAGAGTTAGGTTGTGAAGGGTCAGCAGGAGTTCACAAGGCAGGAATGAAGGAAGGGACGTCCCGTGCAGATGCAGCCAATGTGAATAAGGCCTAGAAATGGACAGTCACACAGACATTCTTGGTATTACTGGAGAGGTACGTTCAGGGGCCAGGGAGCTTGTACTTTATTCAGGAGACACCAAGCTTTCTCAAGCAGAGAAGTTAGGTGATCAGTACAGGATAGCTTGGAGTCTGATGGTTCAGGTAGGAGAAATAACACGTCCAAGTTGCAAGGACATGTTTTTGGAGTCAGATATCCAGGATTTAAAATTCTTCAATTCTTCTTCAAATACACTCAAATAACCAGCATGTGCTGGGAATTTGCTATTTTTCTCACTATTTTATCCCCAGTGCTTGGCAGAGTGCCTGACCTAGTAGGTGCTCAACAGCCATCTACTGAATGAAAATGAATGAATGGATGGCTATGTTGAATTCAATCCCATTTGCCAAGCGTTTATTGAATACCTACTGTGAAGCTGGCACTCTGGTTACATAGAGTGAGCTCTTCAAGGGTAGGGACCCTGTCTGATCTCTGATCTCTTCTGTCTTACTGCCTTACACAGGTTCTGTTTGGCATAGGGCAGGTGCTGAAGTCAATGTTAATTCCCTTTCCTTGCCTGGTCCAGGAGGTTTTCCTGAGACCCAGTGATTCTTGGAGAGGCATGGCCTGAATACTTCACTGTGGTTGGCAAGAAAAGAGAAGTTGAAGCTATAAGGGTGGAAGGAGCAGAGGGTGATGCCCATGGTATTTATCCCAAAGTCAGCCATGGTGCTCAGAAAGCCAGGAGGCAATCCGAGTTGTCCAGGTTAGTAAAGGACCGAGCAGGAATGAGACTGTTCCCACAGTGCATTCTCAGAACCCTCTGCAGACCGCCCTGCACCCGCAGCAGCAAGCCTCCTCACAGGGAGCCAAGCACAGGTAGGGTGGGAACAGAAGCTCAGGACTTGTAGGTAGAGGAGGGAGGAGGAGGGGAAGATCTGGTCCTTCTCTCCTGAGCACCGGTCCTGCCCCTGGACAGCTGCCATTTCCATACCTCCCCTCTGGTCGGGAGGGCCCTTCAGCTCATGGCTGACCACAGTAGGAAGGGGGCTCCTCCATCTCCCAGCCCTCAGGCCTCTCCCCTCCCCTCCCTTTCTTTCCCTCCCTCTCCTTCCTGCAGAGCTTCCCTCGAGCCATAAAAATAAAATAAAACACAAACACCCACAGTCCAGGAGGAGGGCGTCAGACAGATAATGGGCATTTTATATCTTTTTATGACACTCCCCATAGGCAGCTCGGCAATCACAGCGCAATAAAGGCAGGCATGCAGCTTGCATAGTTAAACAACTGCCGGGTAATTAGGCACAGCAAACACTCCACTGGGGAGGCCGCAGGGCTGCCCTGGGATCTGCCTGCAGCCCGCCCTCCTGCTTGCAGCCACGCAGGTGCCAAGCCCAGGCCTAGCACCAGCAGACCTGGTGGTGGTGCAGAGGACACACCACGGGCTGCTGCCGTGTGCATACCTGGCCTCACGCCTGTGCCTGCTCACAGACACACCTGCCCACACCCACACACAAGCACTTCCTGAGCAGCTAGCTTGGACCTCATCTCCCCAAGAAGGCCGCTCCTCTCTTCCAAGTCAGATAGCCAAGGGCTAGAGAGGGCCCTGCTCTAAGACCCTTGAAGAGGTCTCAGGCCTGGCTGCAGCAGGGGCTCTCTCCTGCAGGGAGCCCCGAGCTTCCTGAGCTGCATAGGCAAGGGGACATCTGGGCGCACAGGCGTGATTACATGGTCTCTTTCTCCTGTAAATGCCAACTCAGTACAGAGCTGGATTCAAATGAGTCTACCACACACACATTCTTATTACTTCATTTGCTACCTCTACTGTATTTCCCCCTATCTGCTTTGACCCGTCCATCTTCCCTCCTAGATCCAGAGCTCTGTACAGGTGGAGAGCAGACCTGATTCTCTGAGTCTACATGCCCTGAGGCACAGGGCTGTGTCAAAGAATGGTGGTAAGTGAGGTGTTAACTGAGATGTGCTGGCCCAGGCAGAGCGCAGGTCACTTGCTACCTGAGGCTTAGGTCCAGGCTGATCAAAACACAACCAATAGAGTCAGAAGCCCTCACCAATGCCCATTCTTCCTCTAGTGATCCAGTCAATCAAATTCAAACTTTCAGGGAATGAATGGCTAATTGATGAAACAGAAGAGGCAAAACCCCGCTCCAATCCAACTTGAAGATTGAAACAGACTCTAGGAGCCACACAGATCAGCCCTGAGTAGGCTGGGGAAAACTTAAGCACCCAACCCTATACCACTCTTCCCTCAAAGGGAGCTGACAGCAGGCCAGGTGAGCTCACAGAAGGGCCCTGGGTTAACCCAGCACAGTCCCATATGAACGTGAACCCAACTCAGCTACTTTTCCTGGTATCTATCTGGCCATCAGTCCCTGTCTGCCAAGATCACAGGCCAGAGGAAGGGCCTGGACTGCACCCTGCCTTTAGAGTACTGAGAGGCCCCCTCCGGCCACCTCCTGCAGAAGCAGGGTGATAAGCTTCTCCTCACCCCATATTCTCATGGAGAAGCCACCCAAAGCCTCAATAGCATTAAGCTCCAGTCCAGGTCACCTCAAACTCTGGGATAACCAGCCATCCAAACTCCTTCCCAACATCTGAGTCCCCAGCTCTCCCGACCTGATGCCAGGCAATGCCTTGCCTTTCCCGGACCCTCAGTTTTTCCCAATAGGATACAGCAGTAGCCCCAAGGCTAGAGCTCAAAGTAAGTAAGAGTCAAAGAGGGACTTCTCTTGCCTTCCTTGGATCTGTCACATTTTTTGCTGGGAGCAAAATGAGGAAACCTCAGGTCCCATAAATGATCTTAGGATGGCAAAGGGAGAAGAGACCACAAGAGAGATCACCTTGCTCAGCTTCCTTATTTGTTAGATGAGGACATTGAGGCCTCAGAAAGGGCACGAGACCCAACACTAGAGCCCACGTCTTTATCCTCCAGCTTCGAATTCAGTCCAGAGTTCTTTGTACTGCACCATGCTGTCCTCTAGAGACAAGGCCTGCATCTGCACAGCTCCAGGTGGAGTCAGACCATAGGGCCCATACCCACACCCTCTCCTGAATTCCCATGCGAGGGCACATACACATAGTTGAGTATACACACACAAGCCTCCCCACAAGGAGAAATACAAGATCCACATCTTTAATCACATATAATGTGCAAGTACACATGGGCTCACTCTCTGAGCCCCATTAAATAGGTGTCATTCCCAAGAGAGCTGGAGCATGAGACCAAACTCTGTCCTTCCTCAACCACTGCCTCATTGGCCATACAACTAGGAATGGCCCGCGTGTGTTTGCCCAGGCCTCCAGCCCAGGCCAGACCAGAGGAACTGCCTTCAGGTAATATCTGCTATGGGACTAGTCACAAGAAGAAAGTCATGGAAAGAGAGAACCTGGATTAACACCCTGGTCATGTGACTTTGAGCAAACTTCTTAATGTCTCTGAGTCTCTACTTCAGCACCCACAAAACAGGGACAATGGCCCTGTCTTGGGGAGTAGCTGTGAGGACTACATGTACGAAGCGCGTGGAGCACAGAGCCTGGCTCCAGCTAGGACTCTATTACTGATACTGACAGACGTGACCACACCTGCCTTTCCAGAGTGGACTGTAGGGTAAAACAGCAGCTGGGAGACAGGGCTGTGCCTCCTGCGTTCAGGAAGTCTCTGTGCCCTTTTCTCCCCTTTTTTGTAAGTCTTCCCAGTTTCCAGGGTCCAAAGCAGCAACAACAACAACACAAGAAGGAAGGAAGCAAAGAAAAAAAGAATGAACCTGTGAGAAGGCAGAGTAACTAAGGGTGCCTTTGGCTGAACTCTGATGGGCCCACCTCTTCCACAGTATCTATGCCTCTACAAGCCTCCTGACATCCCCTCTGCTCACCTCACCAGGTGGTCAGAGAAGCAGCAGACCTGGTCCTTCCCTCAAGTGGCTTACGGTCCTGCACAGGGACAGACCAAACCACACACAACAACCAAGAGGCACGGACTAGCCCCTGGCCCGAGGGTGAGAGTACAGGCTCTGCAGTCTGGATGCCAAGGTTCAAATCCAGTCTCCAACACACCCAGGACAGCTCTCCACTCTCCCCTACTCCAGAGTGGGCTGGGAATTCACTTCCTCAAAGACACAAAAGAAAGACAAAGGAGGCTCAGGGTGGGACCAGGACCGAGATGCTGTGTCATTTGACAGGACACTGACTCTGAGCAGCAGCCAGCCAGAGGCACTCAGAGCAGGGGCAGGCCTCAGGGTGAAGACCTGCCACGGAGGGCACTGCAGGCCACCCCCAGCTGGAGGTCGACTTATAGCAGCTGCAGGGGAACCTCACAGAGGAAGGAAGGATCCCGGCTGCCCTGAGCTGACTCCTCTCCCTTCCCCCTCAGGGCCACACCCACCAGGGATGCAGAGCAAGGCAGGCTGGCTCCCTGGCTGAGGCTCTGCTGGGCTGCCCAACCCCACGCCAAGTACCAGCACTCTTCTAGAACCTCGACAAACAGCACCTAACTGATTCTTCACCCTGTAATTTCCTACGTGTTACCGTAAGGATTCTGGGGTCTTCTGGCCAAGCAGTCTCAGACTGTTCACAGCCAATAATGTGACAAAGCCTAGTGGCCTCTTTCCCTCCCTGCCATCCAGGCCCAAAGGCTCTTTTCCCTCACCTGCACGTAAACACGGCAGCTTCCTGGAGCAACTGCCCTACTGTTAGAAGGCAGCTGAGGCTGGCTCCACCCCAGACCACGGGAAATGGTTCCTTCCTGTGCTCACTTGCTTTCTCCTCCACTAAAAGGCATACACACAGCTGGCCCACATCGTAGCTTAAAAAACTTGAAAACTACTGTTTGTAGTTCCCAAGTGCAGCAAGCTCCTTCCCTCCAGGCCTCCGCTCACATGGCTCCCATTTTGACTCCTGAAAATTCTTGTGTCTTCCAAGGCTCACCTCAAGCCTCCTCAGTGAAGCTTGGCTGACTGCCTCTCCCACACCCCAGGGGAAACATCGGTTTGCACTGGAGGCAACAGGGCAAATCAGTTTTGAGCGTGGTCCCCGGAGTCGACTGCCTAGATTCAGCTGCATAACTCCATCACTCATTGGCTGCTGAATCTTGTAGAAGGTACTTAACTCCTGTACCTTAGTTTCCTCATCTGGAATTGGCTAACAGCACTTATCTCAGAGCTGTTTGAGGACTCAGTGAATTTATAAAAAGCATTTAGAGCGGCACCTATTTGTTATTATTAATTAACTCTACAAGTGAGGAAAGCAAGGACTGAGAAGGTAAATAGCTTGTCCAAGGTCACAGCACAGCGAGGTGGCAGAGCCGGGAACTGCCCAAAGGTGAATGTGACTCTGTACCCATGAACAGCCAGGCACGCTGGTGGCGGCTGGAGTCCAGGACATGAGATGACAGACTCTGTTCCTTGGTGTCAGCTGAGGGTAAGTCAGTCCGAGGATGGCATTTGGCTACTCCTCCCTGGGCTCACTTGAATTTTGCTGGAGGAACCCCCCTTTCCTAGCTCCTGCCCACAAAGGCTTATACGTCTACCTTGAACTCCTGTCTCTTTTCCCCTCGTGGCCTAGCTGCCTCATCTCTGGTGCTCTGTGTGAGGGCAAGGGAGGAACAGAGGCGCGTGCTATCACTTCATGCCCAGGACAACTCTCAGAGTGGGTACTGTTCTTACTGTTTTACAGAGGATGATACTGAGGCTGAAAGAAATGCAGTGACTTTCCTAAAATCTCACAGCTAGTAAGCGGGCAGAATCAAGATTCTACACCACGCCTACTGGACTGCAGAATCTGTGTGTCGGATATTGGTCTCTCTCATAGTCAGAGAGGTTAAGGAACTTGCCCCAGATCACACAGCTGGTTGGCGGTAGTATCATCTGGTTTGAACCAGACTCACCTGGCTCTGAAGCTCTTTCTCTTGCGCCAGTGGTCTCTGGTCTGAGCCACATCCACAGGGCCCAGTGTACACATCAAGTATCACCTGAACACTAAGTGAAGGGTAAGTGTCAGCTACAGCCATACCATTTGTCTAGGATGATGCAGCTAGCATTGTAATTAAGAAAATACAAGCGCCTTTAAAAGCCAACCAAATTCACTGCAGCTTTTTTCATTATGCAATTTTATCACCATACACCCAATATTAGTTCCACCAGATGTTCAAGGCCAAAAGCAATGTCCTGTGAAGTTTTCTAACATTACTAAGAGCCCCATGTGCTCTGTCTGCCTACCTCCCTAAGAGCTCTCCAAAACCACACTTAGTACTTACCACACCTAGTACTTTTCTCAGGTACTTTCCTGATCCTCAGTCATAAACTCACAATACAGAAGTAGCTTTTGCGTGGAAGAACTGTCTAAAGGTCATTAACATAAACAGGAGGCACAATCCTTGCCAGGTCGAGTCCCATGAGTATTAAGAATCAGTGTAGTCTCCAGCAAAGAGGACCCAAGTCCTGAGCTAGGGAGGGAAGGAAGGAAGGACAGAGTCAGGGAAGTGAGCTTTTCCTATCCTGGCCTCCAACTCCTTCCCTTGCCCATCTGCCGAGGAGACATGGTGGGGAAAAGACCAACACCTATGTGGGTTCTAATCCTAGCTTTCCCTCTTCCTGGCTGTGTGCCCTTAGGCAAATTACTTAACTTCTCCATTTGTCTGGGATATCTGGCAGAGGAATGGGCATCTGGACTCTGGAGCTCATTAGTCTGGTGTTAATATTCAGTGTGGGTTCAGTGAGTGCTTGTTGATACCTAGTGTGTACCAGGCCCAGTGCTGAGCACTGGACATACAGAGACGGGTGGTAAGTAGGCCTCGAGGAGATCATAGTCTAGTAGAAAAGACAAACATGTAAGCAGATGATTACAAGATCATGTGATATACTCATTACAAAGTACTGAAGCCCTACAGAGAAGGAGGTGATTAACTATGTCTACCAGAATCGGTGAAAGTGAGAGTAGACTGAAAAAGTTGGCTTAAAGCTCAACATTCAGAAAACTAAGATCATGGCATCTGGTCCCATCACCTCATGGCAAATAGATGGGGAAACAGTGGAAATAGCGGCTGACTTTATTTTCTTTGGCTCCAAAATCACTGCAGATGGTGGCTGCAGCCATGAAATTAAAAGATGTGTGCTCCTTGGAAGAAAAGCTATAACCAACCTGCTGCTGCTGCTAAGTCACTTCAGTTGT
Organism: Oryx dammah; assembly: GCF_014754425.2. Classification (NCBI taxonomy): domain Eukaryota; kingdom Metazoa; phylum Chordata; class Mammalia; order Artiodactyla; family Bovidae; genus Oryx; species Oryx dammah. The sequence continues at coordinate 99,612,425 of NW_024070212.1, read as the reverse complement.
GTCTGACTCTGTGTGACCCCATAGACGGCAGCCAACCAGGCTCACCCGTCCCTGGGATTCTCCAGGCAAGAACACTGGAGTGATTTGCCATTTCCTTCTCCAATATTCAACCTAGACAGCATATTAAAAAACAGAGACGTTACTTTGCCAACAAAGGTCCATCTAGTCAAAGCTATGGTTTTTCCAGTAGTCATCTATAGATGCGAGAGTTGGATTATAAAGAAAGCTGAGTGCCGAAGAATTGATGCTTTGATCTGTGGTCTTGGAGAAGACTCTTGAGAGTCCAACCAATCCATCCTGAAGGAAATCAGTCCTGAATATTCATTGGAAGGACTGATGTTGAAGCTGAAACTCCAATACTTTGGCCACCTGATGTGAAGAACTGACTCATTGGAAAAGACCCTGATCCTGGGAAAGACCGAAGGCAGGAGGAGACGGGGATAACAGAGGATGAGATGGTTGGATGGCATCACCAACTCGACAGACATGAGTTTGAGCAAGCTCCAGGAGTTGGTGATGGACAGGGAAGCCTGGCGTGCTACAGTCCATGGGGTTCTAAAGAGTTGGACATGACTGAGCAACTGAACTGAACCAGAATTGGGGTAGTATCAGAGAAGGTTTCACAGAAGAGGGTTTTGAAGGATAAACAGGAGTTTTTCCAAAACTCTAAAAAGGAAAAGGAATGTAAGCAAAGGGAACAGAATGAGCAAAGGGAAGTGAAAGTGTCCTGCCTACTGGAAGAGCGGTAAGAAGTCTGATATGGCTGGAATGTTAGAGGACAGGAGCTATGAAGACAGGGATGCTGCCATGAGCTGCATCTTCCAGGCCTTGGGTACCATGCTCAAGAGGAGGGATGGGCCTCCCATACCTACCCTCCTGGCTCTGGTGCTCTTCCTGTCAAAACACGCACACTGCAATCGCACCCTTTCCTGGGTCTTTGATTTAAGAGTTCCTCTCCTGGCCCTGACAGTAAGGCATTTCTGTCCCACAGATTATAACTCACTCTGGGCTATTATTCAGCTCCCCAGCCTTGGCCCTGCTGCAGTTAGTCCAAACATAATATCCTTCATGCATATATTATCTGTCTCCCTATTATCTGGAATCATTCCGGAATTAAATTTCAGTCCTGCAATATTGGCTTCAGGAGCGGCGCGCTTTATGGGCTAGTCAAAGGTTAGAATACCAATCAAAATAACAGTGCCGATGCAGCGAGACATTTTAATATTCCAAAACCCGGTAATTGTAAAAGGACATAATATTTTTTCCCTGATTACCCCAAAGGCAACACATGTTAACAAGGCAAAGGAAGGAGTGAAAGAAATTTCAGAGTTCAGACAGCTGTTAAGACATATTTAAAGGAAGAGCCCAGGCAGGGCACTACGCCATGGGGGCAGGGAGATGGGAAGAAAGAAGACAGCCTCTCCAGCTCCAGCTGCCCCGACTCCAAACAGCACTGGTTCCTCTGCCACCTTTGGGCTTCATCTCAAGAGCTCATTCCCAAGGGGTGATGTCACGGGGGATGGGATGAAAGGAGTAAAGCTCAGGACATGGATTCTTGAGGCCCAGGTTCCAGTTTCAGCTCTTCAATCCAAAGCCTCCAGCCTCCAAGCTGACCCCTCCCAGGGTTTCAGCTTCGAACACTGTGGCAAACGCTCCAGGCTGCTCTCCCACTTGGCCTCTCCTTGTCCCTGCTTGTGCCCCTGCCTCTCCCATACTTCTACCTGGTGCTTTGTGTCCTGTTCTCGCTGCTAGAGGCCTTCCTCTACCTGGCCGCAGAGCTAGTTCCCCTTAAGACAGAGGCCTGTGTGACGCTGTCAACACCCCACAGACAGTGCTCTATACTTCGGATGATGCTGTAGACCTGGGCCACAGCCTCTACCTTTCTGGTCCTGACCACTGAGTGGTCCAGAAGCATCCATCTCAGTGTGAGCCTTCCTCCCTCCAAAATAGAACAAAACAAACACCTGGCAGGGCCCCTACATCTTCACGCCTCTCTTGGTTTCTGTTTTTGTTTTGTTACTGTTTCTTCCAAATCACTCCAATAAGGGGTTCTGCAGCAGGCACCAGGTGGCCACCACTGTATAGAGAATCCCAGCCTCTGTCAGGCTGCCTATCACTGGAGCAGCTCTCTCCCCACAGCACCAAAAAAGTGACCTGACCGGCCGAGTTCCAGACCCTTTCAGTCCTGACGGCTTCCCGGCTAGCTCAGCCCACTCACTGGAGCCTCCAATCTGCACCATCCCGACTTGCTGACCTGCCTATGGCCCCCAGCGAAGAACTTCATTAAGGCCGAGAATTTATTCCTCCATAAGCCCTTAATTTATTACTGCGCTGATTGGGACTCTGAATGCTCCAAGGTCAGGAAAAGTCATACTCAATCGTAGACACCAACCCTCCCTTCAGCAGTTTCTCCTGCTGTCCAATCCCAGGGGAGGGGGGAGAAAGAAAGGCTTCGTGCAGGGACCCAAGAAGGTCTCCTCTCCCTCTTTCAGAGCTGGTCTCAACCCCATCCCCTTCAGAGCACCCAGCAATTGTGGCAGGGTGTATGGCACAGATGGCAGAGGCAAAGTGGAGCAGCAATCTTCACAACCTGCTTCATCTGAGTCTGTCAAATTCTAGGTGACCTCCAACCCTACAACTTCTCAGCAGGACTGTCTGAGCCCTGTCTGCCAGGACTGACTCAGAATCCTCCTAAGGCTGCCTGCTGGCTTCCCCAAAAGCACATCCAAACAGGCCCAGGCACCAGAGGGAATTCCAGACCATTTGTGAATGTATACACATACACTTGCATGGCATGGTCTGACCATACATGAAGTGCTTATTGTGCAGGCACGCACTTACACATACATTTATACCTATGTGTCCTGCAGTGAATAGACACGTATTATGGATGCATATGTATATATGCACATATTCACATCCTTTGGGACCTACCCATTTCTTGATCTCTTATTTACAATAACATTCTCCTCCACCTAATCTTGGCCACCCACCCGTTTGGGCGCAACTTGGAGCCTGCCAACACCTAGAAGCACCCTGTCTCTGAAATCACTGATTCAGATATGCCGCTTTCCAACCACAGTCTCTTATCCTTCCATCTGGCAGGCCCCACTATACTGGTTTCTACCTGTCCCTCATCTTCTTGGGACCCATCTACTTTTTCCATATCTGTCAGGTCCCCTGCTGTCTTCTCTTCCTTCAACATCCAGCTTAAACCCCACAGTCCATCCTGGCAACCACTGTCTTGACAATATCTTCAACTGTTGCTTTCATCACACCCCTTGGGAATCTCTCTCCTGTGGATGAATCTAAATGTCTGCTTTCTGCATGTGCACAGCCAGGCAGCTGAGCTCTGCTAAAGAAAAGCCACACAGCTGAACAGAGAGGTTCCGTTGTGAATTAGTGTCACCAACATCAACTGGACCCTCAACACTGCCTATAAATCCTACTGAACTTCTCAAGTAAAGCTCACACTGCTATTCTTTGCTAAAACTATAGCAATCCTTTTCAACTTTCTGCCAACCTTCCCAGCCCTCCCCTAGTCATTATTAGCAAACAACTGATCTACTTCACAGAGAAAAGCAAAAGCCATTAGAGGGAAACTGCCTCTTGTCATCACCAAATCCACAGGCCTACTTGCACCTGTCTGCACTTCTCCTCCCCCTGTCCCAGTGGGAGAGCAGCCTTCCCCCTGAAGACAGTCAGTATCAAGCGACTGGGTTTTCCATCCCTTCTCCTGTCACCTTCTTAGAGACCTCCCTCACCCCTATATTTTCAACCTTTCTTCTCTAATACACAAACGAGAACATACATCTTCCACCTTAAAACACAAAACTTGCCTCGATTCCACAGCTGCCCCACCACAGCTCTTACCCTCCCTCCCTCCTTCAAAACCACATTTCTGAAAAAGTTCAAATTTCTCTTATCTCATTTACTCCCCAATGTGCTCCAGTTTTGACCCATCCCTATCATGCCATCAAGAGGGTTCACGAGGGTCGCCAAGGTCCTTGAGCCCAGGTCTGGCACTTGTATTTCAGTCTTTACATCATGTGGCCCCTCTGAACTGACCAATCCTTTTTTCCCAGAAGATACTCTTTTTCTTTGGTTTCTGTGACCTCACCCTCTCCTGACCTACCTCCTCTTCTTGCCATCCTTTCACTGTCTTTTTTTGCTCTGTTTATTCTCTTTGGCACAGATGCAGGCAAAGCTAACTTTGAGTTCTAACTTGGTCACGTACCAAACTGAGATGCTGAGCAGGTTTCGTCATCACTCTGTGCCTCAGTTTTCTCAACCTTCAAATGCAAAAAATGACAGTAACTACAGTACAGAGTTGTGAGAATTAGATAATGTAGATACATGAGCACAGCACTGTCCAACACAGACATAATGTGAGCTCTATAAGCACACTAGGGATTCAATGCGCAGCCCAAGTGAAAAAACAAATGAAATTAATTGTAAGAATGTATTTTATTTAACTTGGTATATCCAAAGATTATCATTTCAATATGGACTCAGCATAAAAAATTATTAAAGAAGTATTTTGTATTTTCTCATACCAAGTGTGTAATTTACACTAACAACACATCTCAATTGAGATGCTAAATCTTCATCAGAAATACTTCAGCTGTATTTAGATTTTAAACAATTAACAGTTGAAAATACAGATTTACCAATCCACTTCTAAACATACTTAAAAGTTCTTCTTGAAAGTTTTCAACTTATGTTTAGTTAAAATAAAATTTAAAATTCGTTCACCAATCATATTAGCTACACTTCAAGTATTTCATTGCTATAGGTGACTGCTGCTGCTGCTAAGTCGCTCCAGTCGTGTCCGACTCTATGCGACCCCAGAGACGACGGCCCACCAGGCTCCCGTCCCTGGGATTCTCCAGGCATGAACACTGGAGTGGGTTGCCATTTCCTTCTCCAGTGGCAACTATACTGGACACTGCCAGGTCTAGCACACAAAATACAACCGTTAATTAAGAAATATCATTACTACTAGTGACCACTCCCCCTCTGCCTCTAGTTCTGACTCTCCCTCCTCTATGTATCAAACATTGATATTTCCCAGTCTTCTGTACTAGGCTCTTTTCTTCTCATTTTAATCACTCCATTCCATGGCTTCAATTATCACTCACACACCAATAATGCCCTCAAATCTGCATCTCTTATCCAGACCTTATCCCTGAGTCCGAGGACTATATATTCAAATACCTTCTCAAAAGCTTCACCAGAATGCCTCAAGGGCATCTAACTCAACATGTCCCACACTGAATTCGCCTTCTCTTCCAGTGCCTACACGTCTTCTTCCATTATCTCAGTAAATTCGTTTCAATTCTCCCAGTTGCTCAAATCATAAACCTTGGGGTCGTGATGGTTTCCTCCTTCATCCTCAACCCTCACAGCCAATCGGTCACCATCTCCCATCTATTTTACAGTCGGTTCTGCTGGAACACTCATTTTGAAAGAGCAAGCTTGTTCCAGTGCAACTGGAGTATTAGGGGACGATTCAGCAGAACACACACTGTGCATTTATGTGAGGCTCTGTCCATAAACAATATAAGATAAACACAGGAAGCTACACCCAGCTGAACAGAGCTGTGCAAGAACATACAAAATGCACACATCCCAAACACATACCAGCTACCTGGACCACCACTTGTGCTACAAGCCACATCCATCTGGTTACAATCTCTGGTTTCAGAGAACTCTCGTTCCGCCACTTCATAGTAACTCACAAGCTGCAACCCTTCTCATGCTCATTTCCAAGTAAACTTCAAGTTTCTTCAAGGTAAAAATGCCATAGTTATTGTAGTATTTGTGTATTTCTTAATCATTTAATGCATGTAAAGTCATACTACCCATAGTTTTTATTCTATTACATTTTTTAAAATTAGATTCCCATCTCTTTTCATGTACCGCTGATGAAGTTTGTGAGGACTGTGCTCTTAACCCCACTTTTACTGCATAGCTTTCCACAGCATGGTGATCTACAAGGAGGCGTATGTTCCACCACAGGAGAACTGACTATACCACTTAATACTCCAGACTCAGTCCATTTCTCTACATTTCCACTGCTGTCACTTCAATCCCAGTAACTATCACTTTTCACCTGAACTAAGCAATGGTCTAATTCCATGGTTCTCAAGTAGGTACGGTACCTCCCCACTCCAGCTTCGTCCAGGCTACTGGAAATATATGTTTGTTTGGGGTGGGTGGTGGCATTTTCAGTTGTCACAGTGAATTGGAGAAGGGCACTCTCCTGGCATCCAACAAACAGGGGCTGGGGATGCTGCGAGTTCAACCATGCTGCCCACACAATGATTTGCCCATCCCAACACGCCAGCTACAGCTCTATTACTGGTCCCCTGTCTCTACCAGCTCTCTCTACACTGCAGCCTGAAAGGTTTTTTTTTTGTTTTTTTTTTTTTTTCAAAACGCAAATCAGATGATGCCTCTCCTATCTTCAATCATGTCCCCTCACCCTAAGGACAAACAAAGATCAAAACCTAAAGTCTGGTCTACAAGCTGCTGCCTCCCCTCTAGTTTCAGTTCAGGTCAGCCTTCTCTCTTCCCCACACTCATGTGCTTCAGACAGTCATCTGTCCAGCAAATAATGACTACACATCTACTGTGTGCCAGGGACTATCCAGAGTGACAAGGACGGAAGAGGGAAAACAAAACACAAACATTCTCCACCCTCATGGAGCTTACATTCTAACTCCATGAAGCTGCCAGGCTTCTCTTCACCCAAAGCCTTGCCATATATGGTCTCCTTTGCTCAGTCGATTTCTGCTCATCCCCCAGGTCTCAGCTTAGGCCCCCTTCCTCCCCCTTATCCCACTAAGTCAGGTGATATTATCCTATGATATCCTGTCATATCCCTTGTGATATGAACCTATGACTCTGAACTTTTTCGTATTATAACACAACTGAAATTGTTTATTTAACATACATATTTTCTGTTATATCCCCAGGGCCCAGCACAGTATCTGGAACACAAAAGGCACTCAAGAATATTTTGCCTATTTATGCAGATGTGTATGTTTATATATGTGCACGTGCCTTTGCAGTTTATGAATATGTATATATAAACACATTTGTACATGTTTTCATGTTTCTGCACGTGAATAGGTGTATACACATGTATTCAAGTATGGATACATGCATACAGTGTTGGGTACCTGAGTGTATTCACTCACATGAGTACACATGCGCATGTGTGTATACACTCTTCTGGCCCCTCAGTGACAGCTCTGACCTCCTGGAGGCCGCTGGAAGCAGGGCCCTAAGTCCTCTCTAAGCTGACAGTTCAATAAGAGCATAGATTATTCAATGACATTCCAAATGTCAGCAAACAATAGTTCGCTCCTCTCTGCTACAGGGAAAGTAAGTGGAGGCGGGAGAAGTGGAGACTTGGCCCTGGAAGAGCTGCCCTTCCCTGAGACCACCCATGCCACCTATGGACAGGAGAGGGCAGCTGAAAGACCACATTCTGCCTCTGCTCAGACCAGAGGCCTTAGTCAAGTGTGGACGGAGACCTCAGTCCCAGTTGTTCGCTCACTCAGCAGGTCTAGGGGGCCAAGCAGGCCCGGAGCCTCCCCATTCTTTTCATGGGCCAGAGCCCTCCTGGGGCACTGAGGAGAGGAAAGGAAGGGAAGGGGGCAGGACAAAGTAAGGTCAAGGATGGGAGAGAAGCCCAGACAGCCAGGGCCTGGGTCCCATCCGGGGAAAGAGGAGTGAGGCTTTTACGTGGTATTCCCACAACCCCGGCAATGGCCTCTCTGGCTTAGCTTTTCTCATTGCTCTTTTTAAGAGTGCAGAAATCCCTGCGCAACCTGCACAAGTCATGCAGTATAAAGGTCAGAAAGATCGCCATGTGCCTGGACCTCCAGGGTCCTGCAGCTTCCCTGTCTTGAATGGCTGATGAGGACTACAGTTGGATCACCTCAAGCACAGCTACAACACAGTGTGGCTGGAGAGCAGAAAGGAAGGGGTGAGACCCCTGGTTTTTCTTAGACCTACGTGGTCTACCTCCCAGGAGGCGATCACAGAGTCCTCCATTTCCCCTAGTACCCATTTCCCCTTCTACGACTCAGAACAGTCTGGCAGAGAACCAAGCTGAATAGGCTCAGCACAGCTTCCTCCACTGCCAGCAGCACCAAGGTAGTCCCGAGTGGCAATGTTATCACATGGGTCGGCTGGTTTCCTGCCTCTCTGCCAAGGAACCTAGAGGCAGGGAGCTATCCATACACCAAAAAGTCTAGTGAACTTCACAGAGCAATTGTTCATGGTCAGCGCCCGCCTCGCCTGGCCGGCCCTTCACATTGCATTTGCAGAGACCAGCAAGCAGCCTCAGATGCACTCTGACAGCTGGCATGCCGTCTCTTCCAGGCGCACGGGCCTGGCCACACCCGCACGCATAGCCCTGCCAAGGCCCGCGTGAGAGGCCCTCTCTGGAGCCAGCTCTCAAGGATCAGTCAGCCAGCTAGCAATTGCTCACTGGGCATACACTCTGCACCTAGCCTTGATCTGGCCAGCGGGGACAGAGAGGAACTAGGCTCAGTCTCTGAGCTTTGGAGGGACACGCCTGCAAGGAAACACGTGGACTCAAAGATCATGGATATCCAGAGTGTTAAAGCCTTAAGGCAAGAGATCGACTTCTGAGCTTCTCAGCCCAGGTGAGACCTGAGCTGAATCATCAAGGAGAGGGAATATGCCTGATGAAGATGACTGGGGGTGCTTCAGACGGAGAGAAGGCCTCACGCCGAGGCCCAAAGGCAGGACAGAGCCTGGGCTCCTCAGCCCCAGCTGGGAGGCAGTAGGAAGCTATTGTTCAGCTGCAACGAGATCAGCAGGAGAGGTGGGGAGGGGTCAAAACACAGACAAGCCAGAGGGCAAAGGACACATACACCAGAGGACAGCCAAGGAGTGCACACACACTGCCACAGAGAGCAGCTGCCCCGGGACCTGCAGAACAAAGCCCAGGGTGGCTGTCTTCCATGGCTCCTCCAAATGCTCGCTTGCCTCCAGCACCCCCACACACCAAAGAATGCTGCTCCCCCTACGCACAAGTCCCCTCTCCCCAGATTCAGATCCCGCCTTCCGAGAATGCCCAGTTCAAGACCCTAATCCTTATAATACCAGAGGGCCTGGCCCTCTAAGATCTCTCCTTCTCTGAGCACTCCTCTCCCCCAACCCCCAGGGAATCACTGTTCTGACTCCTGGTGTATTCTCCCTCCTCTGAGCTTCCTGGGAGTCATTGAGCTGGCTAATGGCACAGGTTACTGGGGCTGCCCCTCGTCTGTTACCCTTCCATCGGAGGGATTCATGGGAGTAAAGTCTCCTGAGTGGCCTGGGCCTCCCACAGCCAGGATCCTAAGACAGCAGGGATCTGGGAAGTCTATTCCTACACCTCCCTTCTTCTGCTTACCTAGGAAGTACAGCACACACTAGGAAAAGTACAGCTTTCTGGGTGATTCATTCTCTGCCAGGGCCCACTTTCCTAGCTGCATGGGGTCCCTCCTGGCCCACAGCCTCAGCGCCCACTCCCCATGTGCTTGGGGCTAGGTGAGTGCCAGCCTCCTCCCCCACGCCCAAAGAGAAGTGGGTACTAGTGTCCACAGGCTTGGCTAGGGGTAGGTAGAACCAGAGCCAGCCTGGACCAACTCCACCTCGCCACCAGAAGGAGATGCCAGGGCCAGTCAGGAGGGTCAGAGGTCACACTCATGATCACTCCTGGCACTTCCCTCCTAGAGGAATGCAACTCAGCCCAGAGCGGGAACTCTGAGCAAGAACCGGAAACTCCCCTTCATCGGGACTTCTCTGCACATCTAGGGGACACCAAGGAGGATGGTGTCAAACTCCACCCAGCAGCCTGGTCCCTTAAGCAGCTCCCCACTCTCAGAAATAACCACAACCTTCCATATTAGATAGGGAGGAGGAAGGAGTATTGAGGAAAGAAAAGAACGATAAGAAAAGAGAACAACAAGATGGAAAGAACAGAAATGAGAAAAGAAAGCAAGAGGGATGGCGTCTGAGGCACAGGAGAACCCGAGGACACGGGGAGAGGGGCTCAGATACAGTACCTTTTTCAGGTTAATCCACTGCTTGAAGTAATCTGCTACTGGCAAGCCCAAGTACTGGCACTGTCCTGGGAGCCTGAAGAAAGAGAGGGGGGAGAGAACAAGTTGAGCAACCCATGTCGCAGGTACGGAGTCTTAAGACAGGACATTCAACAGAGTCTATAAGTCAGAGAGACTCCCAAAAGGCTAACATCCCACCAACCATGGGTCCTACCCCACCCAAGAAAGGCACCCCACCTTCAGCACCCTGGATACCAGGCTCCAGTTGCAGTCTTCAGATCCAAATGTGAGAACCTGGAGACTCTATTCAAAATAATATCAGACACACTGCTTTCTGGTGGCCTACGATATTGCTAAGTTTCTTACTTACATTTTCACATTAATTCAGGGTGATGCTGGGAGGTGGTAGATCTGTACACTTTATAGATGAGAAAACAAGAGTCAGAGAGGCTACCCAAGTCCCCACAGCTAAAACATGATAGTGTCAAGAACTGAACCCAGGTCTGTCTCATTCAAAAGCTTGTGTTCTTTCCAGTGCAACAGGATGTTGTCCTTTTGTTACAGAGACAGGAGGAAAGAGGAAAAAGAGCACATGATTTAGAGACAGCTGGGCAGGACCTTTGCCTCACATTTAAGTCTAACAATAAGCTTTCTGTGATAGAGAGAAGAGAGAGAAAAAGATGTCAGAATGTAAACTGAGAGTCTGTTCTTGATTTTTCTCTAAATTATAATTTATAAACGCTCCCCTTCTAGCTGATGATGCCATTTTGCCTACACAAATCCATTCAAACAAATACTTATTAAACACTGATGTTTAATAAGAGTCAGGCACTCAGGACTCAAAAAGTAAAACTTAACTCCTGCGCATGAGGGACTCACAGTCTGTTCAGCAGAATGAACAGTTAAAGAAATAGATTAAAAGCCTTAAGTTAAAGCACTGGGGTACATGGAAGGATGGAAGAAGATACAAGAAATATCAGCTGGGGAACACCATAGTTTTCTTGCTAAGAGGAGCTTGGCCACAGGCAATAGAGAGCCTCTGAAGAGTTGTGATTTACAAAGATAGTTCCAGGGGCAACAAAAACAATACATTACAAAAGCCAAGTAGTAGCCAGGAGACTAGACAGTAGCCATAGAGACAGTGAGCAAGCAACAGAAAAAAAGAGATGGAAAGGAAATCTTGGTGAGCAAATGAGAGAAAGTGGTAGAACCCAATCCAGAGGCACGTGGCTAGACCAGCTTTGTGCTTCTGTGCTTCTTACTGAGACAAAGTTAGGGACACAGAGAGCATATGTGACAACGCAGACGAGACCAACCAGCATTTAGTAGTTTCATTACTGTTTTTAAATTCTCTTCATACAGTATCTCCCTACACGAGGCATCATCCCACGGCCTTCCCTCTACTAGCCCACCGGATGGAGGCATGAGTTTGGGAATGCGATTTGAGAGGTATGCCTGATGCCTGCTAAGCACTCAATATCTGTTGAGTTTGAGAGCCCTAGGAGACATTTAGCAGTGGAATGATGTCTAAGAGGCAGATGGATATCCAGTTTTGAAGAGAGATCTGGCCTGGAGATACAAACTGCTGAATCACTCGTGTAATTTAAGTAAAATTAAAGCCACGAGAGAAGACAAGATTACCCAGGAAGACTATGGAATGAGAGGAGCAGAGCACCCAGGTTAATCTCACAAAGCTCAGTCAGTATAGAATCCGCCTGCAATGCAGGAGACCCCAGTTCGATTCCTGGGTCAGGAAGATCCACTGGAGAAAGGATAAGCTACCCACTCCAGTATTCTTCCCTTGTGGCTCAACTGGTAAAGAATCTGCCTGCAATGTGGGAGACCTGGGTTCAACCCCTGGGTTGGGAAGATTCCCCAGAGAAGGGAAAGGCTACCCACTCTAGTATTCTGGCCTGGAGAATTCCACAGACTGTACAGTCAATGGGGTCGCAAAGAGTCAGACACAACTAAGTGACTTTCACCAATGACAATGACCACCAAGCTTTGCTGAGCTAAAATGAAATGAGGCCACCTGTACCAGATCAACACCAGAGACAAGGAACTCACTACTACACACAGCAGTCAGCTCTAATTGTGGACTCCTCCAGTTAAGAGAACATCCTTCCTTAATGCTAAACTTTAATCTGTCTTTTGTAATTTCCACCCACAAGTCTGAGGCATGTCTTTAGAAACTAGAGAATGAGACTTCCATCTCTTCCTTGCAGAACCTCTCAAGATGTGCCAGCCTAGGGAGCTTCCTTCCAAGTTCCCTTCTCCAGGTCACATAGCCTCAGCTCCTTCGAGATAACGTGCCATGAGGCAGGACTCACCCAATCCACCTCCATGCCCAGAGGGCAAGGCTCCTCGTATCAGAGAGCCAAGGTAACACATGCTCTTTGGACCCTATGTCACATCACCTGGGGCCTCCCCGGTGTCTCAGATGGTAAAGAATCCATCTGCAATGCAAGAGACCTGGGTTCAACCCCTGGGTCAGGAAGATCCCCTAGAGAAGGGAATAGCAACCCACTCCAGTATTCCTTGGTGGCTTCCCTGGTGGCCCAGACGGTAAAAGCATCTTCTTACAATGCGGGAGACCCAGGTTCAATTCCTGGGTTGGGAAGATGTCCTGGAGAAGGAAATGGCGACCCACTCCCGTGTTCTTGCCTGGAAATTCCCATGGATGGTGGAACCTGGTTACGGTCTACAGACTACAGTCCATGGGGTCACAAAGAGTTGGACACGACTGAGCGACTTCACTTTCACTTTCCAATATTCCTGCCTGGAGAATTCCACGGACAGAGAAGGCTAGCAGGCTACAGTCCGTAGGGTCACAAAGAGTCAGACATGACTGAGTGACTATATTTCAGACTTCAGATCACCTGTGGTCAACCTAAAGGATGATGAAAGCTTACCCTTTCTGGAATAATTGATTTTTGAGCCTAAAAAACAAGTCATTAATGTCAAATGCCATAAAGCAGTCAAGTAAGAGAGAGATGAGAATAGCCCAATGAATTTGGCATCAGTGGGCTGGTAGGGACAGAAGGCAGCAGGTGACGTGTTGAAGATTGACAAGAAACAAAGTGGAGACCACAAGCAGAAACTCCCTCTTGAGGTTTGGCAACAAGAATCCACTTGAAATGACTGTTTCTACCCTAGAAAGTGTTAGGGCAGTCAACCTTCCCTCCATTGCTCTTCAACCGTTTGACAGACACTAACTTTTTCTGCTTTATTGACTATGCCGAAGCCTTTGACTGTGTGGATCACAATAAACTGTGGAAAATTCTGAAAGAGATGGGAATACCAGACCACCTGACCTACCTCTTGAGAAACCTTTATGCAAGTCAGGAAGCAACAGTTAGAACTGGACATGGAACAACAGACTGGTTCCAAATAGGAAAAGGAGTATGTCAAGGCTGTATATTGTCACCCTGCTTATTTAACTTCTATGCAGAGTACATCATGAGAAACACTGGGCTGGATGAAGCACAAGCTGGAATCAAGATTGCCAGGACAAATAGCAATAATCTCAGATATGCAGATGACACCATCCTTACGGCAGAAAGTGATGAGGAACTAAAAAGCCTCTTGATGAAAGTGAAAGAGGAGAGTGAAAAAGTTGGCTTAAAGCTCAACATTCAGAAAACGAAGATCATGGCATCTGGTCCCATCACTTCATGGGAAATAGATGGGGAAACAGTGGAAACAGTGTCAGACTTTATTTTGGGGGGTTCCAAAATCACTGTAGATGGTGATTGCAGCCATGAAGTTAAAAGACGCTTACTCCTTGGAAGGAAAGTTATGATCAACCTAGATAGCATATTAAAAAGCAGAGATATTACTTCGCCAACAAAGGTCCGTCTAGTCAAGGCTATAGTTTTTCCCCTGGTCATGTATGGATGTGAGAGTTGGACTGTGAAGAAAGCTGAGCGCTGAAGAATTGATGCTTTTGAACTGTGGTGTTGGAGAAGACTCTTGAGAGTCCCTTGGACTGCAAGGAGATCCAACCAGTCCATCCTAAAGGAGACCAGTCCTAGGTGTTCATTGGAAGGACTGATCCTGAGGCTGAAACTCCAGTACTTTGGCCACCTCACGCAAAGAGTTGACTCACTGGAAAAGATCCTGATGCTGGGAGGGATTGGGGGCAGGAGGAGAAGGGGATGACAGAGGATGAGATGGCTGGATGGCATCACCGACTCGATGGACGTGAGTTTGGGTGAACTCCAGGAGTTAGTGATGGACAGGGAGTCCTGGCGTTCTGCAGTTCATGGGGTCGCAAAGAGTCGGACACGACTGAGCGACTGAACTGAACTGAAGTGGGAGTCAATGTCTGTGTTTTAGGCTGCTAGTAGAGTAAGCACTTACTTTTCTAAGACCTGAAATACCTTACCATGGGGAAGGTACCTCTCCACACCCAGATGACAGAGTGACACTAACTACAACCAGTCAATTTCCTGGGAGGGAAAGTCTGGCTGAGACCAAGAGGATGAAGGGGTATCCAGGTAGGACGTCTCCATGTGGGAACCAATGACCAAGATTATAAGGAAATGAGGCAAGATTCTGAAAGACAAAAGGTAGCTTTAGGAACTAGAATGTGGTTGCCTAAGACACAGAACTGTAATGTTTGGGAAATTTTCTTATTCCCTTCAATTTTTCTTTCATGTTCCTTATCCCCGGTGTTTGTGAAAATGCTTGCTCAGGTCAGCTACTTTCTTGTGTGTGTGTGATCTTTATTTTATTATTTTATTATTTTAAATTTTACTTTACAATTCTGTATTGGTTTTGCCATACATTGACATGAATCCACCACGGGTGTACATGCGTTCCCAAACATGAACCCCCCTCCCACCCCCCTCCCCACAACATCTCTCTGGGTCAGCTACTTTTAAAACATCACATTTAAGGCCTGTGAGTGAAGGGGGCCACCAGAAGCAGCAGAATCTGCAAAGGAGCACATCAGGGGACTGGCTGGGAAAAGGCAAAGGTCCGGAGTCACCTATCACGCTCCCAAGGCACCCTCTGGTTCATTTAGTTGACCCAGGCCAGGAGTGCTCCTGGCTGTGGCTGGCCATGGGAGAGGAAGGGCTCCCCCTTCAGCAGGATTTCAAGGGCAGATGTCAACTGTCGGCTGTCAGACAGAAAGTGTCCTCTATCCAGGCAGGAAGTGTCTCACAGGATCCTGCCTGGTTCTCTTGAAGGAGGACAGACTAGACAGATTGTCAGGCTGAAGACGCAGCTTCAGATATGGTTCGGCAGCATCTGGAGTGCTGCCTGGGCTCCTTGGCTGACTGAAGCAGAGAGCGGTGGGACCATCACCCTCACTCGGGGCTTGTACAGTCACTTGTGGGTATACCTGCCATTTGTAGACTCACAGGCATTCCAGTTGTTGAGTCCTCCAGCTGATGGAAGGTCCTAGCTCTGTGACTTCAAGACGCAAGCAGTACGCCTGCTACAGGTGTGGCAGGACCCAGGCCTGTCTTCACAAGAAGCACAGAGCTACATGCCAGAACTTGAACTCCCAGGTGCCTCATGGGAAGACAGCTAGCTACACATCTCTATGACAGAGCCCTAGCCCAGCTCAGAGAGCACCAAGAGAAACCCCATGAGGAAGGGTAGGTTACAGCAGTGGTCATCCCTTCATAAAAGTGGAAACTGATGCCCAGAGAACAAAAAGGATTTGCTTGATCAGACAAGAAGCCAAGGGCAGAACCAGAAATGGGATCTAAGCCTTCTGACTACACAAGGCATCAGTCATGTAGATGCAGTCTTTACAAGTCCCTAGGAAGGCAAGGTCTGGGTTTCACAGGGGTAGGTAGCACAGTGGTTGGTGCTCAAGGTCACTGCTGGGTCCATAGTTCTTAGGAGCATAAGGCTACTGTCAGAGGGTACTAGTGGGCACGTGGTGCCACTAATTTGGAAAAGAAAAAGGTGAAAGTGCCCCTGGCACAAAGGGCCTGAATGCTGTGAGTTTCTACCAGACACTGATCCCAGGAAAAGAGCCACTGGCAGTGGGCCCTGGACTAGCCTACGGGCATGAACGTGCAGGCAGGTTTATGGTGCCCAGGCCTCCATGCAGCTGGGATCACTGGGCACAGAGCTCCTCAACTGCCCAAACATCATCTGGCCATGCTTATTACTGCTGCCCAATGAAATTTTATGCACCAAGTCCACAGGTGTGATTTCCCCTTCTTTATGAGGGTCGGAATGACATCACTGATGGCCAATAGAAAAGAGCCAATTATGTCCAGGCCATAAAAAGGAATGGGAATTTTTTTTCAACCAAATCAAAACTTCCTTCAGCCTCATGAATGCAAGGGGCCCTCTTTAAGGAAGCCCCCCACCCCAGTCCTGCCTGTGGGCTCTAAAAGCGATATGATTGCTTTCCAAATACTATGGGGCCTAAGGGCCAGAGAGGGGCTCCGCCTTTGGTGTTTACCACGGGGCTCGTCTCTTATCACACTGGCCCCCTAGGGTCATCAAAACAGACCATGAAACCTTCCCCTCTGAGGCCTGACTGGCTCCCTGCTACTCCATCCAGGGGGAAGTCAGAAAAGGTGGGGTACTCCTCAAGTTCCCTTACTACTTCGGCTAAGTAACAGAATGCAAAGAAAGCCCTCTTCTACTTAGAAAGAAGAGTATGGGAGGAATAAGGGTATAAGAAACAGCCCCCTCAATAAGCATATAGCACAGAGCAAAGGGAGCCCCACCACCTGCAGCCCTGCGCTAGGGCTAGGCCCAGACAGCCCTGATGGCAAACAGGTGTGACCAGCTCGGCGCCAGCCAAGGCAGGGGACTGGCTCATTAAGGGAACGCCACCCTCGCTAATGGGTATGGGCGGGATGAAGCCATTGTTAGCAAGAGCTCAGCTTTGAAGACTGGGTGACACAGAGCTGGGGGGCTCTGCTGGAACTGCTTGGCCTCAGCGGAGGGGGCCAGCGGCATCCATGGAGGTCTGACAAACAGACTGGCAGACACCAAGAGCCAGGAGCAGCCAGAGAGCAGGCACCAGTGCTGGCAGAGATCATGGACGCTCTTCCTTCTGGGTTTCTTTCTCTGCAAGTTTAGAGACGTGCAGGTCACTCTCAAGCCTTTAAGAGGAGGAAGTCAGCTGAATCTAAGGGCTATGTTTGACCCCTCTCTGCTTCTCTGGAAAGGCTGTGGGACCCGGATCTCGGAGTGATGTAGGCTGTCATTTTTTGTACCCAAGAGCACATTATCGCTCACCTGCAAGGGCAAACTATTTTGTTCCATCTGATATGCAGAAAAGGGGGCGTGTGGAGGTGCAGAGGCGAAAAGCTGGGAGAAAGGCCCTGTCTTCTTTAAAGTCATCTCAGAGCACAGAGGCACGGAAGGCAAGCCTGGGGAAAGCGGAAGCGGCACACCCAGCCGACCGGTCAGAGAGGGAGCTCCTGTTGAGGGATCACCTATGAGGGGTGTGGGGCTTGTTTCCATGAGGGGCTCTACTCTTGCTCATTCTGATGCAAACCTTCCCACAGATGCTGTCACTGGCCGTCCTGCACCTCGGAACGCATCTCCTAGGCTTGTCTCCAAGTCCCACCAAGGCTGAGCCTCAGGAAAGGTCCCCTTCCCCTGGGTCCCAGTCTGGGAGTCCTAGTCAGAGCCCCACAGTCAGCACGACAGGCGTCTGCATCCAGCTCAGGCAGGCTACCAGAGCCCAGGCAGCACTTTGCTGGGGACGCAGCTCTTTGTCTCTCCTGTTCCTGTTTCCCCACCCAGAGGAGATAAACAGACCCCGGGTGATAAACGGCCCACCTTTCATGATCACTTTTCCTCAAGTTGAGGAGAGTAGCTGGTGATGGATGGGTTAGAATTTGGTTATCAGGAAGGGCTGTCAGCCAGAGGTGCCGATCTCCTCCCCCACTACACAGGGCATCATTATGCTGTGGCATCGAGGTAAAATATGAGCAGGGGGAGCGAAGGAAGCAAGGAAGGCTGGGCTTCCTTCCCTGTGCGGGGAGGCCGGCTTCCCACAGAGCCAGCCGAGCTACAGTGAGAGCAGGCATGGGGCTGGGACCTTAGTTATCTGCCCATGACACCTTTTATCTCTGCACAAATTGGTCCTTCCGCCCCCACTGCATCCTCTTAGACAAACAGAGGCAGGCACAATGTGGCACCACTGCGATCACGTAGCAATTTAACCCGAATTAGTGAGAGGGTCAAACCAGGAAATAAGGGTTTCTCATTTCAACAGGTTCCTTAGTCTCTGCTCAGAACCACCACGCTGCAGGAAGGAGGGGGGAGAGAAAGGAGACTCATAATTGAATTCACTCACTTGGCCTCTGCTGATGTATAAAAAATTAATGCTCGACCCTCATACTTATCAAAGCTGGCCAGTCTCCATCTCACCTGAGAGACACACCATGATAGAAGACACAGCCCAGCCACTCCCGGCCAGGCAAGGACAGGAAGGAAGAGGAAAGCAATGCCTTGCGCCAGCAATGCCTACTAGAAACCTACAGGCTAATGTGTGGGGTGTGGGGGAAGGAGAGGGGCAGCGAGGGTGTAGGAGGTGAGCACATCAAAGACGATCCTGGACAGTTCAAGAACACGCTTCAGAGCTTCCCTGGTGGCTCAATGGTAAAGAATCCGCCTGCCAATGCAGGAGACATAGGTTCGATCCCTAGTCTGGGAAGATTCCACACGCCATGGAGCAACTAAGGCCGTACGCCACAGCTACCGAGCCTGTATTCAGCGTCAGGCCACAGCCACTGAAGCCCAAGAACCCTACAGCCCACGCTTCGCAACAAGAAAAACCACTACAGTGAGAAGCCTGCATGCCGCGACTAGAGAGCAGCCCCTGCTCACCACAACCAAAGACAAGCCCGCACAGCAGTGAAGACCCGGCAAAAGCAAAACAAACTAATTACACAAAACAGAGTACACTTCAGTCTACAGAGAGAAAAGACATTCTGGCTCCACCCTCCACCAGGAGCCGGCCAGTAACCCCTCTCTGTCTGTCTGTCTCTCTCACTCACACACACAAACACACACACCCAGCTCTGTGCTGAAAGTTAACACTGCCTGTCCCCCCCACCACACACACACACACACACACAGCGCACTACAAACACATACACACACAGAGAGCGTGCTATGCTGTGAGAGTAACCCCCCACCCCTCTCTCTCTCTCACACACACACACACCTCTGTGCTGGAAGTGAGTAACCACTGTCTCTCACAAAAACACACACACAGAGCTGTGTTGAAAGTGAGGAAGCCAACACGAGTGTATACACACACACCCACCCACCCACACAGCTATGCTGAAAGTGAGGAAGCCAACAAGAGTACTGACAGCATTGACAAGGCTAAAAAAGCAGGGGGTGGAGGAGTCACTTCTGCTCCCCAATCACTTCCCCTACTGCAGACCCTGGAGCTAGAAGGGCCCCTGATGGGGGAAAGGCTCAGGTCTGTGGTTCTGCCACACTAGGAGAAAACTTGGTCAAGTGACCATGTGTCGCCGGGCAAGTTATATCACCTCCATGACCTGCTGTGCGAAGGTTAAAGGAGCCAGCCAAGGGAAACATTTCATAAATAAGCACTTACAGAAGGGATCCCGGCTGTAAGGAGGTCAGCTGAGACCACACCTGCAACTGCCTTTGGAGACACTTCCAAGCCGCCCGCATTGAGAAGACAGTGCCTTGGTCAGGAAAAGTTTCCTGGAGAAGTTTTCCGGGGATGACAGTCAGGGAAATCCAAAACCACGCAACAGCTGCCAGAATGAATTCCAAGAAGCTTGGGGATGAGGGGAGGACTTGTGGACAAGAAGGCACCTTGGTACTCACCCTCCAAATCTAAAAATTCACCATGCACATAGAAGGCAACAAATGCCAAGGCTCCAGTTTACACACAAAGTGGGAGAACTTTCTACTTCAATTGAAACCACTATTTACAAGTGTCACTGAGATCCAGGACCCTCAGGGGGCAGGGGCCAAGCAACCATGATTCCTAGAGATGCAGAGCTTTCAGGACCACCTAGGAGATAACCAGAGGATGAATCTAATGATCACTCCAGGAGAGACTACTGCGAAAAGGCCATATCATTTCCAGGGATGGGAGGGCAATGCTGGGGAGCACTTACAAAGATTCAGCTTCAATCCCCTCTGCGCTCTCTCTCTCTCTCTCTCACACACACACACACACACACACACACACACAAACACACACACACTCCCCCTCCCTCCCTCCCTCCCCCTGTCCCTCCACTCTTCTCTGCCTGCCCACAGCCCTGGGAGGATGCACTGCCGACTTATCGGCCCCCTTGGCCCCCACACTTGCCCCCATCCTCTGGGACGGCTGCAGGTTACAATTCCAACCACAGGCTTCAGAAAGATGATACACTTGCCGGAGCCTGCAAAGGGTCAGGAGAGAGTACTGTTTGAAATACCAGCGTGACAGCTGGCTCCTTGTCTGTCTCTTCCTCCCCCACCCCCCTCCCCAAACTTGTCATGGTACAAGAAGTCTATAAGCAGCCCATCAGCTTTAAATATCAGTGTGCGTGAAGCAGGAGCACAGGAGCGAGGGAGCGGGAAGCAGACAGCGCGCCTCTGTCGCCACTGCCTGTCAGGGAACACTAATGAATTTCACCACCAGCAGCCATGCCTTAGATGGGGGTGGGGGTGGGGTGGGGAGTTTTCTAGGGAAAACTCTCACAGTATTAAAACGTCTCTTCCCAAAGCCCTGTGAATAAATGCCACTGCAGAACCGAGAACTATGCCTGCCACTAAGACTTAGGGCAAAGGAGGGAGAGGGCTTGGGTTGAGCCCTGAGGTCTTCCCAAAGAGGAAGGGGAGTGCAACTGTGAGGCTGGAGCAAGCCAGCTGAGCCCCCCAACAGGAGGTGACCACCATCAACCGTATTCATCTCTTAACGGCCTTGGGATGCTTGGCTGAGAGGACTAGGACAAGAGAGAGGACCAGTCGACCAGACTCCCTCCCTCCCTGATCCACTTCCCAGCAACTTCAGCCAGCTCACTTCACTTGAGCCCAGAAGCAAGGGCTCCTAGATCGTTCCAGATCTAGGGGAGGTGGGGTGAGGAAACCAGAGTACCAGTCAGTCCCAAGAGGAAGCTACTTCCGCCACGGATGTTAGGAGCCAGAGTTTATTATGCTCTCCATTTTACAGATGAGGAATGGAGGCGGAGGGAGTAATGTGACTTTCCCAAGATCCTACAACTAGCAGGCAGTGGAGTCAACACTCAAACCCAGGTCTCTTTCACTTCTAAAGGCCCTGCTCTTTCCGCTCTTTCCACAGTACCATCACCTCTCTGAGGAGGGGCTGACCACTCACTGGCTCCTGAGTGCCCTCAACTGCCAGGCCCTGCCCTGCCCTGCCCCGCCCTGCCCCTCCGCTCCCTCCCCCAGAGACACATGCACCTCTGGCTGGCATGGGCCACAGCTGCCATGTAGCACATGGCTGGGCCCCAGGCCAGGGTGAACCCAGCCTGACAGAGCAAGCCCTGGGCATGAGCCAGGCCATCACCTGGGAGTCTCCACGGCTCAGAGGGCATGGCTGCAGGCAGGAGCCTTCCCTCGGGTGCCCTCCGTACAGCTCTGATCAGCAGTGTCTGATCTGGCAATGACCTGCTGTGCAGGGGGCAAATGACATTTAATTTCCTCTTGGTTTCCCTGTGGTACAGACTAAAGGCCGTCACCTGCGTCTGGGTCTGGCAGCACAGCTGGAAGTGTTCCCAGACATGCTGCTCTGGAGAGTTCCCAAACAGAAACCAGAACACAGGCGGGTGCAGAGGGACGCCCCATAGGCTGAGCTGCCCATCCTCCCAGAGAAAACCAACCTCAAATCCCCACAGGCAAGCAGATGTTCCAAAAGGTTCTATGTGTGTGGTGTGCCTCCCTGCGCCACGGCTTTCCGGCCCACTTGCCACCTATCTCTATTCCCATTTCTCCCTCGTGGAGCCCATATAAATAACCACACACAGCACACAAGAGCCACAAACACCCTGTGGAACATATAACATGCGCCTACCCAGTGCCACAAATACGCCACAAAATCAAATACTGTGTATCTCGCCAGCCCCTCTCCAGTGAAAGGATAAGACAGGCACATCTCCAGAGCCTCTCCTGCTGCTGTTCTTCCAGGGAAAGGGCATGGTGCCCACCTGTGTCGCTGCAAGAAGTGCTGGAGTGGCTGCCAGGACTTGGGCAGGTGGAATGGCAGAGGCCCAGTAGGCAGCAGGGAGTGGGGTTGGGGGAGGAGGGTGGGCAGGTGCTGGGAGGTTTTCAGCGCACTCTGGTCAGTGTCTCAGATGGCGAGCTCTTTGCTTTTTCGGCTCAGGCACTCTGTAGAGGTTTGAGCAGTCTCAAAGATACCTCACTCATCCCCCACTAGAGTCTCCATCTGGCCTATGGCCATCTTGACCCTTTGCCTGGGCCCTTGGCCCTTTGCCTGGCCTACAATGCCCTCTGGAGGCTCCACAGAGAGCATCCTGCAAGCATTCGGGATGCGGCAGGCAGCCTGACCTCTGCTTCAAGGACACAGCTGTTCCCCGCACCCCGCTGATCTCCTCTGCCCTGATCCCGGCTCCCCTGACTCCTTCAGAATGTGTAACCTAGCCTACAGAGTCACACTTCTGGTGGGCATTTTCAACTGTGCTCCATGGAGCTCTAGCATTCTAGGAGGGACATGGAGCTACTTTGTGGACTGGTGAGGGTGGGAAGAGGAAGAATGGGCAGGGTCTTGCCCCAGCTTTAAAAAGAACGGCTCAACTTTTATATATTTTGTAATATTGGGCTTTCTTTAACAACATTTTTTTTTTTTTAAGTTTCCTGCTAAAAACACTACCCATTCGATCTCTCCTGTGCTGTCTGGGTTCTCACGGCATCCACTGTGTATCTTCTCTGTAGTGTCTGTTCTCAGGCTCTACCTTTCTTATTACTTAGCCTACAACTGGTTTTGCACATGCCGCTCCTTCTGTCCCGATCACCTGGTGGTCCCCAGAGTCCCCAGCACAGTCCTTACTGGGCCCAGAGCAACTCTCAACAGGGGCTCACTTTAGGCTCCTGCTGGAATACTCTTCCAGGACACACAGTGGCTAGTGTCTTCAATGGAAGTTTCTAACAGTACTCCTTGGAAGACAAGAGTTGCCGTGAGTGGTAACTGACATTTACAGGAAGGTCCCAGTGAAGACGTGCGGCACGTGCCACTCTTAAATCACCAATTGCAGCACACCTGCTACCATCATCAATCATCTAAACCAACCAGGGACCAAGGAGGCTTTTGCATCTGGCCAATCTATGGGCAAAATGCTGTACATTCCAATAGGAAATACCACTCATTAGACGTTTCCAAGCCACAGAAGCAGGACCATTGGCACACAGGATGATGCTCCTCAGCCAAGTACTCAAGGGCCTGCCCTTATGGAGGAGGCACTCGCACGTGCGTGCTCAGTAGTGTCCGACTCTTTGCAACCCCATGGACTGTGCCCGCCAGGAGTCACGAGTCCCACAGTTCCGCTTATCGGACTGGAAACAGGCAAAACCCCTCGGCCCATCAACCAGGCCCGCCTCCTGGGTCTCCTCCAGCCAGCTCTGGGGAGGCGGCAGCAGGAAGGCAGGGGACTGTGCTCCTCTGCGCTGAAGCCACTTGTTAATAGGCCCCAGATTCCCTCCTCCCCAGGGAAAAGGAGGCAGCAGTGAGCCCTCTCCCTCCCTCCACAGCCCCCCACCCCGCATCTGCCTCCCAGCAGGGCCAGGGAGGAGAGCCATTAGCGTGTGCCTCAGCAGACAATGGGGAGGAGAAGTCTCCAGAGCAAAGGACAACTGCAGCAATTAGAATGCAGGGAGGTTCAGAAGCTATTTAACTGGGTGACCCTGAGGTCGCTGCATCTGACTCCCATCCCTGGATAAATATTGTATGAGAGGGGAGGGGGCCAGCTGCTCCTCCTTCCGCTCCTTTCCCCACCCGACGCGGCTGCCTCCAGCCACACACACCAAGAACATTATTTACAGCCCTGACAGTCAGAGCAATCACTCTGCTAACCAAGAGGGAATGGACAAAGTCGACTTACCCAAAACTGACTATGGCAATTGAAGAAGAATCCAGGGCTGTGGGGGAAGGGAGCAGAGCCAATACTGAGATGTAAAGCTTCTCCCAGATTATGGGTGCAGCTAGCGTGAACACTCTCCATCACACCAAAACCACCAGCAGGTGAAGCTGGTCCCAACTGGTAGACAGTCATCAAAAACAGAGCACTCTTTCACCCTTCTGGGGGCCCCGTAACAGAAAAACTCCTGGATCTCACCACTACCCAGGCTGTCGCTGCTCAGTTGCTAAGTTGTGTCCAACTCTTTGCGACCCCGTGGACTGTAGCACGCCAGGCTTCTCTGCCTTCCACTATCTCCCAGTTTGCTCAGATTCACGTCTGTTGAGTCAGTGACGCTATCTAACCATCCCATCACACCCAGGTGTTCCCTAGCAAAGATGGGAGTCCCAGCTACCTGCCCAGAGGAAGCCACATGCCACTTACTTATCCAGCAGGTCCCTTAGCTGACTTAGTGGGTTAAGGCCACGAGCAGGAAAGTCAGACAAAGCAGCAAGGGGTCAGGGTGGGGGAAGAAGAGGAGAGCGTCTGAGCACGGGCTGCGCCTCAGCCCCCACGTGCCGCTCCTCCAGTCCTGCTCTAATGCACCCTGACATGCCTCTGAAGACAGAGAGCTGTTTGCAGTCAGCACCGTGATTTGTTAGTAATTATTTCCATGGTGTCACATTGCTGTCACTCTGTTAACAAAGAGACAGGCTGCCTCGGGCTGCCTGCAAGAAAGAATCGCAGAGAAAAAGGCCTGTCAGGCTCCCGGGACTCTCTGGGCTGGCTGGCTTTCTTCCCCAAACCAACATCCTTGCAGGCTTTGGAAGAAACAGTTTTACAGAACTATCAAGTCTGAGTCATGTCACCCGTTAGCCAGGGACAGAGAATTTATCCCACCCGCTCACAGGCGCCCTTCCCAAAGCCCAACAGAGCTAAGCCCCCAGAGTCTACGGATCATTCAGGCATGGGCCAGTCTGCCAGCGGCAGCCTTGGGTTCCCTGGCCCACACCTTCCCAGCCCTCTGCTTCCTGACTTCCTCCTCACTGGGGTGTTCACATCCTCCTCCGTGCTCTCAGGAGCCTGATCACAGTGACCAATTTCAGAAGCAGCTGCCTAGCTGGCATGGATGGTGGTTAGGGATACACAGTGGAAGAGCATCTTCCCTCCTTGAACCTGCCAAACACTGTTCAGGACCAAAGATGCTCAGGTGCCTGAGCACCTGTGAGGAGATCCTCTCTGAGCTGCCTAGATCGGGACAGAATCCACACTGAGAGCGCTGCTGGTGGTTTGCTTTAACACAAAGTAATGTCTACATTACCCTGGCTGGGAATTAGAGGAGAGATTGGCGAGCGCTGACAAAACAGAGGTCACTCACCTTACAGGCATGGAAAGTTGGAGATTAATTCTCTCCTTCTCACAGAGGGAATCAGACTCCAGGATAGCAGAAGGAGGCGCTAACCTTGAGAAACCCTTTCACTGCCAAGCAGCAGTAGTAGCAGCAAAAAAGGAAGACGAAAGCCCACAAAAGTCTGAGAGAGGCCCTGTCAAGGTGGCGAGGGCCACTGCCACTCAGCTCCTACAGAATCCCAGGGGACAAAGGAGCCTAGACAAGACTCCAAGTCTCCTGGAATCAGCGTCCAAAAGACGGGGCAGTGCTGGCTGCACGCACTGAAATGAAAGCCCCCCGAAGGCAGAACGTACGGAAGCTTTATCTCTTTCTTCACTGCTAAGTCCTCAGTACCTGGAACAGTATAAGACATATCATGGACATTCAATAAATATCTGTTGAAAGAATAAATAAACGGGTGACTAGGGCTCAAAGCCCTGGGGTCAGCCTCTATCCACAGCCCTGGGGTCAGCCTCTATCATTGGGGGTTCAGAAAAGAGGGAGGCCAGTGCAGACTCCACAAGGGACTGGGAAGACCACATGTCTAAGGGGCTGGAATTAGGTTTAAAAGGACGAGGGAGATTAGGACAAGCTGGCAGGACTAGGCAGATGCTCGTATTAGATTGAACATTCACATACTCACTTGATAAACATGAAGGAAAAGACCAAAAGAAGGTATATAGTCCAACAAAAGAACACTGCAGTGTAGTAATACAATGGAATCCTACCCAGCAATAAATAGGGTGAACGACCAACAACAACACAGATGAATCTCTTGTATATTACATTGAGCGAAAGAGTACATGTTGGATGATTC
This sequence comes from Oryx dammah, assembly GCF_014754425.2. NCBI lineage: Eukaryota > Metazoa > Chordata > Mammalia > Artiodactyla > Bovidae > Oryx > Oryx dammah. Next base: position 99,586,070 of record NW_024070212.1, on the reverse strand, counting down.
CATGTATATGAAAGCCAAAAAGAAGAAAATGAGCCAGAAGTAACGGAAGTCAGAGTAGTGGTTACCTGGAAGAGGGTAGGCATTACTAACAGGAGAGGGGCACAAGGAAACTTTCTGGGATGATGCAAAAAGTTCACTCTGATTTGGGTGGTACACAGGTGTAGACATGTATAAAAATATACTGAGCTGACCATTTCACACATGTATACTGGATGTACCCTACTGTACCTATTTCATACTTTCATTTCTAAAAAGATAAGTTTTTTTTGATTTTCCTTTTTCTTTTTTTGGCTGTACCACACGGCATGTGGGATCTTAGTTCCCCGACTAGCGATCAAACCTGAGCCCTCTGTGTTGAAAGTGTGGAGTCTTAACCACTGGACTGCTGGGGAAATCACAATAAAAAAAAAATTTTTTTAAGTTGGGTCTCAAGAGTCACGCGAAAAGTATCTCACCCATACAAAAATATTTTCTAGCATCAACAGTGGAAGTTCAGGAGTTCTCCCTGGAGTTCAGGACACAAGCCCCCCATTTTTCACTCTCTGTTTTCCAGAGGACATCACTTCAGTCATGTCCAACTCCATGAGACTCTATGGACTGTAGCCTGCCAGGCTCCTCTGTCCATGGGATTCTCCAGGGAAGGATACTGGCGTGGGTTGCCATGCCCACCTCCAGAGGATCTTCCCAATCCAGGGATTGAACCTGCATCTCTTACATCTCCTGCACAGGCAGGCAGGTTCTTTACCACTAGCGCCACCTGGGAAGCCCTCGCCAGAGGACAGAAGGGCCCAAACGAATGGCCAAGGCCTGTGAAGGTCCGAAACTGTTCAAAACACAAAGCAATGCCACCTGAGTCTTAGGTGGAGCCTCTATTCCAGACCACACAGACTCCACAGAAGTAGAGCTGGCACCCTGGTCAAGCCATGCCCTGCTGGTTCTGAGGTTCTCTGAAGAAGCCTCTCAGGTTCTTTCATGGAGCACAGAACCAGACTTCCAGACACTGCCTAGAAGAGCCACAGACACAGAAACAATCTGTCTTCCTGACAAGCCAGGCAGAGACCAGCTGATCCACTCCAGCTCTAGGTGATGGTCAAGGTCCGAGTGCCTACGGCCCCTCCTGCCAGCAAGGAGGAGGCAGTGAGACCCTCAAGGATGGTCGAGGGGCACTCCATCCATCACATCGGGGGCCAGACACCTGGCAGCCACACTCACCTCAGGACCAACGAAGCAATAAAGAGTCGTCTAGTCAGCAGCGCCACAGCAGGCTCCCACCACCAGAAACATCTCAGCGCCTGGCTGGCCACTACATAAACACCTCCGTCTTTTATCAGGGTTTTAACTGAGCAGAACTCCCACTCCAGGGATTCCCACAACCACTGAAGTGCTTAATACCCTCCAACACCTTCCCAGGGAGCGAGGAGATGAGTCTGCCACTGGAGCCCCACCCTGCAGCCTAGAAATGCCCAGAAACTGGAATACCAGAGGCTCCGTCTGCCCGGGAGGGGCTGTGCCCGCACACCTGATGGAAAAGCTTCTTTCTTCCCGAGTGTCCCTGCAGGCCGAAGGTCCCTCCAGTCCTTCCCTGGACTCAGGCTCTGAGGGAAGGCAGCAGGCTGCATGGCCTGCCAACCCGCAACTCCAGAACCACGTGGAGAAGGGTTGGGAGGAGCACCAGCTGGGAGCCAGGAGCCTGCTCCTGCCCTGAGGCCCACACGCTGGAGATGGGTAATCCTTAGCCAAGCCCACCGTCAGCAGCCCCTTTCCTGCCAGGTCCCGGCCCCAGGACAGGTGCAGGAAAGGGCTCGCCCACATCTGTGAGAAGGCTGGCTCCAGAGGCCGGAGCTCTCAGGTGGAGGCGGGGCACCCCTCGCTCCCCAGCGCCCAGGAACCCTGGGCCCGAGGAGCTGTCAGGCTAACGAGGCTACCCCACCACCACTCCATCTGAGCGTGGCAGGCTGCACCGCACGACTGGCTTCAGGTGGCTCTTCTTTAATTAATGGCATCCCAGGCTCTGCAGGGAGCTTCACCCCACAATGAATGGCCCTCTCTCATTAGAGGCAGGCCTGCCATGATGTATTCAGGGCGAGGGCCAGGATTCATTTCCCTGTCTGTGGGTTGGGGATGGGAGGGAGGGGGGAGGCAACAGGGAGAGATTTATATCGAGTGACTTGGATTAGCTGCAGCTGAAACATGACCCCATCAACGCAAGCTGCCTTCTTGGGGCTAACCCGACGCACCTCTGCTGACGAGAGGGCTCTAGGGAAGCTAAAGGGAGGGCAGAAGGTCTGGTTCTTGTTCGCTCTGGGCTCAGGCTGCAGCTCAAAGGCCCAGAATTCCTATACAACCTCCAGAAGCCCCTCCCCAGCCCACCCACACACACGGTGTGCAGCACAAGCCTGGCCTGACTCTGAGCTGATCTCGCCTTACCGAGAGCCTCTTCGTGGCCAGGAAGCTGACCCACGGGCTTCACAGCTATATCAAAGCGCTGACCATGGTAATCAGCTGTTTCTCTTGCTTTCTATGGGAAACACCCTCACTCCCTACCTCAGAGGAGGAGTCCACGACATGAGAAGGCCCCATGTCTGCAGCTATGTGGGCAGGACCCAAGTATGTGTGGCCATCTCAGACCTCAGGCTACCCAGTGCGCAGGAAAAGGCAGGCATCAGTCTGATGTGGAAAGATGTCGGCAGTACCGCACTGCGCTGACCCCTTAGGCTGACCTCCCTCCAGGGTGGGGGAATCCTAAGCAACACTCCGTCTCTCCTCCTGGAGCCACCCCACAGCGATCATGAGACTGAGCAAGATGGCCTGAGGTCTTCAAGGCAAAAAGGAAAACATGGCCCATGTTTCCAATGTACTTCCCACAGCCCTGCAGAGGCTGCACTCTGCTAGCCATACAGGTGGTTTTAGGCCGTGGAGCTGGGTATGTTCGGGCTGGTAGCAAATAGCACACAGGCCTAGAAACTTACCCTACAAATCCCATTAAACTTGCTGTTCAGTTTTGCTTGTGCTTGGGAGAAAAATCCTACTTCAGAGCCTGTCCTCCATCCTCGGCCCTCTGAGAATGCCCAGTTCACTTAGAGAGATGGAGGGTGGGCCCTCAGCTGCTGCTGCCAGCCAATCAGAAGGCTGCTTTGCAGGCCTGCTGTGTCCCAGGGAGGCCAGGGCAGAATGCCTATCATCTGTACATACAGGCTCCATGTCGTCCACGCTTTCCCCGGCCCTCGTGGTGGAGCATTCATATATCCTTCCTTCCCTACTCAGAAAGAGATGTAGTTCAGTTCCGCTTTGCTAAGCCCTATTTGGCAATGTGTCTAAACACATGCAAACTTAATTAGTTCAGGAGGGGAGCCCAAGCGCTTGCAGTGACAGATAAAAGTATCAGGAAATGAGACAGGTCAGGACTGCCAGGGAGTTCTGACTCAAGCCCCTTCCCCCAACAGGCTGCTAATCAAAGGTGATACAGCTCCGTGCCGAAACCAACTGGCAAACCCATGGACAAGGTTCTCACGAGCTTAGAGACACGATGAGATGCCCCACGTGCTTTCACGGATACTATAGGATAGAGGTGTCCAAAGTAATATTGGCAGTGGTTTCCTTAAAACAGATCTGAGGATTCATTCATCTGTAGATCAGCAAGGAGCCTCTCAGCCCCAAGCCATCCCCCACCACACCTCCTGGCCAACCACATCCCCAGAGCAAAACGAACACAATGGTCCAGCCCTCCAACCAACACCAGCCCAGGTACCAGAAGCCCAGGGTGTCAGATAACATCCCAAGGTTCTGTCACTAAGTGCAAACAAAAGAGAGGAGGAAGGGCACTCCCACCAAGCCCAAAGCCACGCTGGAAGACAGAAGCAGATGGTCAGATACCCAAGCGGTCAAACACGCAGCTTCCAGAGTTCATATCCCTGCTACAAAGTGGTTGCGTGCCCTTGACAACTTACTTACCTCTCAGTGCCCCAGTTTCCTCCCTTATGTGTTAAAAAATAATTTATTTCATAGGATTTCAGTAAGGATTAAATGAGATAATGCATAAATAGCACAGCAGGACTCCTCATATGTAGTAAGTAGTCAATAAATGTTGGCTATCTTTATTGTCTGATGTCACTTTTCCAGAGCAGTTCTAGCCCTCAGTCCTGGGGACACAAATGTCTGAGAGAAAGCCCTTCACATTGCTCCTAGGACCAAGCCCCTTCTCCCTCACCCAGGCCCTTGCACCATCTCACCCAGTACCCACCCTGCAGGGCCCAACATCCAGTGCTGGCAGGGGAACCCAGGAGCTTCTTGGCATGAGCAGTGCAGTCCTCTACCCCCTCACATTCAGTCTGGGGCAGGAGGACCTGAGATTTTTTCTTCCATTCCATTCTCCCTGAATCCACTCACTACCACCTGCTGCCATTCTTCCTGGGCAGGGATTCTACAGGCCCACTCCATGCCTTTGTCGTCATTTATTGAACACACATTTACTGAACAATTACTACATGTCAGGCATTGTCCTGGGGTTATAATGGTGCACACAATCTAGGGAAAGAGACAGACAAGTCGAGGCAGCTACAACACAATTTCATGTATGAATAAGTACGTGTACTCAAGGAACGTACAGGAAGGCACCTAAAAAAAGATGTTAGGAGGGATCCTTAGGAACTGGCCAGTTAGAGCACCTGGCTAGGGGTAGGGGGAGCCTGAGTACATAGAGAGCATCAAGAGATGAGGCTAGAGAAATAAACAAGAGCCTTGAAACCTTCAATAATCAGTGTGACTTTGCCTAGAGGACAAGGGGAAGCCTTGAAGGGTGTTAAGTGGGTATGATGTAATCTGCTACAATTACGAGAAAGAAATATAAGAAACAGGACAGCTGGAGAGACCAACGAGCAAGAAGACATTCGTAGGGATCCAAGAAAAACATGTGACCTGAACTAGGGCGGGGTAGTGGGTTTGGAAAGAAGGCAACCACTTTGAGAAACCTCTGGGAGAAAGGATCAATAGGGTCTGGCAATTAACTGGTTATGGCTAGAGGAGGGAACCAAGGAAGATTTTCAGTTTTCTGACAGAACTACTGAGTAGCTGGTACCAGTGAGTCATTATTCAAGAAAATTCTGGAGGACAAGGTGTTGGGAGAAAAAATAACACCTGAGCTTTAAGTTTTAAGGCTTCCTTGATAGCTCAGCAGGTAAAGAATCCACCTGCAGAGGAGGAGACGTGGGTTTGATCCCCGGGTCAGGAAGATTCCTTGGAGGAGAGAATGGCAACCCACTCCATTATTCTTGCCTGAAAAAGCCCATGGACAGAGGAGCCTGGCAGGCTACAGTTGATGGGGTCACAAACAGTCAGACACGACTGAGCAACTAAGCACAAGCTTTAAGGGTATCTAGGTAAGATAGAGAAGAGGAGCTGGATATGAAGGCTCAGAGTTCAAATGGCAGAGGGAACAGATTCCTTTTCTCCAGTGGGATCACTGCTGCATGTTGGTTCCATTTCTCATATAGAGGAAAAGATGAGAAGACAGCGTACAGAGAATAGCTGAAGCTGAGGAATAGATGAGATCACTCCCATAAGTGTGAGTGTGTAGGATAAAAAGAAAAGACAGCTAGGAGAGAGATCAAAGACATGCCAGTAGTTAAGAAACACCAAATTTAAGAGAAAAGGGAAAAAGAATCATAGAAAGGAAAGGGAAGGAAAAAGTCAGAGAAACAGGACACATAAGTAGAGACAAAGAGTGCTTCAAGAAGGAGGAAGTAGGCTGATGAAAGATGCCCAGAGGGCCCAGGATGACCCCCAGCAAGCCTTTCAAACTTCACCTACACATCCCACGAGATACTGTGTACCCCACAGAGTTCTCCCCGGCATGTGCTTCCTCTGCCATGAGACTTCTCTCCAGGGGACAGCACTCTCTGCTCTCCCACCGTCCTGGCTGCGGGACCCTCTGAAGTCCCTGTTGAGACAGTGTGTATGTGTGCGCGCGTGTGCGCTAAGTCACTTCAACTATATGTGTGTGTGCGCGCATGCACGTGCATGTGCTGTCACTTCAACTGTGTGTGTGTGTGCACGCGCATGCGTGCGTGCGCTGTCACTTCAACTGTATCCAACTCTTTGTGACCCTATGAATGTGTGTGTGTGTGTGCATGCGTGCGTGCGTGCGCGTGAGCTAAGTCGCTTCAACTGTATCCAACTCTTTGTGACCCTATGAACTGTAGCCTGCCAGGCTCCTCTGACAATGGGGTTCTCCAGGCAAAAATACTGCAGAGGGTTGCCATGCTCTCCTCCAGGGGATCTTCCTGACCCAGGGATCAAACCCACATCTCTTGTCTCCTGCATTGGCAGGTGAGTTCTTTACCACAAGTGCCACTGGGAAGCCCAAGCCCCCGTTGAGTATATATCCCCAAATCAAACAGTAAGTAGGATAATTTGAGCAAGTGTCTTTTTTTTTTCAGAGACAATGTTTGTCTGTACTTGAAACAGAAAGGGAGAGCTATGTAGTCTAGAACGGGTTCAATCATCTGAAAAAAAAAAAGGAGTGTGAATTCAGGAGTGACTTTCACAGAGGTGCTTCCACCTGCCTCCTGACTGGGTCTTCTTCATGATGGATTAAGAATAAAATAATACAAAAAATTTCATGTCCGAGTATTGAAGTAACTGAAATAGATCTCATTTTCTTTGGCTAGACAGCGTAGTATTAAGAGCTCTCCCCCAATTGCCATTCTTATAAATTATCATTATATTTTCAAACAGTCTGCTACCCAGGTGGCTGAGTTTTTTGTTGCAAAATATTAGTTCAGATGGTCTCACACAAACTTATGTTAAATGTTAAATATCTTTTGATCTCCAGACTTTCTGGTCCACATCTGCATAGCACCAACAGAGGGGTGTGGTATGCAAATGCCAGCCCTGCACTCACACATTTGGCCTCCAATGGCAGGAAAATGCCCTGCTCCCAAGCTGAGGGGAAGCTGCATGAGGGCCCTCCCGGCAGACCCAGAGTAGACCCCTGGACCCTGCTCCTCCATAGCAGGGTCTGATAACCCTGACCCTCTCCTCCAAAGGGCCTCTACCCCTGAGGCACGGAGGCCCAGGTCCACCCTCATATCAGCTCTTCTTATCCCCCAGCCCTCTCCACAACCCCCAGTCCTCCTGAACTGCTCTTCTTCTTAAACCCACATGCCACTGCGAAACCCTGTGGCCTAGCTTCTAAGCCACCTGTGCTGTTCAGCTGGCAAACCCACATCTCCAAACTACAGGCGAAAAGGTAAGCTCCGCAAAGGCAGCACCTGAGCAGGTGCCAATCCTCACTGCATCTTCCCTGTCCTCTCACCATGCCAAAGACGGAAGCCTTTTACAGAGACAACACAGAGCCTGGATAAGCAGAGGAGAGAGAACATGGTGAAAGAACACTAAGCTCTACAAGGAGCTTCAAGAAACAATAGGTAAGGCAAAGGAAAGGTAGGTCAGGTAGGGAAGGCAAGCTGACCAAGAGCCAAGACTGCTAGTATTGTTTCTTAAAAAGGTTTAGAAGGAAAATGAAATCTGCACCCACTGTATTAAAACCCATCTGAGATGTTAAAGCTGAAACTCCAGTACTTTGGCCACCTTATGCGAAGAGTTGACTCATTGGAAAAGACTCTGATGCTGGGAGGGATTGGGGGCAGGAGGAGAAGGGGACGACCGAGGATGAGATGGCTGGATGGCATCACAGACTCGATGGACGTGAGTCTGAGTGAACTCCGGGAGTTAGTGATGGACAGGGAGGCCTGGCGTGCTGTGATTCATGGGGTCGCAAAGAGTCGGACACGACTGAGCGACGGAACTGAACTGAGCGGAATCTGTGACGACAGCATCAAAACCCACATAAACCTGAGTATCACCCCATTCAGGCTGACAAACGATGGACACAAAATTAATTTGTCAGGATGGGGGGAGATTTCTTTTCTCCAGTGGGATTTCCACTGCCACTTCAGTCCCCATTTCTCAGTGCCACACTAATCAGGCCCTTTCCAACAAAAGTGATGTGAAGCTGGCTGCAGGGAGAGGGAGGCTGGTGGGGGCAGGGGGCGGGGGAAGAGCAATGAGAGGGAGCCGTGGCTCAGAGAGACTAGAGTGGGAAATGAAAATATTTGCTGAGTTCCTTAGACTTAGTTAAATTTGAAAATAGATGTCAAAACAAGAAGTGAGACACATACTAACAAGTTGTTAGGTCAGTTTAACACTACCCTTGTCAGGCTCATCAGCAGGCTTTACCAGGCATGTGAGAAGGTGATGCTTCTGACGAGAGCCATCTGACAAGAGGCTCCGGGAACACGGAGAAGCTGTGCGCCGTCACGCAGCACTGCTTAGGTTTCCTCTCTGGCTGTTTTTATTTTGTTACACATTTAATTAAGAGCCTTCCCAGCAGTTACGCGGAATCCTGCTTCGAAAAGGCGGCCACAGAGCTCTCCTCCCCCTACCCCTGCCACCAGACATCTGACTCCTCCCTGCACTCTCGCTTCCAGAGCTTGGCCGGCCTTCACGAGCCAGACCCACACCAGCTGCCAAAGTCAGCCCCAGTCATCTCTTTTGGAAGCTATGTGGCCTTAAGAATTTGATTATGCCTAGCTGGGTCTACCAATTTGAGCCTCGGGTTTTAATTTGGCTTTGTTTTCTCATCTATAAAAGAGAGACACCACCTCCTACCCAAGAAGACAGGTAGGAGGACTGAGAGACATACGGCATGTGCTCATTAACATTTTTTTAAATTGCACTTTATTACAGTCACTGCCACTTTCAAAAGGGTGTATTGTTTGTATTTGGTCCCTTAATTTCTTATTCCTGATTTGTTATCAATGTATCACTCTTTTTCCTTCCTTTTTATACCCTTGCCCCTTTCTTGTACCATGAGCTACCTCGAGAGCAGAGATGGTGTCTATATTTGCTTGCCTTCTCAGAGGCCCTGGCACTTATGCTGGGGGAACACACTTCAACCTTCCATGCCTAAACAAGTTATAGATTTTAAGATTCTGCCAATCTAACTGGTTGTTTTGCCTTCATCTCCCAACTGATCTAATTTCTTCCATTTAATGAAATTCTTTTGGCATCATAGAGTAGTAATGTTATCATAGAAATATCAACTAAGAAATAAGATCAGAAACATAAAATGTAGTTCTTGAAATTGATGTTAGCTGTCATGTTCACGTTTTTCCTTTTTTCCTCTATTCCCTCACTCCCTTAGTAGTTGAAATGAAAAAGTGAAACAGACTCTCCCCAGGAGGCAAAGGAAAAGAGTAACCCAGAAACTGTGCTCATTAACACCTGATTTTCCTTTTACATGTGCTCTGATTCCCCAGCCTGATCCCTCTTCTTGATGACATCAGTTCCATCAAGATGCAAAGCAGCCTCCTGAGTCACCAAGATTTGTCCAAGGCTCACCATGCTAAGGCTTCCAATGCCAGCCATCCCCTCTCCTTGTCATGGAGAAACCAACCCCAAGCTTCGGAGGCCCAGCCAGAGAGTCCCCAACATCACGCGCAGGAAAGCTCTCACATACGCATATAAGCACACCCATTCACCCCTATCACAGAAGATGCTGAAATTGGGTGTTTGGGACATGAACACGAGAGAGGAAGCCACTGGGAGAGTAGGAGTCTCAGCTAACTAGAGAAACCAGGCCTCTGGCCTGGGCCACACGAGCCCTAGCACCCTGGGTGTCAGCCTGTACCATGCCCCACCCCGGACAGTTTCTCCTGGGTCAGAGCTCCCGCCCCAGCCGTCCCTTCTCACTTGAGTGCTCAGAGCTGCCCAGGATATGGAACACTGTAAACCAGAGCAACAGCATTCTTCCTCCTCACCTTCTCCTCGGAACCCTTCCCTGACTCAGCTCTGCCTCCAGGCACAGCCCCTATTAAGTTCCCCAACAATGAGCGTCATGGGGCGCTCTGGAGCGTGCTTATGCAGTCAGCGCGCGCATATGATCTAAGGCCCGGGGGAGACAGGTGTGCGGGCGAGTATGTGGCCTGGGCCTGCTCTTCCTCCCACCTCACCTAGAGGGTTGGGTCCAACAGCAGGCTGGACAGCCACCCGGGTGCAGAACTTCACCTCAATGCCCAGCAAAAGGCATAAAAAGGATCTTGGTGAGAAAATAATGCCTGAATTGGAAGGAAATGTCACTCCAGAGCCATGACTCCCCACCCCCACCAATACCCCATGCTATGCTCAAAAACTCACACACATACACACACAGAATGCTCGTTGCTGCCTTCAGTCACAAAGAACACAGAGGTATCGATCCTATCAATCCTCAGCAAACAGCGCCCCCCCGCTCCCGACCTCCACCCTGCTTTTGTTCCCTGGGGACTTTCTGAAGCCAAGTATCCATGAGGGTAGACAAGAGGCAGAAGTGTCAACCCAGCAAAGGAACCAGCCCTGTCTTCCAGAACTGGGGCAGGATCAGGAGACAAAGGAGAAAAAGCAGTGGGGACAAGGGAGGAAAAGAGGAGGCTGGTGACCCGGCAGCAGCATCCCTCTCCCATCCCCACCCTGGGCTCTCTGGGGGATCATCAGGGCCTCACATCCCACATGAGAGCCTAACATAGCATCATGGTTAGGAAGATGGACCCTGGAGCCAGGTTGCCTGGGTCTTAATTCTGGCTCTGTGTGTCCCTGGACAAGATACTTAACCTCTCTGCGCCTGAATGTCTTCATCTATAAAATAGGAATAATAAGAGTCCCAAGGGTTAGTAAATGAGTCACTATTTTTAAAGCATTTAGAAGAATAAATACTATGTACTTAGTTTAGAAGAAAATTAAAGACCCTCTTTTAACACCTTTCTTTCAGGGCAGTAACGTGTAGCCCACAATAGGAAGAGCTCTCCCAGCACAGGTAAGACGGCAACAGCAGGGCTGGAAAGGTCCATCCAGAGGCAGAAGGCAGAGCTCCCAGCCCTTGTTCTGCCCAGGCAGCCCCCAGATCCAAGGACTGCCTGACCCAGCTGCCCTGTAGGCTTGGACATTTGAGACTGTGAAAGGCAAAACCTGGTCCCGCAGGCTCCAAGCGCTGTCAGCAAAGGAGTCCTGCTCATACTCACATGACTTTTAAGTCCCAGTCTCCACAGGTGACAAAAATTGACTTGACGTTTGGATCTAAGAGGCCTTCCTTCGCCATCCACTCATCGACCCTCTGAAAAGTACACAACAAGAACAGATGAGATTTTCCTTTTTTTTTTTTCCTGAGTCTCTGAAGAGCCACAACAGTGAAACGCAGATAAGCTGCTTGTAATCAGAGCAAGAGAAAACTGTAATCTTATCCTACCACAGCTCCACTCTGGGCTCTCAGCCTTGGCTCAGAACTATGGAGGCCCTTGCAGGATGATCCCTGCAGGCAGATCCCACAAGCCCAAGTGCTGGAGGGGTGGGGGTGGGGGCAGGGAGCCCCTCCACTCTCCCAGAGCCTGGCAGCCCACCCTGGACAGGATAAGGACAGAAGCCAGTAGGTCAGTCCAAATACCTCTGGTCCTCAAACAAAGGTACTGCCTAGCACAGACACAGGCTGGCCTGGACCATGAGAACAGGCTGGAAGGAGGGCCCCAAGCAGGGAACTCCATAGGATCGTTCGCTTGTTTAGTCATTCCACCCTCCCACCAAATATTTACTAACCAAATGTATTAATTTACTTATTCTCCAAATGAAGGTCAAGTTAACTTTCACCAAGAGGCTAGCAGAAGAGGCTCCTCTGCCGGGCTGTAGCCCCATTCTGACAACTGGGAGAGCACAGCCTGCTCCAGTCGCTAGAAATTCATCAACTGGACCCAGAATCTATATTTTTCTCCTCCTGGTTGGGGATTCAAATTCAGCAGAATCTTTTGAAGGCTGAGCTCAACTCCTAGACAGAGAAAGAAACTGCTCCTAAACACACTTTAAGTCTTTCTTCCCCTTCATCCCTTGGATCCGTTTTATTATTTGCACTCACACTGCAAGTACAAACACTAAAATCAGTATATAACGAGAGAATTACCATAAAGCATTCACGAAGCAGTGCCTACTTTTCAGAAGATCCCAGGCATGGGGCAAGAGTGCAGCAGATCACACCGCTGTGCCTCTCACACAGGAGGATTATTTTTAAAGGCTATATCACACAGTTGTTAGAAACTCGGGATTGAAAAATCAGACACATCTGGGTTCTAACCTTGGCTCTTCCGTATCCTGGCTGTGTCACTGATGGCAAGTCATTTAAAAGTCATTTAACCCCTCTGAACTTCAGTTTCCTTCATCTATAAAACGAGGTAGGATGACTAACCTTACAGGGTTGTTTTGCGAATTATATGTGATAATGGATTAAATGCCTACCTAAAAATAGACAGTAGGCTGGGAAGGCGAGGAAGACAGATTATCTTAATACAATGTAACAGAGGCATCAATGGAGAAGCACCCAGGATGCCATCCGACCAAGAAGAGGTGGAGGCCAGCCCCACCTTTCACAGGGAAAGGCCTCAGAAAGGCTGTATAAAGATGCCTGAACTCATGGCTGGGTGGCTGAGTTTGCCTGACAGCTTGGAACACAGGACAGGAGGCAAAGGCACAGACATTCTGCATCTGAGAAGCAATTGTCTGTTTAAAGTCTGCCTTTCCCACCAGACTATCAGCACCATGAAGGCAGGGGCTCTTAGGTGACTTATTCACTGTCCTAACCCCTAACCGAGCACAGTCCCTTCTCAATCTCTTGAGATATGAGTAAGAAGTAATGTGACTGGAGTTCTGCAGTGACTGAAAGGAAGGGCAGGAACTGAGGCTGGGGGAGGCCAGACTGTGACGGCCTTGTGTACCCAGCAGATAATGGACAGCCCATGATAACCCTGGGCTTCCTGGATCCTCAGAGGTTCTGGAGGTCTGGCCCAGCTGAAGCAGTCCTGGAGCAGGGCCGAGGGTCCCATGCAGTTTCATGGCTACGGCAGCCCTACCTCCTGGGACATCAGGGCCAGACTGCAGACCCTCTTCACAATCTGCACCCCAGAGCATCCTCTTCAGTGCAAGGGTCTCCCTGGCAGCTAAATTCTGGACCTTCCACTGCTGAATGTGTGTCTCCCAGGCCACTCTGGCCCCAGCCCTTGCACGGACACACACGCACACATACACATGCATGCACACATGCATCCTTTCCCTAGGGTGACCTAAAGAAAATGAGGAAGACATTATGTAAGAAAAGAGGTAAGGCAAACCTGGAGCTCCCTAAGTCAGCTAATCTCGCTCCGGTTCACTGGCCTTAAATCCCCAAGGTAAGTGCCCCACCTGCTAGGGGGCTCCCCAACGCCCCAACTCCTGAGCAGTGGTCCTGGAAAAGAGAGCAGGACAGGACAGGACTGTCAGGAGGCAACGCCCAGCAAGACCAGGCCTCTACCATGGGAAGCACTCGCTGCTCCTTGGAAGCTTAGGGCCAAGGCCATTCACTCATGCAGCAGGTATTCAGTGAGCAGCTTCTGCTACGAGGCTGTCCAGGGAAGTCATGTGTTTGGAATCAGGCCTGTCCTTTTCCTTCCCTTCTCTGTTTGAATGGAGAGATGGTTGGACGGACCACCAAGACAACCCACAGTAGCTAGCCTTCCTGACTACTGAAGGTGTGGAGAAGCCTAGTCTGAGATCGGCAAGAACAAATGTGTTGAACAAACACCCATCTGGCCATCTGCTCAAGGCCTTGGTTAGGATGAGAACTAGCTCCTCAGCTCTTTAACCAGCTCAGGGCTCATGGGAAAAAGTGGAGCCCAGTCTGGTCTCCTCGAGCCCCCAGAGACTCCCTCAATGCGAGCAATCTCCCCTCTTCACCCACAAAGTACACTGAGACTGGGTGAGACGCAGACTCCTCTGAGCACCCTGTTTCAGGGTTGGCTCGGGGTCAGCAGGGGAAAGCCTCCTGAAGACCAACCTCCCCCTCAACCAGCACCACCCAGGAGAAAACTCCATAACCTCAACAGCCCTGGTTTGGTACTGGCCCAGAAAAAGCATCTTCCTCCCAAGATCCCAGCCAGAGACACTCCAGGGAAAAGCTGCCTGTCCCCTGGCCTCGCTCTGGGATGCTGGCTGAAGACAGGGACAGAAGGGTCCCCTCTTTCTCCTTGAGTCTGGTCTTGGAGAGAGCAGTCCAGGGTGAGGAGACCCCTTAGTCATAAGGGTGAATCTCCCCACCCAAGAAGAGGGTCAGTGGGGCTGGGAGACACCTCAGAGCTCATCTTCTCCCAACCCTTCAAGAGCCTGACCAGCCACAGAGCCTGGGCCTGCATGCTCCCTGGGACTGGAAACATACTCGGCTGCTGGGTGAGCCTGGACCTGTCTCTCTGGCCCTGGTTCCACCCTGAGGAGCCCCAGGAAACTCAGTCTGCATGTCTCTCCTCCATGGGACAGGCCCTCTGGACTCAAGAAAAAGATCTTCCTCCCTGCCACCACCCTACTCCCTCCAGCATACATGTGCTCTGCTGTCCTCCCAGACACACGGCTTGCTCCTGTGATCAGGGCAGAGCTTGGGGCTTGCTGCTCTTGCTGCTGCTGCTGCTGCTAAGTCGCTTCAGTCGTGTCCGACTCTGTGCGACCCATTAGATGGAAGCCCACCAGGCTCCCCCGTCCCTGGGATTCTCCGGGCAAGAACACTGGAGTGGGTTGCTCTTAAGGATAAATAAAGCACCTAATGCGATCCACAGGCTTTTTCTCCTCTCCCCTCCCCCTAGAGAAGGAAGTTCCGGGGGCGGGGATACGGGGGGGGCTCTCTCTCTCTCTCTCTCTCTCTGAAAACCCCAGGCCAGTGGGGGTGGGAGATGAGCTGAGGCCAAGCACGGCTTCCCGACTCCCTCAGGTTGGAGCATAAGAAGCGCGTCTTAACCTTTTCCAGCTCCCCAAGGAGAACATCCCAGAAGTGTGGTCTCTGCCAAGGGTTCTAAAGCCTTTAATTTGATTTTCCTCACATAGGCAATTGTTGTAATTATTCTGATTAGGAATCATTACCCCGTGCAGCCTCCGCACCCCTGACAGGCACAATGCATCCAGCGGCAAGCTGCAGTGGGGCAGGCGGGCCGGCCGCACCTCCTGGAGGAGCTGACAGCAAACAAAAGCCATCAATGGGGAGTTCTGGGCGAGTTAATGAAGTGCTCACATGCCACAAGAAGCCAACACTAAAGCTAAACAAAAACACCTCCAGTCCCCAGGGCCGCCCACAGTGCCGCAGCTCGGCTCCCCTGCTCCCAGCCTCCCGGCACAGGCTGCCCGATAGTCGCTGGAGCCACCGGCCAGCAACAGCCTCAGGCTGCGAGCAGGCGGGGCCTCCACCGACTCCCGGGGGCGCGCGGACATCTTGTCAGTAACCCTGACGGGAACAGCTGGAGATGACAGATCAATGGTTCAATACTCTCAACAGCATGTCACTGATGTGACAGCAAATGTTATTCTAATCAAGCCATAATCATAGTCAAATTACACGGCTACATTCTCAGGAGGGGAGGGAGGGGAAGGCGGCAGGAAGGGGTCAGAGGTCAGGAATTAAAGGTCACTCAACCTACCTCCAGCACTTGCTGCAGGCTTGGCTGACCATCCACCATGGCTTGAATAATCCCGGTGAGCTGAAAGGAAAGAGAAATAGCCTATGGGTGGAAACCAGGGACGCAGGGACTCAAAGCTGGACTGGAGTCTTTTCTGTTTTCCTCCTTCTACAGTAAAAGCCTCTGACCTGCACAGCTGTAGGCTCCAAACCTGGCAGAAGCCTTGGGGATCACGTACCCCCACAACTTCCTGCCCCGAGATGGGGGCAAGGGCTGGATCTCAGACCTGTTTTCAGCTTTCATGTTGCAGAAAATCTGATTTTACACATCTTTTGTATTCAGTAGGTGCAATAACTCCTCCCGAATTACTGTGCTAGTAGTCCGCCAGGCTCCTCTGTCCATGGGGATTCTCCAGGCAAGAATACTGGAGTGGGCTGCCATGCCCTCCTCCAGGGAATCTTCCCAACCCAGGGATCAAATCCAGGTCTCCCCCATTGCAGGCAGATTCTTTACCAGCTGAGCCATCAAGGAAGCTATCAAGGCTTTAGTTTTCACGTAGGCTGAGGGATCTTTCCAACCCAGGGATTGAACCCAGGTCTCCCGCATTGCAGGTGAGTTCTTTACCATCTGAGTCACCAGGGAAGCCCAAGAATACTAGAGTGGGTAGCCTATGCCTTCTGCAGGGGAACTTGCTGACCTGGAAATCGAACCAGGGTCTCCTGCACTGCAGGCAGATTCTTTAGCAGCTGAGCTACCTGGGAAGCCCAAGTAAATTCACCTCCAGGCTCCTTAGGAGTTCCTGCAGAACTCAGGGAATGCCCGCACATGGGACCAGCACCTCTAGTTCCAAGTCCCCCTTTCTCTGAGCCTCGGTGTCCAGCACTTCCCGCTCTGCACCAGTCAAGGGCCAGGGTGCCCCCCAGGCATCCACCCTTCACCCTGCATTCCTGGGCCCTCGATACCAGCTGGCCAAGCAGGAAACTGGCACCTTCAGCAGAGGAAAAAACCTACAAACCTAGTCTAGAGGATTTCTCACTCAAGGGCCTCTGCTCCACCCAGGTCAGGCCTAGGTTCCAACCAGCTTGGTGCTTTGGTCTGCTTTATTTTGAAGTGGAAAATATCCCTCAAGTACAGACTAGAGAGGCTGCCTTCACGGCCTGCAGCAGGAGGCCCCTGCACAGACGTGGACCCAGCTGGAAATCACCATGGCCAGCATGCCCCCGGCCACTTCCAGACAGAGTAGCATCTCAGGCCTGCTTGGAAACTTCTCTTTTTTTTTAAGTGTGGGGGGTGGGGATTAAACTCCAATTAAACTATAATTATGTGTAATGAATACCAAATACCCAACTCACACAAACCGCTGGCTCTAAGAGGGAAGGTTATTTTCTCATAGCGACTTACACGGAATGGTAATACACACCTTTTAGGGAAGAAATTTTCATTTTAAGAACGCTGAGTTCCTCTAGGTGGGTTTCTGTAGTTCATCAAGTCATTATTAGGTGGTATTTTAAGGAAGTGTAAGGACACAGCCACTCTATTTTATATTCCAGAAACTGTTTTTATATTAATCTGTATTTTAATTGGGTAACAGCTGCTGCCTACAGACTTCCCATGGTCTAAAAGGAAAATAAATTAGAAAGATTAACTACACTGTTGTTTCGCGAGGCTTTAACCCACAGCATGCCCACCCGGCTGGCACTTCTACACCCTTTCCTTGCTTGGAAGACCAAAGAACTGCCCAGCAGAGGGAGGGCCTGAGCCAAAGAGAAGAAAAGGTGGTCCCTTGAGGGCTCGGGTGGGGATAGGGAAGAGCCCCAGGTTTGTGGCTTTCATCGTGGAGTGCTGAGACTTCTCCTTCCATTCAGTCAGCATCTACTGCTGGAAAGGCTGGGCCCCACTCAAGCAAGCAGGAATCCAGCAGTGAAGAAAGGCATGACAACCCTGCCATTGTGGAATCTGAGTTCTTGGCAGCCCAGTCCTGGCCCAGTCCAGTCGGCACCCAGAGCCAACTGAGCAGGCGGGGCCCTGTGTTTTGTCTCGGCAGGGTCTGGAGCAGGCCTGTTGCCAACTCCAGGTCCCACAGCCAGATGACTGGTTGCACCCACTACTGCCCTTTCTCGCCCAGCTTCTCTCCTGCTAGGTTCTCCTAGGGCTGAGTCACATCCCCAAGCCTGGCGCTGGGGCTTTGGATCAGGACAATCCTGGAAAAGAGGGCACAGAGCCACCTGTCAGGGAAAGCCCCAGGGTCTGCTCACAGTCTCGTGTCCAGTCTGAGTTTCCCAAGGCAAGGTTGGGCCTCCTCCTCTTGGCTCCCACCAAGTGTCACTCAGATGAACTCTGAAGGGCTTCCAGAAAATCCCTCTTACACAGGAGACCAACAGCATCCTTGCCAAGAACCCTCACTCCTTGGAGATGGGACTGAGGTCAGCACCTGCCCTAGGTCCCAGGAAAAGCACAACATCGAAAACAGCCACCGAGGTGTTGACCTGCGGGGTCTCTCACCAAAGACTAGGCCCGCCTCCTGACACTGTCGGGTGCAGGGGTGCAGATGGCCTCCAGAATTCTGGGGCTTTCTCACACTCCCCCGCAGTGGTCAGCAATCCTAGAATCATCAGACTGGGAGGAGCCTAGTGAGCTTGGCTTCCTCTCTCCATGTTTCCCAAACCGCCTGTGGTCCAAGGCATGGCTTACAGCTTACAGCTAAGGGACTTGAACTCAACCCCCAGAGACACAGGGGCTTGAGGAACAGGCCTCGATCCCCTGCATTAACGCCTCCAACAATGGACCACATCTGATCAGCTCTGTCAAGGCACTCGATGAAGATGGTGGAGGGTGAAATTTAAGAAGTCAATCCCCGTACCTGATACCGACAACCTATAAGACATACCAGAAACTGTGAGGAAGAAAGAAAATATAATAAAATACATACTGGGAAGTGATACCTTAGGCCTAACCTAAATCTTTCACGCTGCTATTTAAGCCCATTCCCACTTGAGTTAATATGTTGGTAAAAAGCTTTCACATTCTCACAATGAAAGGTACTAGAGCAAAGCCAAGTATTTATTAAGCTGAGAACCAGGGCTCACAGGCTAAACAGAGCTCAGAGACCTTAACCACTTAAAGCAGGAGAGGTGAGAGGAAGGATTAATGTGTGCTCTGTGGCTCCTTTCACTGAGGGATTACAGATTAACTCCCGCTTCCCCAGACTCAGAAACCACAAGGCGAGGGGCTTCTGACCCTGACTGATAACGTAACTGGTGACTGAGATCCCCTACCCGCACCAGAGCTCTGTCTGGGGACGAGTGGGCTTCCTCGTTCGTAAATACGGGCAACTACAGGAAGCAGCCCTGGATGCTCGCTGCCAATAGCATGTCAGCATCCAGTGCTTTCTCCCTTCACAGTTTATCTCCAGCACAATCGTATTCTGACACCAAGATAGTTTGTTGATTACATAAGCACTTGTCTCTGGTGTGCAATCTGATAATCAGACCCACTCTTTCTCCTCAGACAAAGAGACCAATAAATCTCACCCTTTACAAGTACAGGTGCAAGACAAAGCCCTTTACTGGCATTTAGCAAAATGGGTATTTTTTCCTAGTTTGTTTTTTTTCCATAGTGACAACAATAACAAAAAGGACTGCACGTGGTCAGGGACTGTGCAGCAGCCCAGCTGCTACAGGCAGAGACGTAATGAGCTGGAGTGGATTCTAGAGGTGGTAGGAAAGGGCTTGGGAAGGAAGAAAACACACCCCCATCCTGTTTCTGTCAGAACATCTCCAGGCAGCCTATCAACTGGGACTAAGAAAGGACCTCAAGAAGGCTAATGACATGTTCATCACTCAGAGCAGTGAGAGTGTCTGCACGCGGGCTGCAGATTCACTCAAGGCAGAACCCCTCTTCTGGCTGCCCGGCGCTGAGCCTGTCTCTCTCCTAACACAAGCATGTGCTCGCGCGTGCACACACATGGCCAGGGTTCTTTAAAGAAAAACTTCTGGTCCAAGAGAGAAAATCCTCCCGGAGGACCTGCTTAGAAAAATCTGGAGGTTTGGGGTTGTTCCTTACCCTTACCAATGAAAGATTCCTTGTGGCTGGAATGATCTCACCCTTCCCCGTCCGCAAAGGCACATTCTGCCAGACTGGATGAGGTCTCAGAAGGACAGCCCCATCCTGGGTCTGTGCCTCCCTTGGCATTACAGTCCATCTAGTACGAAGACAGGGCGATATCTAGATGACCTGAGGTTTTTCAAAGAAGACGTTACTTACTCAAAAGAGCAGTGAGCAGTACAGCTACCCTGGGGGGAGGCAGGCTGTGGTAGAAAAACTCCTTGACACCAGCCACTTGAGGAACATGGATTTTTACTTGGCGCCAGGCCCTAAGGATAGGACCGACAGGGATCACATCTAGTTTCTGCCATCAAGGAGCTCACAGTCTAGTGAGGAGATGGACAAATGACTGCAGTATAACGTATCTGACGGTGCCGTGCCGGGTTGAGCACGGCCCAGCCTGGGCTCAGTGAAGGTTTCCCAGAGAAGGTGACCCTGAGCAGAGTGCTGGAGGACAAGCAGGAGGGCAGGCGGGGCACACAGGCAGAAGGACCATCGTGTGTAGAGACAGACTGTGGAAAGTGAGGGGGAGATGAAGCAGGGAGATCTGAGGCTAGATGAAAAAGCAGGGACCAGGCCAGGGAGGAGTTCTGAGCTCTGGGAGCCTGAGAAAGGACGGCAGAATCCATGCCTACAGCAGAGTCACAGCCTCGCTTCAGAGCAGGCTTCATAAGGAGGATCCTATGCCACCCAGCCCACTACCCTCCAAATTATGTATGCGTGTCCCTCGGTGAGACTTTCCAGAAAAAAAACCATCTCTCATCAGAGTCTTGCAATCCCTTCTCCCCTCCCTCAAAAGAGAAGCAGTAGCAACTTTGCTCTGAAAAATCCCCGTTTCCCAATATCCTCAAGCGTCCACTCCTGCCCAGAGCTGAGCTCCAGCAATGCTCCGTTCCACCCCTAAACAAGTACCAGCTTCCTCCAATTTAGGCCTGCCTGTGGACGTCAGGCAGTGAGCTGGAACTGGAGGCCCCAAGGGGGAGGCCACACACAGAAAGGAGGAAGGAAAAGATAAGGGGACACTACACTTTCAGGCCAGTGGAGGGCTCAAGAACCTGGCTAGTTTCAGGAAAGTCTTCCCTTTCCTTCCCTTCCCTTCCCATAAGGAAGGGGATTTTCATCATCATTAAAGTGACGATTTTTTCCCAAAGGGGGAAACAGGACAGATTAGCGCCCCCTAGTGGTACAGGTAATTCCCAGGGGAATGAGGGGAGACACAAGAGCCTCATCACCATTGGTTGGAACAACAAAAGGCTGGAGAGACTAGACACCTTGGCAGTTGGATACCTACAACAAAAGGCCCACCTGGGGCATTGGCATCAAGGCTAGGAGCTCAAGACCTCATATCTGGGCTAAATTAGTATCAGAGACCACTGAGCTCCCCAACCAGCACAGGCAGGCACTTCCCCAACCCCCTCCACACCAAAGGGATTGTTTGGGGATTACTTGAGAACTTCTGTCCTCCTGATTCACTCATATGGAGAAAGCAGGTCCCTGGATGATGGCACAAAGTCTCTAATGTACTCTCACCCAAAATGCTAGTTGTTCAGTCGCAAAATCATGTCCAACTCCTTGCAACCCCATGACCTGCAGCACGCCGGGCTTCCCCATCCTTCATTATCTCCCAGAGTTTGCTCAAACTCAGGTCCATTGAGTTAGTGATGCTATCTCATCCTCTGCTGCCCCCTTCTCCTCTTGCCCTCAATCTTTTCCCAGCATCAGCTTCTTTTCAAATGAGTCAGTTTTTCGTATCAGGTGGCCAAAGGATTGGAGCTTCAGCTTCAGCATCAGTCCTTCTAATGAATATTCAGGGTTGATTTTCTTCAGGATTGACTGGTTTGATCGCCTTGCTTTCACGTTTTCCCAGGATCTCTGCTACCACACACACTTGGCTCATGATTCCACCACCCCAGTACAGAGCATATAACATGACGCACCACAGGGAAAAGCAGCCACAGAAGGCTTCTTCATACAGTCCTGAGAGTCAGACTCTTCTGGGGCACCTCCTCTCTGCCAATGGCCCTTCTGAGCCCCTAGCAAGCGCCGAGATCTCAGTCCCAGTTTCAAAATCCATAAAATGGGGCCACACTAATCTGTTGGCAAGGTGGCCAAGTACAGAAGCAGCCTAGGATAAGGATAAAGACATCTCCGCATTGGCCATGCTGTCCTCATACCCAACTTGGACTGCCCATCTCTTTCCTTAGTGATAGCGCTGTGCTTCCCACAAACTCCATCAATGCTTCACAGAGCACCACTTCATTCAAGGACAGAAAAACATCACCAGACAGCTAAGAAAGCCTCTACATAACCAAGAAGCTGAAATCTTCACCTCCTGCCAAGGACCCTAAGGGGAAATGGAACTGAAAAGAAGCTGAACCCTAGAGGCACCACCCGACTCCTAGACTCCAAGTGCCTGGTTTACCAGGAAAGGTAGGCATGACGAGGAAGGGAAAGTGTCAGGGAAGCCGGGAATCACTACAGGGAAGAGTGAATCACTACTCTCCCTGGGTTCCCCGATGACCACAGTGATCCAAGGGGAGTGGCAGACTTTGTAAAAAGCCAACTGCTGGGCCCAATGTGTACCTGCCTTAACCACTGAGAAGACCTATGCTTTCCCTAAGCAGCCGGTATAGAGCACCAATGATCCCCAAGCTCCTGTCCCAGCAGCACCTGCCGCTAGCCAGGGCCCTTACCTCTGTACAGAAGGGAGTAAGCTGTGGATGGACTACAGGCTGGACATACATGTGAAAGGTAGACTCAATCTCCATGGTCCGGCCATTTAGCTTCAGGATGGGGAACTCGATGATTTCCTGGAATGGCAAAGGCACAGAAAAGGAAGAATCAGTTGTTTTTTTCTAAACTAACCATCTCAAACAACTCAGAATCAAGAACGGGGGAGTGTTTTGGACTCATTAGCTCCTGCCAGGTCAAACTGAAGACTGTGAGTGAGAAGATGCCAGCTCAGTTATAATCCTGAGCCTCCCACAGTTAACGTCCTCACAGGTTCCAGGGACCCGACACACACTCCACCCCCATGGTCTCTGGGAAGGGGAAGAACACAGTGGGAGCATCTGGCCCTGTTCCCCCCCACCCCTGGTTCTCCAGCAGGGGTCTGCTCACTCCAGCCCCTAAAAGGAGAACCCCTTTCCTCCTGCCTGGGTCCCTTCCCTGGAAGGGGCCTAAGTCTCCAGCCACATAGATAACCAGCCATCAGACTAATGCACAGACCTCTGTGCATGAAGTTTAAACACAGCCAACGAGTTTCGTTAGCTTTTACAAAAAGAAAAAAAAAAAAAAACAGAGAGAGAGAGATAAGCAGTAAGTAAAGTCAAAGGAGCCAAAGACGATACTGAAGAGGAGAAACCTGAGTAAGAGTATTAAGAGCTAGTGCCTCCCACCTTTCTCTCAGGCAGCACATCCACCCCTCAGCGTTGGCCCCCCCATAACTCAATCGCTTAGCCAGCCCTTCCCAGTCCACTGGAACGTAATGGAAGAGAACGAGGAGGAGTGACAATTTGTTTGGTGTCTCTAAGATTAATTTGTCTCCGTTATTTAATAGAGATGCACAGCACCAAGGTCCTGGTGTGCAAACAGGCTTGCAGCATGCCGACTGTGCAGCCCGCTTCATACATCGCTCCTGGGAAGGGAGGAACACGCCAGAGCGGGGGGGAGAGGGCTGGAGAGAGCACGCACGCGCCGGAGAGACGAGGGGAAGCCAGGAGAGAGAATAAAAAAAATTATTGCTTTTTAATATTCAAAAACAGTTTGCAAAATTTAATCAAAGCAGAGGAAAAGCTAACATTTTTACCACTTTGACATTTTTATTAGTGCTTTCATAAATTTTTAAAACATGAATGGAATTAGTTTACAACACACACACACACAAAAACTGCCCTGAAAACATCTGGAAGAGACAAATAGGAAATAATAAAAAAAATAAATAAAAGCAAAATCCTCCGAGTAAAATTAGCATGTGAAAGAGGCCTCCACTGCAGAGACAGGAGGGAGGCTTTGCCCACTCAGTGGCCCCTGCAGTCAGCTCCAGTAGCATCCTTTCCCCAGATCACCCATTCTGCTGAGGACCTTTCCAGCATCACTAAAATCAAGGCAAATTGGTTCTCTCCAGGGACAGCCCAGAGAAACAACACAGAAGCCGCTGACACCTGACTGCATTCAGGAAATGGATGAGTGGGGAGACGGAAGGAGCAATGGCCTATCTCCCTGATATTCCAGGACGGCCTGGTGTCTCCCCACCAAACACACCTGCTCTATGGGATTCGTTTTTCAAGCATCTTTATCCAACAGATCACAGCAGGACTGAAGACCAAACCAAGGCAGCCAGATTTCATGACAGAGAAATTCAAAGCTTCTGGCTGCCTGGGTTCCCTGGGCTGCCCCAAGGATGGGGAAGCTGGCAGGAGCCCCTAGAGACAGGAAGGGCGGAAAAATTAAGACTGAGGCAGAGGAGGAGAGGAGAGGAGGCCCAGGCTGCTGCTTAAACTAAGTGGTGCCTCTCCTCCCAGAGTACCACAGGGTAGGCCAGAGAGGAGAGTTTGGCTCTGAAAAACAAAACACACACACACACAAAGTACACACCGGCCCCCTTGAAAAATCAGATACCCAATATTTCCAGACTCTAACTCTGAGGTGGGGCTCATCTGAGTTAGGCTCGTTTCTGATATATCCTTTCTCTGCCACTAAGCAGAAGAAACACTTCTCCAACGGAAAGAGCTCCATAGCCTGGTGGGTTTGGCAGCCCTGGTGTCTAAGGAAACAAATACAGCCAGCTCCTCACTAACAATGTTAGCTGGGCCCACAATGAAATTTAACCTGTGACACAACTGTACTTTTCATTTAAACTTTCATTTGGAGAGAAGCAGTGTTTGGAGACCTGCAGTTTGTCCTGCTAATAAAGACAAGTGTTGGGACCTTTAAGGATGCCATTCGTCTCTGGCTTTTATTAAATTCAATTTTCTTAAGCCCATGATACATTATGAAATTAGGAGTTGACATTCCTCTGGAAACAAAAATATCTATCAAACATAAATAGAAAAAAACCCCTCTATTACCAAGAATTTATGGCTTAAAGTTGATCTCTTTCCACTTTTTTACAAGCACATGGTTTGTTTTAGAGATCTGAAATGTTATTATAGATCCAGAATTTTATTAGTATTTATTGTAAAATAGTAAGCGCTTCAGCTCCCGCTCTGACCAGCACCGAGTCAGCATTCCCAGTAGACACTCTTAAAACTTGGCCTTTGGGTTTCCCTACTGCAGCTCAATCCTTCCTGCCACTGGCTTCCTCGCCCCTGGGGAAATGGAGCCAACCTAAGCGCTCACACTCAAAATCACCCTCCCAGAGAGGGGGAACAAGTCAGCCTTGGCTCTTTATGAAGAGCGGTAACCCCTCTGAAATGTCTGCGGGCCAGCATGCAGCAGATTGGACCTATCCTAAACACCTCTCCAATGTTGTTTGGCCATCAGCCAAGCCTTCTCTCCAAGACCAAGAACAAGGCCAATCTCAGAACATGACTTTGCAGGGGTCCTACCTCAGCACCACCATCAGCTACTGTAACAACGACCTTACACACTGGCATATTTTGAGCCACGGAAGATGCAAAAGAGGAACTTCTGATAGAAGACCCTTTGGGGAATTAGAACAAAAAGGATTTCATTTAGCTACTTCTAACCTTTCCATACTGCCCAGACAAGCCCAGAACCTCAAAGCACTGTTCTCAACAGCCCATTCATGGGAGAGGACCCCCAGTCTGTACCAGCTGACAAAACTCTGCAGCCTGTACACCTAGGGTAGGCCAAACACTTCATAAGTTTTCAGCTGATAATGATCAGAGAGGGAACCCCAAAGCTATAGGCTGATCACATTCATTCCACCCAAAGCTTATGAAGATGTCCCTAAGTGGCAACTTCTAGGGGCAGCTGTTCGGATCATGAACCTGTTATTCTGCCCTTCCTCCTTTGCCCTCCCTCAATTTCCTCATTCCCCTTGGACAAAGTTTTGTTTAAAGGAACAGCTGAGTGTCTGCTTGTGTAAAGGCAGCACCATGAAGGAAAGAAGAACTGGTTTGTGTTTAACAGCCCTCTTTTCAAGCCCTAATAGTAATTTCACAATTCCTTACTTCTGTATGATGTTTGCATCCAATTAAACTACCTGAGCATCTACTCTGTATGGGACTCTGGTCAGGTTGTGGGAGTGTGATTTAGAGATAAGATGTGGTCTGCTTTGGAGGAGTACATGAACCAGAGAGCAAAAGAGCAAATGACGAACAATGCACTACGAGAAGTATCTTAATGGAGCAACATACCCAGGGTTATGCTTTTTATTATACGTTTTCAAATACATCTTCTCATCTTACCCTTTTTAATCCTGGAAGGTAAGTCATATTGTCATCATCATCAGGTCATAAACAAATACTATTAAGCACCTACTATTTACCAGGCAGGGGCTGGGTGTAGACACAAAGGCAAATACAATGTGATGCGTCTCCTCTCTCCGAAGTGCTGGGAGCCTGGGCAAGGGGTAGTGAGGAGCTGGCCCCAACACCTTCAGAGACAAACACAAGATGGAATCATTTCATTCTTCCCATTCCATCTAGTCAAGGCTATGGTTTCTCCAGTGGTCATGTATGGATGTGAGAGTTGGACTGTGAAGAAGGCTGAGCGCCGAAGAATTGATGCTTTTGAACTGTGGTGTTGGAGAAGACTCTTGAGAGTCCCTTGGACTGCAAGGAGATCCAACCAGTCCATTCTGAAGGAGATCAGCCCTGGGATTTCTTTGGAAGGACTGATGCTAAAGCTGAAACTCCAGTACTTTGGCCACCTCATGCAAAGAGTTGACTCATTGGAAAAGACTCTGATGCTGGGAGGGATTGGGGGCAGGAGGAGAAGGGGACGACCGAGGATGAGATGGCTGGATGGCATCACTGACTCAATGGACATGAGTCTGAGTGAACTCCGGGAGTTGGTGATGGACAGGGAGGCCTGGTGTGCTGCAATTCACAGGGTTGCAAAGAGTCGGACACAACTGAGTGACTGAACTGAACTGATGTGGTAGACAGTTAGAACTGGACATGGAACAACAGACTGGTTCCAAATTGGGAAGGAGCACGCTAAGGCTGTACATTGTCACCCTGCTTATCTAACTTCCATGCAGAGTACATCATGCAAAATGCTGGCTGGATGAAGCACAAGCTGGAATCAAGACTGCTGGGAGAAATAACAATAACCTCAGATATGCAGATGACAGCACCCTTACGGCAGAAAGTGAAGAACTGAAGAGCCTCTTGATGAAGGTGAAAGAGGAGAGTGAAAACACTGACTTAAAACTCAACATTCAAAAAACGAAGATCATGGCATCCAGTCCCATCACTGGACTATTTCCCATTAATGGCAAATAGATGGGGAAACAATGGAAACAGTGACAGACTTTATTTTCTTGGGCTTCAAAATCACTGCAGATGGTGACTACAGCCATGAAATTAAAAGACGCTTGCTTCTTGGATGAAAAGCTATGACAAATCTAGACAGCACATTAAAAAGTAGAGACGTTACTTTGGCGACAAAGGTCCTTCTAGTCAAAGCTACAGTTTTTCCAGTAGTCATGTGTGGATATGAGAGTTGGACCATAAAGAAAGCTGAGCGCTGAAGAATTGATGCTTTTGAACTGTGGTGTCAGAGAAGATGCTTGAGAGTCCCTAGGACTGCAAGGAGATCCAACCAGTCCACCCTAAAGAAAATCAGTCCTGAATATTCACTGGAAGGACTGATGCTGAAGCTGAAGCTCCAATACTTTGGCCACCTGATGGGAAGAGCAGACTCATTAGAGAAGTCCTTGATGCTTGGGAAGATTGAGGGCAGGAGGACAAGGGGACAACAGAAGATGAGACGGTTGGATGGCACCAGTGACCCAATGGACATGAGTTTGAACAAGCTCCAAGAGATGGTGAAGGGCAGGAAAGCTGCAGCCCACGGGGTTGCAGAGTCGGACACGACTGAGTGACTGAACAACAGCAGTGGCAGACACTCTGCTAAACGGGCAACAGGAATGATGACACTGAATCTACCTAACAGCTCATGAAATGGGAATCCCTACTAGGCCTGTTTTACAGAACAACTAAGACCCCAAAAGCAGCTGTCACTTGCTCAAGGTTGCACTGCTAGTAAGGGACAGAGCTGGGACTCCAAATGGGGAAAATGAGATTTAAAGACTGTAGGACTAACAGCTCTCAAAATCTGAAGGGTCAAGAAAGATCTGATTCTTTTAGTCTAAAAGACTGTCTTTAAGGAGCTCAGTGCTCTATCTGCTAAGAAGAAAGACTGTTCTTGAGTTATAAGAGCAATGAATGTGAACCATCCAGGCAGAAAGGCCTGCAGGATTCCAGCTGAAAAGCCTCCACTACAGCTGCAGGGACACACACAGTGCTGGGCTCTGTGCTCAGGGAGGGTGAGAACTATGAGCCTTCAGTCTGCATCTCTAGCACCCAGGTCTGTTCCAGCACACAGACCCCACGCTCAGCTTTCGGTAAGTAAACACATAAAGGGGCTGATAAATGTCAAGAGAGAAGCCAAGAGCATGCCTCTAACAGGAAAATTCTGTTTTCACAGAGTTCTCCATAGGACCAGAGAGGTGAAGTGACCTACCTAAGGTAACAAGATGGGAGGTGGCAGAGCCAGGCTGCAAAGAACTTTTCTACCTGATCCCCTGCCTCTCATCTCCCAGCCTCCCTCGACTGCTACAAACCACCAACGTCCCAGTTTTCTGTGTGCCTGGGACCACAGATTCCTGGAGCAGAAACCTGCTAAAATTAGGACAGCTAGTCACCCTACACCATCCACGGCTACCTGCACTACTAGGTTGTCCAAGGGCAGAGCACCACAACCCCAAAAAGCTGGTCTGCTGATGATGGATGGGAACTAGCCACAACTTGACAACTAAGCACAAAAGCCTTAGAACTTGGATTTCTCAAAGTACCCATGGTTCCAAACCTATTGTATCTGCTGTCTCACTCAATAAAATGCCAGCTGTAAGTATTTTTTTAAAGGGGAAGAAAGACAGAGAGATAAAAAGGAAGCACCAAGCAAATATTCTTTTATCTTTTTGAGTCGAAGTTTCACTTGGAGCAAAGATTTCAAATGCAGCTACTTTCTAATTGCTGAAGTAGGAACCCCAGTGATTCTCTTGATAAACTGAAGACAAAACTGCAACAGCATTTCAAATGAAATTTCACGCCCACAATCAGTAGATTATAATAAATAAACGTGTAGGTTGCTTTCAGGGTATTCCAACTCCCTTAAGCTAAAGTGTCTGCAGTGGTAAGACTATATTCAAAGATACAACAACAAAAGGATTTTAAGCAGAAGGACTTTGGGTTAGGCATTTTTTGACAATGGGACAGAGGGTTTAATAGTGTGGCATTCTTACAGACCTTTTCTCCAAAGCACAGATTCTTCTTTGCCCTGAGCCAATCTTTCTATGGTCTTCTCTGAAACGAGCAGATCATTTTTCATGGCTCCCCCTTCTCAATCTAGGAACTGGCATTCCCTCTGCTGCTGCTAAGTTGCTTCAGTCATGTCCGACTCTGTGTGACCCCAGAGACAGCAGCCCACCAGGCTCCCCCGTCCCTGGGGTTCTCCAGGCAAGAACACTGGAGTGGGTTGTCATTTCCTTCTCCACTGCATGAAAGTGAAAAGTGAAAGTGAAGTCGCTCAGTCGTGTCCGACTCCTAGCGACCCCATGGACTGCAGCCCACCAGGCTCCTCCATCCATGGGATTTGCCAGGCAAGAGTACTGGAGTCAGTTGCCACTGCCTTCTCCGGCATTCTCTCAGTTTACAACTAATCTATGCCTTCTCTCCACCCACTGATTCAAAGTTCAAAAAGTGTGCACTCCTGCAGAGAAAGGTTTGACAAAATCCAAAAGCAACATCAACACATGACAAGGCAGAAAAAGCAGTACCTAGTGAAAACGTGGATTTTATCCAGACAAAGATTTTTGGATAAAAGTTTCATGCAAAGGCAAGACCTTTCTCCAAGGGATCAAGGAGCCTCTTGACCACAGGGAAGAGGGGAAGTTGAGAGGGAGAAGGGAGAAGTGCAGGCTGCGCTGGGTAATGAAGGGACCGTAGTTGACTTAACAGTTTTTCTCCTTTGGGGGGGAGAAAAAAAGACATTTTATGCACAAGGAGCTTATTTCTTAAACAAACACTCGTGGTTTTGATTTACACCACAGCCTGCTCCTAAATAATTTATGGCGGGTTAAATTTATTGCTGAGCCCTGGCTGGCTGCAAATTCGAATTGCCAAATAATTAGATTTTAGGGCAAAGCTTATAAATTACCCGTCGATTTGTCCGGACTTGTTTGTCAGTTGCTTTGTGCTTCAGGTCATCTTTGGCATTTGGCTGTTTGGGTTTTAATTGCTGATTTACACTTTGACAGATGAGAGCTGATGCTCGAAGTTTCAGGACAAGGAAGGGTAAAAAATTGAAGCTGTACAAGGCTGATTTTTCACCTACACGTCTGTCTTCACCCATTCCCATAGACCCCAAAGCAATTAAAATATAGAAAAGGGGGTGAAAATAGAGACTGCTGTTCTTTACGGCGGCGGGGGTAAGGGGGAGTGCAAACTGAATTATAATTTAGATTTTACTGAAATCTGAATTTTTAAAAACATATAATACCAATAAATGAAGGAGACCAAAAATCTTAGAAACTACATCCTCACCCAGGGGTGTACAAGCTGGTGTCTACACACACACACACGACTCTGAATCAGCCTCAGTTTAAACATCTTCAGATACTCAATTGTAAATAACTTCTGATATTAGTGGCCTCTGTGAAGCTGACCCTTCCGGGCAGCAAACAACCAAATGATTTCTTTATAGTTACCTGTATACCTACATTTGTCAGGGAATTAATTTAAACAAATCTCAGGTTGTGTGCAGGAGAGGTCCCCCAGGGGCAGCAGCACAGGAGGGCATGGAAGTGGAAGGGCGCCAAATTCAACTCACCATTCTAATGGAGGGAAAAACTCTCTTTGGATAGTGCTGTGGCTCCGTCTACATGTTGATAGAGGACCTGCAGGCTCTCTTTATGCTCCCCAGAGAAGGAGGGCCTGCCTCCCAGCTACCTGCTGTACCCCAATAGCTTACTATGAGGCCATGAGTCAAAATAACATTAGTAGGAATTCTCCTAACAAGAGCTGACACATATAGCTATTACATGCATGCCAGGCACAGTTCTAAGCTCTTATATTTTATCCTCCCAATAGTCCTATAAGATTGGTACTATTATTAATCCCATTTTGCCAATAATGCCAACTAAGGCATACAAAGTACAAGTAACTCACTCAAGGCAGGTCATACTGCACCGCATACTGGTGGCGGACACCAGACTCGGATCCAGAGGGTCCATTTCTGGAGTCCCTGCTCCTAAGCACTCTGCTATACTGCTTCTCATAGAACAGCCTCTGCCTCGGTTCACCTCACTTTGAGGGGAGGTTGAGAGTCCACATTCTGGCACAAGGGCACATGCTGCAGCCAAAGCCTATTCAGTTAATCAGCCACTAGGGTGGGGAAAGTTCGGTAACACAAAAGATGAATTAAGGGCTTGGTTTGACAAAGTCCATTTTTTCCAATCAATGCAAATATTGCACTGAAGACCCATAGCCAGGAGTGAAGAGGTGGGGCTGAGTAACAGGTGATCAAGGCAGACCAGGCCCACTCAGGCAGAGAGCGGGCTCTGGCCAGGCAACTAGAAGAGAAGCCCAGAGAGGCTAGTTGGGCTTCAGGAAGCCTTGCACAGTAATTCCCATTCACAGTCCCAGGGGCCGCTAGTCTCTTCACAGAAGACAGCATCCCCCAAGGGAGCTTCATAGATCCCTGCTCTCTGTGTGTGCCCAACAGCCAGAAGCCAGGACAGGGAAACAGTTGGGCTGCCATGACGGCAGATTTTCAAAATCACTGACCAGTAAGCAAGTGACACAGACTGACATCTTGTCCACACTGCCTGAACACTTCTCTCGCACACTGGCTCATCGGAATCCACATCTCCATAAGGCAGGCATCACCGCCCTATTTTATAGACAAGAAAGCTAAGGTGGTCAGTGACTTAAAAGCACGTTCCCTTACAGGCAGCATAAATTCCCATCTCCTGGGAATTTATGAGAAATGCAAGTTTCTGGCCTCCAATCCAGACTTTCTGAATCAGAAACCCTGAGGGTGGACCCAGCAATCTGTGTTTTAAAAAGCTTCCAGGTAATTCTAAGACTTGTTGAAGTTTGAGAACCACTGGTGGAGTAGAGCAGTGTTTCTCAGACTTCAAATTACCTGACATCTTGTCAAACTACATTCTATCTAACGATGGGCCTGATAACGGGCTTCCCAGGTGGCTCAGTGGTAAAGAATCTACCTACCAGCGCAGGTGGCCTGGGTTCAATCCCTGGTCCGGGAAGATTCCCTGGAGAATAAAATAGCAACCCACTCCAGTATTCTTGCCTGGAAAACCCCATGGACAGAGGAGCCTGGTTACAGTCCATGGGGGTCACAAAAGAGTCAGACATGACTTGAACAACTGAACAGCAAGGGCCTGATATTCCGTATTTCTAACAAGATCCCAGGGGATGGGGATGCCACTGGTTCTCAGACCACATTTTAGCCAAGGTATAGTCTAGAATATCTGTGTGACTGAGTCCTTATCACAGAGATACTGACAAAAGAACATCAGAGCCCAGGGTTCTTGACTCTTAGAATAAACCCTTGCTCGGCCCACTTGCAAGCTTCTCAGGTGAGCCCTTTATACCTGCCAACCACTCCTGGCTTCTGCCATCAGACATTTCATTCTCCTGGCTGCAGAGATCCATGGTAGAAAAGCTGGCATGTCACATCCCAGAACTGTGTAGAGCAACTTGACACATTTCTGTTAGGAAGCTTGCAAGAGGTCCTCCTGCCAAGGCAACGCCTGCTCCCTTCAATAACGTGATCAAGACCCAGGGCATCAGCTACCCACAGAGCACTCATCATACTACTCTCTCCAGAAAAATGAACCAAAAAGTGGGGCTGGAGATACCTCTCCAAGGAAGACCTCTCATTACAGACATCAGCCAGGAGCTTTCTTTATACCCCTGGTCCTGATTAAGCCTAACACTGGCCACAGATGTAGAGCAGGATCACAGCAATTCCTACAATAGCCTGAGGGCCCGAGCTGGAGACACCTCACCACCTCCACGCCATACCATGAACTTCCTCTAAGGCCTGCCCCTGGCATTGTTTCTCTGGTCACCTTACCTCTCTAGTGAAAGGAGACCTTATCAAAATGGCATGCTTCCTCCCAGGCATCAATCCTGCCTCCTCCATCTCCAGCTACCAATCCCTTTCAGCGGATCAGTTGGTTTTTCATTCAATGGCAACCCACTCCAGTACTCTTGCCTGGAAAATTCCATGGATGGAGGAGCCCGGTAGGCTGCAGTCCATGGGGTTGCTAAGAATCGGGCACGACTGAGTGACTTCACGTTCACTTTTCACTTTCATGCAGTGGAGAAGGAAATGGCAACCGACTCCAGTGTTCTTGCCTGGAGAATCCCAGGGACAGAGGAGCCTAGTGGGCTGCTGTCTATGGGGTCGCACAGAGTCGGACACAACTGAAGCGACTTAGCAGCAGTAGCAGCAGCAGTGCTGGGGAGAGGGGAGCACAGACTGTGATCAATACAGAGTCCCTGAACTCCATTTCAGACACTGCAATTTCAAGCCATGGCCCTCAGTTTATCACATTGGTAGAGCAACATTCCAAGCTTTTCAGCCTACCCACTATCACCATCTACTTCCCAAAGGACACGGTCAAACAGGTCATCAAACAGATACCACAGGAGTAAAGTAACTGCCTACATCATTAAGCCCACCTACGTCAGGTGTCCCTGACAAAGGCCTTCAGTGCAGAGCACTCCGTTTATAACCACCGCGGGTTTCCCCTCTCCACTCCTCACCAAATCTCTTAGCACCACTGACAACCAGAGCCCACCAGTACCCCAAAAAGCTATGAGCTACTAAAGAGTATGGTTCTCAAGCTTGATTCTTTCCCAGCAGATCTAAGGGCTACAACACAAAACTCTTTTCCATTCCCACCATCACCACCTTAGTCCAACCCACTAACCCACTTTCAAGTAATAGCTCCTAACCGGATTCCCTCTGCCCATATTTAACCCCTTGGAACACCTTCCCTTCCATTCCCTTGAACACTGGCTAACGACATCTACTTCTGTTTCCTCTCTTCCACTCAACAACATTCACACTTCCTTTCCTGGCTTGCCGATTTTACTTTATCAACCTTACTGTGGACTCTGCACGTCCTTTCTTTCAGCAACATCAGCACCTCCCAGTGAGAGCCTCTGCTAGCAGTTAGCCTTCAGACAAGCCCTTGGCTGGAAGGGCCTCCCCTGGACTAGACACCGACCAGGGCACTGAACAGTGGAACTCACAACAGACATTTACTACCCTGGACCAAGATCTCCTACTGGCCACTACAGACAGTTTAGTTCAGTTCAGTCGCTCAGTCGTGTCCGACTCTGCGACCCCATGAACCACAGCAAGCCAGGCCTCCCTGTCCATCACCAACTCCTGGAGGCCACCCAAACCCATATCCATTGAGTCGATGATGCCATCCAACTATCTCATCCTTTGTCATCCCCTTCTCCTCTTGCCTTCAATCTTTCCCAGCATCAGGGTCTTTTCAAATGAGTCAGCTCTTCACACAAGGTGGCCAAAGTGTTGGAGTTTCAGCTTCAACATCAGTCCTTCCAATGAACACCTAGGACCTATCTCCTTTAGGATGGACTGGTTGGATCTTCTTGCAGTCCAAGGGACTCTCAAGAGTCTTCTCCAACACCACAGTTCAAAAGCATCAATTCTTTGGCACTCAGCTTTCTTTATAGTCCAACTCTCACATCCATACATGACCAATGGAAAAACCATAGCCTTGACTAGACGGGAGGGTCAGGGTCTAAACAAGCCCATTCCAAGGCAGTTTTACTTCAAGTGAAGAGCTTCCATAATGCTTGACTTCCCCTCCAGAGTTCTCTTCCCTCCTTTCTGATTCTCCCAGTACCTAACCAGGCTTTGCCCATAGCAGCACTCAACACACACAAACCATCTGTGCCTGTCCTAGCCTGCTCACCCTTCTGCCGCAGACCTGCCAGCCTGGGGGGCGGGGGTGGGGGTGGGGTTGGCTAATGTCAATCCGGGAACACTCTTGTTCCAGGCTTTTAGGCAATGACTCAAGTTCCACAGCTAGAGCTCAAAACTCATCACATAAATGTATGACTGTGGGAGCTTTTTAAGTATTGTGAACACCTAGGATAAGAGGATAAAAAATAATCATTCCAAAGCGTCTTAATCAAAATGATGCAGGACCCTTTTTCCCAACAAGACACAGAGATGGAGGAAGCGCCTCCTAATATCTGTTTTCCTCATGTCAGACAAGCGATTCCGGTCTACAAAGTACGAAATGTGATCAACAGAGGGGAGAGGAAAAGCAAGACAGGACGGGGGCAGGGAGAAGTGAAGTGAAGCCCAAGACCAACCCTAAATGCTCCTCAGGATTGCACTCCCCCTCCCCTTCCCAAAGCACCGGCTTTCTTTCTGTGACTGTTACCTGTTGCTGCTGCTCACACGGACAGCTCATTTTGTCCCCACCTTCCACCCTCTCCCGTCTGTAGCAAGTCATTTCTCTCCTCCTGCCTCTTCATTAATCCTTCCCTCCTTCCTTCTGTTCTCAGTGTTAAGTCAGCCAGCCATTTATCTGTTTGAAGGGTATAAACCTCCCCAGTCTATGGAAGGAGGTCTTCCCATGGGATGCCTAGCAGATTCAGATCCTAACTGCCAGTACTGGGAGCAGGGGGTTGGGGGTGATGTCGTCCCCTAGCCCTTGCCTCTCCCTAGAGACCTCACAGTCCAGCCAAGTGCTATCTTCCGGGGCAGCTCCCTGACAATGCCTCAGGGCCTTAGCTCACATATTTCTATTTGACCCTCACCCTTCCGCCTCTCACACTTTTATTGCATAAAATTCTCTTAAACCTTTTGTAGCTTTTATAGTCTCACTGATGTTCTTGAATGTGAAAAATACCATAATAATGATACAGACAATCCTGCTAGCCAAATGGTGAAATCATTGGCTGGGTTCTGGGACTTCCTTGGTGGTCCAGTGGTTAGGACTCAATGCTTTCAGGGCCTGGGTTCAATCCCTGGTTGGGGCCTGAAAGATCCCGCAAGCCACGTGGCACAGAAAAAAAAAAAGAAAAGAAAAAAAATTGCCAGTTCAAAGTCTTCATCCTCCCTCTCCCTCATTTTCAACATCCACACAAGCAAGCTTGCAATCCAGCTCAGTTTTTTCAGACTTCAGTCAGTTGGTCCTGGTGCATTCTGTGAGCACCTTCTTTTGTTCCTGCTACAGCAGTTCTGAGAGCCCTTGGGTCCACTTGGCACTCCTGACCTCCTGACTTTCCTTAATGGGGAGCTATGCGACCCCCCTCCAGAAGCAGGGCTGACTGTTCCCCTGCTCTGTGCGCCCACTGTGCCAAGTACTCACCCAGGCGATGGTGGTTATCATGTTCCTTGACTATGAGCCCCTTGAGGGTAGGAACCATTTCTTGTTTTTATATCCTGGCATCTAACATAGAGGTTGAAGTTTTTATCCAGAGAGTAAAAAGAGGCTTTTTCATTGCCTCTAAGGTGGTTACCATGAGGTCCTCCCTATTCTTTTACAGACTTGGTTGGTTTTGTCATGTCCAACAAAAACCTTAAAAGGCAGCTCAGTGTCACTGTTCATTTACAATCCCTGATTTCATTCACCATTCATCAATGGCCCCATTCTTTGGAGCTCTTCCCCACCACCAACCTTAGCCCAGTGTCTAACAAAATCTGCATTCCAACAGCTGTCTCAGCCCTGGAGAGGCCACCAGATAATAACAGGCTGGGGGAAATGTCTCCTGATTTGCACTAAATTACGTGGTTGATTTTGTTACCAGTGACCCAGCGCTTCCCAAGGAAAGTTCCTGGTCCCACCCCCAGGCAACTCCAGAGCCTAGCTACACGCTATGGCAGGTTAAAGGTATAAACCCTGGGGAAGGTAGAGGAGCAGACTGAACAGTGCAAATAAACCCACCTCGATTGTACCTCTGCTATGCCAGACACACCAGAGAGCGCCACCAGGCACCGGTGCTCCGCTCCCCGAGATGTATATTTTACTTTCCCATTGCTATGTCTGCTCCGAATAAAGAAGGCCCGTTCGGCTTTCACTTGAAGTTTCAACAGGGCCAAGACCCGGACACAGCAAATGCTTGTTCCCATTCAGGGAGCACTAGTGAGGAGCCACAGTGAGAGCCTTGGGAGGCCCATCCCGATGAGGGACCACCAGGAAACAGCAGCCTGTGGAGGGGGGGCCTGGGGAGGGGGCAGGGGAGGCACCACATTTATGGAAGCAGCAACAAAAAGGACAAAAGGGCCTAGTGGGCTGCCCCATTCCCACCCATCACTGGCCACCAATAGAGGAATTCATTTATAGTGACCCTGGAAGAAGAGATGTGTTAAAGCAGACATATAACTAAGAAGAAAGGCAATAATTGGTCTGATGGGCAGGGGAAAAATTATTCCAGGAGTTGAGAGCCTATGCAAGAACACTTATGGCTCACACAGTCATCATAACTCAGCCCCCTCAAGCATTTTGTGCTCTGCTTATGGTGTTAACTTTAATGTCTTAACATATAACACCATCCGCACTAACACAAAATACTACACACGCCAGATGAGGCTGAGTTATAGTTGCTGTGGGAAGCATAACTTTGAATTTCCTGATTTTGGTGCATTTAATCTCAACCATAATGTTACATTAACGTCGGTTTTGCATTTCATTTCCCAGTTTAGAAGAATAGAATAGCGTCAGCGCCTTCGCCTGTCTGTACAGAAAAAGGAGGCGGGCTGACTGGGGCCATGGGCAGATGGACAGCAACCCAGCAACTGGGCCCTCCTGCTAAAGAGCCTGACCCAACCCCTCCCACTTGGAGGAACCTGGACCAGGACGAGTGAAAGGCAAGGAAGGGGTGAGTTCTTTCTCTAGGGAATGACCTTTCCATCCACTTGCAAAGTGCAGGAACCAGGAGCAGAGAAGGGAAGAAGCCGAATACAGAGCAACAGCAATGTGTGTGTATGAGGGGGTGGGGGGCTGGGGGGTGGGAGGGGGGGCCTCCTGCTGCTCAGCCTCAAATGGAGGAGGAGACCAATACAGTGTGATCTGTAGGGATCGTAATCAATTTCCTGTGAAGTTTTCCAAAATGTCTCTTTCACAAGACTAATAATGAGGAGTCAGCTTCAAACTACACCAAAAACCCACCAAATGCCCCTCTTCTATATTATCCCTTCTCCTATCACCATCAACCCTCCTCCAACCCTGCCCTCCCCAAATAACCCAGCATCTGGACAACTTTCTATAAAAAAGAAATGCCTTTACTCATAGTTCTAACTCAAAATGCAGATGGAGTCTCTTCAAGGTTTCCTTAAAAAAAAAAAAAGTCCCTGTGGACAAAGAGCAAACACTAGAAAACCTCAACCCCAAAGGTCATTTTCCTCCAAAGTTATGGGCACTTGAATACAGATGGGAAGGAAAACAGTCAGTGGGGCTGCTGCGGAGCAGCGAGGAAAAGACTGCACCTTGGGGCCTGCCAGAGCCTGGTGGACAAACTCCGGGAGGGAGAGGAGGGGCAACCAGCACGTGTGCTCCCAGAGAGGAGCCCTGGGCTACCCCTCCCTGGCCATCCGGACAGCCCAGGTTACTTCCTCCTCCCCACGTTTTGTGGCCTACCCCTCATTTCCCTCACTTACATTTGCTTCGGGCTTTTCTGAACACTGAGGTGGTGGGAGGACTTGCCCCCAGGTTAAAGCAGCACAATTAAAGTTCCCACCAAAGCTTTCAGGCTGCTCCCTGGGCTTCAGGGTCACAGCCGGCATCATTTGATGCACATCCACACCAAAAAGAGCAACGTGAACTCTTGCTGATTGAGGACAAGGCAGTCACGATTCTCAACCAGATAAAAACCTACTTTCATGCCGAGAAACAATTCCTGAGGCAAGAAAGGAATTGTATACCTCACGTTCTGAGTCTCTAAAACATGGTAATCCACCTAAATTACGTGAAAAAATATCTTCAAATGAAAAATAGTCTCATATTCAACCTATACCTATCATGTCAATCTGAATCAAAACACATAAAACAAAATGAGTGCAAATTCCAGAAAGGCGAAAGCCTGTTACTGGCAAACCAACCATTCCAGTTTCAGCAATCTGAACAAAGTGCCAAAGTAAGCTGCAAAATTATGACAAATGGAAAATACCAGATGTTTTACCATATTTACCATCAGTATTGTTAAGTACAACTGAGTTTGTGCCTGTCCGTTTGTATGGTGGCAATCCTTTCGGATAGTCCCTACAAGCTGACTCAGGGACTTCTGAATGGCAGACACAGATGAGGGAAATGAACCCCACGCCAAGACTGCAGAGAGGCCCTGGCCCAAAACTTGTTCCTGCCTCCTACACAAATGAGGGATATGATACACGCCCAGAATAATCAGAAGT
Source organism: Oryx dammah (assembly GCF_014754425.2). Taxonomy (NCBI): domain Eukaryota; kingdom Metazoa; phylum Chordata; class Mammalia; order Artiodactyla; family Bovidae; genus Oryx; species Oryx dammah. The sequence goes on along the minus strand of NW_024070212.1, from coordinate 99,546,855 downwards.
GCACTGTGTTCAAGCATTCTCAAGAGTTCAACTCTTCGGAGCCAGGCAGGAGAGGAGCTGGGGTGGTTCTCATTCACAGTCCACATGCATCCCCAGGAGGCATGCAGAGCTTGCCCGTGAAGTATCTCTGCAGGTGGACAGTCACCAAGCCACTAGGGAGAACGGACCTAACCTGTACAGCATATTCCGGTTCTCTCACTGTCATGTCTAGAAGGGCTCATCCCAAATCTCAGTCTTTCCTGCTCCCGTTCAAATCCTTTTTCGGTCTTTATTAAAATGACAAGCAAGTTATTATCATTCTCCTTGGAACAACTCCTTCCCAGTCTGGACAAAAAAAATCAGTCACTAAAAGTATATTGAATTTTTTTTTCTAAGTCTTAATTTTTGTGCCTTTAATAATTCTTGTTCCTCTTATCCTAAGCTTCTCTCCAATTCCTTCACTAGCCATGTTGATCAAAAGACCTAAACAATGTAGAGGCTATAATGAGACCTGACCTGTGGAAGGACACGGTGTTATCTGGGACTGACAACTTTTCCAATCCACCTTCCAACTTTCTCTGAATCCTGTCAGGACTCCACCACCTGCAAACTTTAGGGAAGATTTTGTTTGTTTGTTTGTTTGTTTTCAGAGAGAGAGAGAGAGGAGGGCTTTAAATTGCCAATAACAGTAAGTCTCAAGTCACTCTGAGCCACCCATGCCCTTCCTGAGAGCCGGTCTGGTTCAACAACAGAGCTGTCTGGCCCCAAACTCACCTTCCTACCTGTTGATCACAGCATTGTAGAGACCTAATGAAGTAGAGATGCGTTACATTTATCACTTGCCCTAGATCCACTCAAATCCATCATTATGTCACAGCAAGAAGTTAGATTGATCTGACAGGATTTGCTCTTCTTCACAAACCCATGTAAGTTATTACTCAGTACCCTATGCTCTTCTAGCTGTTTGCTGATTGATTATCTGACGATCAGGTCAAGTATCTTCTCTGGAATCACAGTAAACTAACGGGTCTATAATTTCCAAGATCATTCGTATTCGCCTTTTAAAGATAAGCAAGACAGCAAATGCTTCTTCCTGAGTTCTCTACAGCAACAGCTAATGCTTTGCTAATAATGAACCAGGACAGCCAATTCCTTAAGTGCCCTTGGAATCACATCATCTGGGTTCATTGACTCTGGAGATAATCTTTAATCAGGCTCAGATCCTGGTGAACAGCAGGAAGCCCAACTTCAAACCCAGTCCAGAAGGTTTCTTCCTTCCTCGGAAGGAAGTTGGTGATACAAGCGATTTAAGTCTGCACTGCATTACATTTTCAGCACTGCAATAAATTAATAAAAAGAACAAAAAATTAAAAGAACAATGTCCTTGAAAGAGAAATGAAAGGTAATACTGACGGACCAAAATGAGACATGAATCAAGCTTCATCTTCAGTAACATTGGCAGAACCCTCTGTAGGGCAAGAGAACAAAGCTACATCATTATCTCAGCATACAATCTAACTGAAAAGTTCAGAAACAAACATACACAGGCAGGTGTCAGGAAGCAGAAAGCAGGAAATGTCATTGAGAAGGTACCCAGCAACCGTGAGGCTTCAGAAGAGGGCTGAATCCTGTGCAATAGGGATGTGTTAGATTTTTAGACTCAGGTCCTGCTTGGGCTTACTCAGTGCCTGCAATCATCAGCAAGGGAGATATGGGACATTGGGGTATGTCTCCCTGATTCTCAACTCCAGAGAATCTATGTAACCAAGACTCCCACCCACCACCCAAGCACACCCATTACAGAATCTCCAGGAGGTTGGGGAGGTGGAGAAGATGACTCTACAGCGTGGGTAGGAGCAAGAGGCTGAGAAAATAAGTGGCTCAGGCAGCTCCCAGGCTGTCCTCCCTCTCATGCAAAGTTCCTTTCCCTAGGACGCTCTCCTCATACGGCTCCTGTCTTCTCAAGCCTTAGCAGGCCTGCTTTCAGTCCTTTCCCAAAGTAGACCACTAGCTTAAGGGAGAATAGGAAAGAGAGGAGTAAGGGAAGGTAAAAGCGTTATGGTATCTGCTTTCTGAAAATTAATCTCCTATCTAAAGATAGAACCCTTTCCTGGGAAAAAACCAACCATGAGAAATGAACCCAGTTCACCTCTGCAGGGCTCCTAACATCCTCTTCTCCTCCTCTAACTACTAAAAGCCACTCCCAGACCAACATGTCTACACACCCCCAAATTACACACCTGATAATCCAGCCCTACAGGGAAGAGTTACAGTTCTAGAGTCAGGCACACCCAAGACCCCTACACTATAATGAGCTGCCATATCAGCCCCCCAGACACACCCCCAAAGCAAATACCAAGCACTCTAGTATCACAGGTGCACGAGTCTCTTGCTGCTAATCCAAGCTTCCTAGCAGCACTACCTTAAAAGGTAAAAGATCCCTGAACACAGCTGGTAATTAACTAAGAAAAAAGAAAAGCAAGAAATTTTCCTTTCCAACAGTGCCAACAATGGTTGTTTGAGTTATCAAATGCTAACAAATCATCCCAAAACTTAGTGGCTTAAAACATCAATAATCATTTATTCTCTCACAGTTTTTATGAGCCAGGAATTCAGGAGTGGCTCGGCTGGTCAGTCAGACTCAGGGTCTCTCCTGAGGTTGAAGTCAGATGTCCACTGGGGTTGTAGTTATCTGAAGGCTTGACTGGGGCTGGCAGATTCACTTCGAGACAGGGCCAGGAAACATCACTAGCAAGTTGGTACTGGCTTTTAGCTAAGAGTCTCAGTTCCCATACATATGCACCTCTCCCCAGGGCTGCTTGAGTGTGCTCAAAGCATGGTGGCTGGCTTCTTCCAGAGCAAGTGATCCGAAAGAGCAAGGTGGGCTGCGATGCTTTTTATGACTGAGCCTCAGAAGTCACACAGTGTCTTCCGCGCTACTCTATTGACTATACAGGGCTAGCTCTGATTCAGTGTGGAAGGGGAACTACCACAGGTAGGAATATCGGGAGGCAAGGATCACGGGGGGCCAACTTGCAGGCTGACTAACACAGTATTCCTTCGAACAACATGCAGCAGCAGCAGGAGAAGGAAGGAGGGAAGGGAAAGGAGAGAGGAAGGATGGGACAGAAGGAAATCTTTGATTCTCAAAGGCTGAGACCAGAGAGAAACAGTGTGCCCAGTTGCCTCCAGAGGCCTCTCAGGTTTGCCTCGCCCTGGGATGCCTGAGGCAAGTCTTGCTTCTTAGGCAGGAACTCCAGATAGGTAGCTAAAAGCCAAGAAGACAAGAGAAAGTGCCTCTGTGTCCCAGAAAGCCAGTCTCTCCTCCCTCCCTCCTTGCCCACCCCACCTTTGCTGAAGCAATGACCCAACAGTTACCTGAGGATGAATCTGTGGCTTGTCACACGTGGCCTCAAAGTCCAGCACTAAAAAGTAGTGATACCTCTGGGGAGGGAAGGACATCATTGCCGCCATGGATGCGCCAAAGCTGTGGGCCGCCAGCTTTCTGGTGGATATGGAGCAGAACTCCGGAACACCACAAGGAGAAAACAAGTGAGAGCCCAGCACTTTTCTTGCTCTTGAAAGCAAATATGAAGAAAATCGAGCTGCTCCAGTCTGTAAAGGTGCTAGCATTGAACATCCAGAAGCATCTAAAACTTAGGGGAGGAAAGTTAAAAAAAAAAAAGGAAAAGAAAGAGAAAAAAAAAAAAAGAACAGAGTCTGGGTTACTCCCTCCCACCATGGCCCTGTTCCATCTAGTCTTCAGGAATATTCACACAACATGAACCACTCCCCAGTGTTTCTGTGCCCCTTTTCTAAACCCCAGTATTCATGACTGAAGCTCAAGACCCTAAACACTGGCCCCCACAGCATTATGACAGCTCCCAGACCATCTCAAAACAAGATGCAGCACTGGCCTTGATCTTTAAGTGGAACTCTGAAGTTCAAAAGAGAGGAGAGACAAAAATGCTGTGGTCACGTCTCAGGTGGCAACAGTTACCATTAAAGCTAAGTTTCCCAAAGTTACCCGGGGGTGACCCCATTGCAGTCGTTAAGTAGACTCAGACAAACAGCAGGAAATGCCCAGGATTCTCTCCTCAGCTACATTCCCAGCCACTTGCCCCTGGCATTCCTTTCTGTATCTTGCCGTCTCCATATGCCCGCCTCCATTCTTCCAATTGGAAGGCAGGCAGAGTCATCACAGGGAGCTTGCTCACCATAGTCTGGGGACTCTCCAGCCCCCAGACAGTAAGTGGCACCACCTGGGGGAATGAATGACGCCTGCAGAGCACAGCTGGCAACAGCCTCAGCCCTTTCCCTCCCCTGCCTTTAGACTCTCTACTAGAGGCCTTGAATGACTGCAGGACTTTTTTAAATAGGGAAGAAAAAGAGAAAACCCAGATGTGGCAGTAATGGGAGCATTGCTAAAAATCTAGTAAAGTTTTCTGAGTGAACATGTGCAAAAAAAAAAAAAATCCAAATCACTTTTCAAGTTTTCCCTTTAAATTTGCAGAATCTCTGCTCCTTAGAGAGCTAACGAAATATAAAAATCAAAGCCTAAGTTTTACTCACAAATAACTCAAGCTTCCTTAAAAAAAAAAGAGGAATAAAGCAGAAATTTTGTGTTTTTCCCATTTCATACCCAATACTCAAATTCCCTCAACTTTAATCCTCAAAGTTAAACAAGAAATCTTGCTGCTCAATATGGAAACAGCCACAGTTTAAGCTTTCTGAAGCCCCATTCTGACAGATGCAAAAGCCTGTCTCTGAAAGACTGCAGTGGGCACTCGCTCCCTGCTGTAGCATGGAGGCCAGCAGCCGGGAAGTCCAGCGCACCCTCAAGGCAACGATGTTACTACCACCTGAGTGAACACAAACAATGCCAAGTATTACTTCTCATCCCAGCTCTCCTGCGACACACAAACTGACCTACAATAACTTGCCTGCATATTTATACACTGGTGTGGGTCCACAATTTCCCTATTCCTACAGTGAGAGCCCATGTAGAACTAGGACTGAAGAGTATTTTAAGTTTTTCATGATCCCAGCACAAGCACAGTGCTTGTTTTCACTGTGGCTTCACAGTCTCTCCAAAAACGCAGCCTGACCCCGCAGCCCAGATCCAGAGCCTGAGATAGACAAAGGCTGGCTTGAGTTCCATTATGGAATCCCTTGGAAAGGCAAACGGGCCAAAACTCCTTTGAAAGCTGGAATCCAAAATAACTCTTCACGTCACCCACTCCTGAACAGTATTGGAAGCCTTGCTGACATGGGAGACACCAGTCTGCTCAGATTATACATTCTAGTTTGTATTCAAAGTCCCTCAGTGCCTTAGAACTCTTCTCTAAGTCCTCAAAGCCAGGCCATGTATAAGTACTTTTGAAAGTTTTAATGTTTTCCAGTATGTATATATACTATGTAAAGTGTTTATGGTCAATCAGACTCAACTTGCCAAATACTGCAGGCAATTAAGCATCGTGATTAAGGAGCACTTCTGGGTTTGAATCCTGGTTTTACCACTTATTTGCTTGCCCATGGCACCTTGGGCAAGTTCTGTTCAATTCCTCACCTGTAAAATGACAATAGCAGCTCCTACTCCTTAAATGAGAGTGAAATGAGAGCAGGGTTTGGCACATAGGGCTCAATAAGTATTAGCTTACCATTATTACTATCATCCTGTTGGGTTATGCCCACCTGGCCAACCCAGGACCTCCATACTTTGAGCCTATAAACCCAATGCATAAGGCAATCTCAGAGTAACATCAACATCTTCTGCCTCCCCCGACTGCTCTAGACCTCCCATACCATATACTATACATGCCCTATCCCCTGCCATGGACAACAAACACACTGATAGCCAGAGGTCCTCACAATGGCCAACGCTTCCTTTCTCAGCTGATTTCACCCACATCAAAAAGTTTCTCTCTTGTAAAAAGTCTTTGAAGGAAATTCAAAAAAGAGAGAATCTATGTATACATATAGCTGATTCACTTTTCTGCTATATAGCAAAAACTAACACAACAGTGTAAAACAACTATACCCCAATAAAAACATAATTTTAAAGAATTAAAAAAAAAAAAGACTTGAGAGCAGACAGTAGACCAGGCCTCCACATATATGCAGTCACTGGGTTCCATACTTCCCTTACTTCTAAAATCGAGTTCAACTCAAGTCAAGAAAAAGAAGGCAGCTCTTCTCTTCCTACAAAAGTCAGTCTAAAAGCTTTAGAGCCATTAATTGTGGAAGAGGAAAGTAGAAGTCTCCATCAGCTGCAGTGGGAGGAACAGAAGAGTATGTGTGTTGGGGGGCGGGGGTGGGTATCAGCATTCATAAAGAGGCAGGAAGGCGTGATGTAGCGCACCACAGCCCTAGCTGGGTACGAAGGGCATCCACTGGGAGAGGGGGCAGAGCAGCCTGATGGGGGAGCCACGGGGAGGTAAAAGAAACACCCAAGAAGGGAAAGGGCAGTGGCAACACAGGGAGATTAGTTACATACAGAGGGACTGACCCAAAAGGGGATTGCATTAAGGGTAATGCGGCCAGGCTTCTCACTGTAAATATGGAAAGGGAAAAACACCTGTATATCCAAGTGGAACTGGAAATATCTTCAACTGGAATTGGAGTTGAACTCAAGCTTTCTGATATATATGCTATAAAAATAAAGCTAGATGTAAATGTGAGGATGAGTATATATCTACACACAAATATATAGACACACGTATATCTATTTTCTAGCTCTGTTTACTGAAGGGCCAGGGAGTAACAACACTCTCTGGAGAAATGGCTGATTCCAGGGCTATGGCAGAGAAAGCACAAGATGAGCTTAGAACATCTTGTGCCAGAAAGCAGGGAGATACTCAAAGGATGCAGAAGCCAGCTTGAAGGGGCTCCCACTGGCAAGTAAATAATATTAATGGATTATTATGCACTGAATAAAAAAAGGAAACCATGAGGCCTTAAGATAAAAATAAATGAATGAATAACTTTAAAAGTTAAACTTTGGCAAGGAAATTCACATAGTTTCAAAGTATCTACCCACAAAATGCTTACTAACAGGGAGTAAGTTTACAGTGCAGAAGCCTAGCAGACATCACCCCAATCCAGTGAGCAAAATGAACATCATCAGTAATGGGATTAATCAAAATCATGCATCACATGACAGGATGCAATGAGAAAATCAAGGCATCATTTCTGTGATACTTCTATCAAAGATGCACGAAATGAAGTGCAAGTCGTTCCATCATGCTTGACTCTCTGCGACCCCATAGTCTGTACAGTCCATGGAATTCTCCAGGCCAGAATACTGGAGTGGGTAGCCTTTCCCTTCTCCAGGGGATATTCGCAACCCGGGGAGCGAAGATCACCCACATTGCAGGCGGATTCTTTACCAGCTGAGCCACAAGGGAAGCCCAAGAATACTGGAGTGGGTAGCCTATTCTTTCTCCAGTGGATCTTCCTGACCCAGGAATCGAACCAGGGTCTCCTGCGTTAGATGCATAACCTGAATTAATCATGAGAAAATACCAGATAAACCCTAAATGGGAGGCAGTCTACAAAATAACCAGCCTGTAATCTTCAAAAGTATCAAAGTCATGAATATCATGGAAATTTTACTGGGAAAAGTCTACAAGAGATTAAACAGACCTGGTAACTAAACGCAATGCATGATTTTGAACTGGATCATTTTGTTACAAAGATCATTATTGGGACAACTGGCAAAACTTGAACGGGGTTTGAGGATTAAATGGAGGCAACATATCAACATTAATTTTGATGATTGTGCTATGGTTAGGTAGGAGAATGTCCTTGCACATAGGAAATATATACAAAGTGTTTAGGGTGACGGAGTGTTAGGTAGGCAACTCAGCAGTTCAGGAAAAAAAATTCTTTGTACTCTACTTCTAACTTTATATAAGTCTGGCCTATTTCAAACTTTAAAAAAAAAATTTAAGCCACATGCAATGTTATTTTAAAAAAAAAAAAAAAAGTGAAATAGGGAACAGTACATGAAGGAGCCATAATCCTGTACTGCCTACAGAAGGTAGGCTGTCCAGAGGCTGGCAAAAGCCAGCCCTCAATGCACAGTCTCCATCCTAAGTGCCCCCGCCCAGCGCCCCCTCACTGGGCACTCCTGCCGCTGCTAGCATCTGCTCCGGAAACACCCCTGCACTCCCTGCAGAGGCGCCCCACCTGCCTGTCTACCCGCTGACATCTTAGGGATTTCCCCTTTCTGTTGATGTCTTTATACTTCAGCCACAAGTCTGCAGAATATAAGTCGATAACCTATATCATCAGCCGGGACTATGAGAATCTAGTTGACGGGCAGAACTCAAAAGGAACCGTTTATGTTCTCAGTATATCTATTTGCACACCAGCTTTCACCCGAGACCAAGATTTATACACATTTACTCTGACACCCATTTCCTTCTCCTAGCAAATTAAAGGTAGTAAGTAGCCTATGGCAAAGAGGAAAATGAATGATTCTCTCTCCTCAAAATAAAGGGACCAGCCTCCCAGTGGGGCAGGGGAGGGGAAAACGGCCCGATTCGGAGGCGCGGGCCCGCGCCACAGCCCCTGGAGGACCGTCTCTGGGCAGAGTATTTACACAACAGACACAACGGCTTCTCTGCAGCCATTACTGTCGGTCAGGTAAATAACGCATGTGCCAAAACACACAGTTAATGAGGGAAATAATATGCCTTTATAAAAAGCCTCGATCCGTATTTACCTGAGAGACCAGAGAAGCACCAAATCACCAGATTAGTGGAACCACAGAGGAGTCATTCTGGTGTCTTGGGTAAATAAGACATTTTATAGCCTTCCATTACTGGAGGGGGAAGGAAGGGCGAAAGGAGGGGGCCATCCTTTAATATCCACATGCAGGCCAGGGGAGCCTGGGGGAGAGAAAAGAAGAGAAGCCCATCATGAAATATGGGGTCCACTCCCATCCCACCTCCCCATCCACTTGGGATATCTCTGGGGAGGGTATGGGTTTGTACCATCCCTGAACTCAATCCATTCCATAAAAAGCCAGACTGGGGAGTTCCCTGGTGGTCCAGTGGTTAGCACTTAAGGCTTTCACTGCTGTGGTCCTGGGTTTAATCCCTGGTCAGGGAATTAAGATTCTACAAGCCACATGTTGGTGAGTGGGGTGGGGGAGCCAGACTGGGAGGCAAGAGGTGCATTCCAGAGAAACCCCATGGCACTGAGGCAGGTTCTGGGTCCAGGTGACTGGAAGCACGTGGGACAGCCGCGACATCCCCAGCACCAAGTCTCAGGGCAAGTCCCTGCCCCAATCTGACTGCAGCAGCACAAGTACTCAGGCACCTGAGCCACAGAGGCATCCTCAAGAACACAGTAACACCTGTCTGCAACTCATCAGTCACAGGCCCTACCTCAAGCGAGTAAAAATAACCTGGGAAAAATATAAATAAACTGATTGCCTTTGAGAGTCATAATGTTCAGTCTAATGAATGCATTCTTACTGCTGCTGAAAATCACAGACTGTCAAAGGTGAAAGAAAACCTAAGAGGAGACACAGTCCAGTCAGGGAAAATGAGCCCCAGAAAGAGAAAAGAACAGTCCAAGGTTCACAGAGCAAGTAAGGGTAAGAAGAGAAACTGGGACTCCCAACTCCCAGTTCAGAGCCTCCAGCCACTGCCCCAACACCAGCAGCAGGCACCAGCACTTGTCCCCTCAGCTTTTCTGCAGTCTCACAGGGGAGGCGAGCAGCCTGAGGGCTCGGTCTAGTCTGCCGACGGTGGCACAAAGCTTGACAGACCTACAAAAGCCTGGAACCTCTACATGACTTCCTGATGGCCCCAAAGCAGAATGGAAGCAGGAACTCTAAAGCTGAGTCCTCATCTCAAACAAAACACTCTCCTCCTCCGTACAACCCACCACCCTCCTGGCCTGGCACTTTAGCTACTTCAGCTCCACAAGGCTAGGGAGAATCTGTCCAACATCGGAAGCAGCTGCTAAACCCAAACTACCAGCAGAGCTAAAGTCGCTAAAGACTTTCAGGAACACAAAACTCTGACAGCAACATCACGAGCCATAGGAGGCTCCCTCTCCCCTTCAATTAGCCCATCTCAGCCACTCAAGACAGCACAGAAAAAAGAAGTGCCCGTTTGTGATTTGCCTGCTGTTTGCTAACCCTCAGCCACATCCAGTGACTTGGGCCAACTCCTCTAAGGGGCCAAGGCTGAGAAACCTCTCTTTGCAAAGACCTGCATATCAGCTGTGCCCATGGCACAGAAGAGGGGGCAAAGGCTCGTTTCCTAACACACCATAAACAGAATAGAAACGGAGAAAGGGCAGGGTATGGTATGGTACTCTTATCCCTTTAAGCTCCTCCCACACTCTTAGAACAGTATCTGACCCCAGATGGGAGGTACCCAGAACTGGGTACCACCCTGCTTCCAAGATGGAGAACTGGAATAGAAACAAGTAGTTGTTAAAAATGCTGGTATGAGACTAACACTGGTTCAAATCCCGACTCCACCATATGTTCTTTGTAATGATAGCTAGAACAATAATGCCTATCTCATAAAGATTAAATTAGATCATATAATATGTACAAAGTGCTTTGCACAATAGTACGATCTCAGTTAAAGGGAATTATTGTTAATACAGAAGAAAGAGAAAAGGAAACTACTATTTTCTGAAAATCTACTATAAGCCAGGCACTACAGTGGGTAATTTACGTATTTCATCTCATTTAAGCCCCCCAGCCATCAAGCAAAATAGGTAACAGCATTCCCATTTCACACATGAGAACACTAAGGCTGAGATGCACTCAGCTCTTCAGGGCTCTGTTCTCCTCTCCTATATTTGAGGGCCACAGTCTCCATTTGGCTGATTCTCCCATCAGCCATGGGGCTAACAATGCATATCAACTGTAGTTTTTCTTCTGAGCTAAGATATGACTTTAACTAAAAGAAACTCAACCATAAGCAATAATTAAGTCTGTCCAAATCACCCAAATTTGTTTCTAAGAAGGAAAAACAAATTGCAGCCCTGGGTACAAAAGCGGAAACAGGAAGCAATGTCTTGGATTAGAACAACCGCAGCACAACGCACTCAAAGCCTCTCCTCCAACCCAGTTCCATAGGAGCAGAACTTCCCATCTCATGGAGCAAAGAAACTGGCAGGAAGCAGGGTGACAACCAGCTCTGCTCAGGCCCCTTAACGTGATGTTTCCTTTTACAAGTCTGTGCCTTGGCAATTGCTGCTCCCTCTGTTTTGAAATGTACTTCCATTTTCATCAGGCAAATTACTGCTCCTTCTTCAAAACCCAGCTCAAATCTCCCCATTAGTAACTTTCTCTGACCCCTCGTCAGAAAGTTGATTGCTTAAGTGATCCAGCAGCGCAGTTTATTCCTACTTCCTAACTTTCATCTCACTATACTGTAAGATTTTAGTTACCTGATTCTCCTCTTACTAGCCGTTTTCAGGGAGATGAGAATTTTCAGGGAGTTTCATCAGGTGAGAATAATGGAAGATAAAAGTACTTCTTTAAGTTGGACCATTGAAACCATTTTAAAATTCCAAGTAGCATTAAAGTAAAGCATAGTTTTTCTCCATCTAAGGAGTATATGAGTTCTAAAAAGTGTGAGGAACACTGAACTAGGCCTAGATCCTTAAGGGCCAGGACCACGTTTTATTCATTTCTGTACTCTCAGCACAGGGCCAGGCACAAAGTAAGTGGGAGGCAACATTTGAACGACTTACGACGTCAACTGCTCTGGAACTGGAACATGTTAGAACAGAGCAGGGCCTAAGAACCAGGAAAAGCTTCTTTTCTTTCTCTCTTCTTCCTACTCCCCACCCCCCACCAATTCTGTCCTCCCCATTTACAGAGAGTGAGCCAGCATTGCCTTGGTGCGGGAATACTATTAAAAGGATTAATTTAGGGACCGGTGTTTGGACTGTCACATCCAATCACTACCCACAAATCTACAGCTTCCCAAATCAAGCTCATGCAAAGAGGAATCAATTGCAAGGACACAGAGGGTCTGAACAGGCATACTAATGGCCTCCTGAGGTGCCAGCGGCCAACTCTGACACTCCCATAAATTATCTGCCTTTTGATTTTACCTGTAGCTGTGGGGCACGAGGCACAATTTTGAACATATCAAAGCAATCTCTCGTCACCCAAGGCTCTCCCAAGAATGTCCCCAAAGGGGGATGGTCTAAAAACAATGACCCGAAGGGAATCTGCTTCCCAGCAGACCTGTTCCTAGCAGTCATCAATTAAAACCCAACAGGACCAAGTGAATAAACGGACGCAGATCAAGATGAGCAGATGTGGAGAAGGCATGCAGCAGACCACGGTTCTGCATCAGCTATACACCTCTCACTCAAAGGAAGAGAAATCACAGCAATAAACACACAATTTCATCGGGAGGCAACCGCACCAGCTGACAGCACAATCAACCATCCCGGGCCTCAGTTTCCTCACTTGTGTAGCAAGGACAATAACGCTGGCACCTGATCCACTTCCCAGAGGGGCGGTGAAAAGTAACTTAAAAAAAAACGTTCAAGAGGCACTTTACAAAGATGAAGGACCACAAGGGTGGCAACACTAATAAATGGCCCTGACAGACTGGGAGAAATGACTGGTCACACTTTGATGAATTTCTTTCAGGTAGTTGCTCATCCAGTTCACTTCACTGATGGTGTTGAGGCTAAGGTCCCCCCCAAAGAAAAGTTCTGGAATTCTGAATGGAACTCCTGCTGTCTGAAAATTTTCCATTGTGAAAAGCAGTGTCTTGCCTTAATTATAACTTACTCCTGTCTGCTGGCTGCCTCCACCAGGGGCTGCATTTCTATCCCATGGCCACAATGACAATTGTGAGGACCCCAAACGTACTAAGCCAAAGGCCAAGTCACCCGATTGCTAGCTGCTTTTTAAAAAAATTGTGTAAAATACTATTAATAACAAAAGTTAAGGACACCGTGCTAGGAGTTTTACATCTCATCAAATCCTTAACCAACCTTTCATTTTACAGACATGAAAGCTAAACTCAAAGAAGTCAGTCATTTGCCCAAGGTCACATAAGCACTGCTATCAGAAACGTATAGGCTTCCCTCCAGCAATGCACACCAGAGCTTGTAGGAGGAGGAAGACAATTCATCAGACACTCAACAAATACTTTATTTGGTCCCTAAACCTGACACATACCGTGATACTCAACTAGGAGACATGCTCAAAACCAGAGAAAGGTCACCGGTTTCCTACAAGCAAACAAAGGAGAGACTAAGTAGGACATATAGAGAATAAGGCAATATCTTGGGAAGCTTAGGAACATGGGTCCCCCTCTGTGTATATAGTTCAGGAAGTTCAAAGTAATTGACAGTAAGCTATGAGACCAAAGACTAAAATCTCTCCCAGACTACATTTATTTCTTACTTTTTTCAATAGAAAAGAGTTTCCCAAAACTTCTCATGCATTCCACACCAACCTGTCCTTCCCACCCATCTTTTCTAGTCTGTGAAATAAGGGCTGGTATTGCCAACAATTTCTCAGGTAGATATCCTTTAAGCTCAAGTAGATAATCTGAAAATTAGTGAAGAGGACAGCATACACATTGATGCAAAGATTTGGGTGCACTCATTCTTTAGTTCTCAAAACACTGCCTCAATAGTGAAAATATAAAATGTCATCCATAGGTAACCGCCACAGCCTCCTCACTGGTCTCTCTGCCTATCCCAAACTATTCTTAACGTTCAACATTGAAATCAAAGCAAACTTTCCAAAACACAAATGTAGTATTAGGCTGCTGCTTAAAACTTTTCAACGCCTTCTCACTACTTTTATGATGGTCTGATCTAGTGGTTGGTTCACAGGCCAAACCCAGCTGCCACCTGTTTTTATAAAGTTTTACTGGAACACAGCCATGCTCATTCATTTTCATACTATGACTGCTTTTGTGCCACAGCCACAGAGTAAACCGTTGTGACAAAGACCCATAAAGGCTAACTATTTACTACCTGGTCCTATACAGAAAGTTTGTTGACCAAATCTTTCTTTTCTACCCACTATTTAATCCTAAGAGTTGATAAGGCCCTGGCTTCCGCTTACCTCTCCCCTTTCATTTCTTACCATATTCTCCTGTCCCCTGCCCATTGAGTTCTGTGTGTTTCGATCACACTGAACTTCAGCTTCTCAAACTCAACAAATCTCTTACCTTTACCCTTAATTCTTCACATCTTCATTCAGTTCTAGCTGAGTAGGTTACTTCCTCCGTAAAGCCTTCCCTGAACCCACCAGTCTGGGTTGGAGCTCCTTCTAAGTACTCTTAGAGCACATATACTTACCTTGTTACGGCCCTCTCAGAGGTCTCATAACTGCTTCTTTACTATCTGTCTCTCCCATGTAGGCTCCTTAGGGACAGAGATACCAGTTGTCTTGTTCACCACAACCCCAACACCAAGCAAAATGCCTGGACCTCAGTTATTCAACAAACAGCCTCTGAGATCCTGGATATCAATCAACAGAGTATAACTTTTTAGCCAGCCCCAAAAATCCTCATAAAATGGGAATAGGCTGGAATTAACCATCTACCCAGAGGTGATCCACAACCCAAATTAAACCAACATCCCAAAAGCCTTTGTAAAATGCATTTATAAAAAAAACAAATAAATATGATCCTTCCTAATGTCTTAAGACGTGTATTTCTTAGGACAAAGAATTATTCCAGCTCTAGTCAACATTCCTGAACTTCAAGTAGTGTTTGTGCGATGTCCACAAAGAAATCATGGCAGAACTTGAAAGTCTGGATACCCCACCTCCAACTCTCACCAGTTCATAAACTTTGCATAAGTTTCAGTCATCTTTCAGCATATGGTATTTTGTCAGAAAAAGCTACAGAAGAGTAAAATGTGCACCAGTCCCCACTCCCTTCCCTCCAAGCCCAAATACTCATCAGGAAGACGTCAAGCCAAAACTTGACCATGCAATAAGATTTCTCACCTCTCCTTACTTCGAAGATGCCAAGACTGGCCGCTGGGGATGCTGAAGGTTCAGTGAGAGCTGGAAAGCCCCAATGCTGTGGATAAATACACATCTCTGCAACAAGTCTATTTCAATATAAATGATCATATCCCCAGGGGGCTGCTCTTTGAAACAACTAAAGACCACACTATACTTCAAACTCCTAAACTCAATCTACTTTGGGATAACAGTTATCTGTGTGAAAGCACAGTACCAGTACAGTTTTCAGAAGCTACAGTTGACCTCTGAACAACAGAGGTTTGAACTGTGTGGGTCTACTTCCTATGTTAGGGTGTTTTTCAATAAATATACTAGACACTTTTTTGGAGATGCGTGACAATTTTTAAAAACTTGCAGATAAGCCAAGCAGCCTAGACATGCCAAAGAATTTAAGAAAAAAATAAGACGTTATGAATGTGTTAAATGCAAGTACATATACATATAACAAAATATATGTGTTAATCAACTGCTTATGTTATCAGTAAGGCTTCCAGCCAAAGCTATTAGTAGTTAAATTTGAGGGAGTCAAAAGTTATAAGCAGATTTTTCAACTGTGTGGGGAGTTGGTCTCCTTAACTCTTGCGTTTTTCAATGGTCAACATATATACTTTTGGAATGATGAATTTCATTTTCTCTAGTGGCATATTTTTCTTCCAAAGGTTTATCTCCTAGAGACACTAAACATTTAAAATATCTGAGCCTGGACTGAGAAATATGGCCATGAAGAGGTGGCTCTCTGGATAATCCAGAATCCTAGTTTAGTCAAGGAGGGGACACTGGTAACAGCTGACAATATTCATAACTCAGGAACTGAAGCAGGGATTGGGGCAAGCACTGACTGCTGCAAAACCACAGGCTATATTGCAAATGGGCCACACAGACCAGGTAACACTTGCAGAATACATGCAGGTCTGCCTCAAGTTCTAAAAAAGTCAACGTAACCAAACCCCAAGTCAAATCATCAATGGATACCTATCATATTTATCACTTAATTCAGATCTTCCATACTTTCTCTTCAGAGCATGTAAATCTTACACCTTTTACTAACCACATCTTCCAAAAGACTGGAAGTTGCAGAGGTGCCCTTGTAAGCCAGTAAGCATCGCACTTGCACAAACACCTAGGTTTGGAACCAATCTACTCCTGTCTACCACTCTACACATTTAACACTTTATTCTACTTAGATCCCCTAGGAAAATGCCACTCGCCAACTTACCCCACCACAAAGAAAACACTTTTCAAAATGAAAGGGAATAAAAGCACTTTTATTTGGAAATTTCAAGTTGCAAGGAGAGCTCTCAGCCAAGCTCTGTGACCTAGCTAGCCGATTATTTACAGGATCTTTGGGCAGGAATTGTTAATGAGCTTTTAATTTGGAGTGCTTAAGTTGCCAAAGTGCTCTGAGCTCCAGTGAAGCACCACAGAATCCATAAAGGAAACCTTATCAATCACTTCCCGGCAGCTACCTTCCCCCAACCCCCACCTCTCTGAGGAGAGGCAGCCAAGTGGGTTTCTAACCAAGATCACAGACACACACATTAGTGGAGTCACACTCCAAGTCCCTGTTTATAAATTGGCTTTTAAATGGTAGGGAATTCAGGTATAATATACTTAAGCTCCAGGCATGAACCCACCAAAACAAGGCATGCTGTGTATGATAAAGTCCAAATAAAGCAGAATTTGATGAAGCCAATTTCTGGTAGAAACTCTACAATCAAAAATCATTCAGCCAATCACAACCTACTATAGTTCAAATAGTGTACAGTCTTTAGCCAATGGGATTCCTGTTTTTTTGCCCTTCAGCTGGAAGGCTGATAAAATGTCTGACAAGAACTAATACCAGCAACCTATAACAGAGGCAATGATGGGTAGTACTAGTTTGCAAAATCCAGCCCTAAGGACAGAATTCAAGCCCCCAAAGAGGAGCCATGTTCAGCATTTTTCAAGTCAACAAGACGCAGTTATATTTTGCAAGACTTTGCAGTCAAGCCCCAATCCAAGTTCATGACTTTTTAAGAAAACACCTGTTGCTGGAGCATTTGCAGGAAAAGCAAACAGGAAGCTAGCCAAGTTAGGCCCTTTATTCACTCTTTCCACCATAACTACTACCACGGATACAGATTTACAAAGACGTAAACTGCTAACCTAGCGTGTCTGCGCGTTATGTGTGTCGGAGAGAGGGTAAAGGGGATGTTCTATCTACTATCTCCTTGCTAGTTTTCTATCCTCTTTGATCAAACCTCTTTCTCCTAAGGAACCCCAGGTAAGAAGCCAGCATGCTTAATCACCTCACCTAGCCTGTCCTGCAAAGCCCTGCCCCTCTCCCTCTCCGCCTGAACGTTTTTCAGTAGACCGTATGCATCCAGGGTGAGCACATGGGCCAGCACCCCAGGCGGCCCAAACTGCGCGCCGCGACCCTCACCCCGCATGCATTACCAGGGCCCAATCTGGGGGGCCTCGCCGCATCACCCACCCCAGGATGTTGCCCCCAACTCGGGCCCATCCAAGTCCAAGGGATTGTAAGCGGAGGAGCAGGGGGCCAGGAGACCAGCCCTCCTTCCCAGGGCCGCCCCCGCCCCCCGTCAGCAGCGGGAGAGGCTGTCGCCATGGCAACGCCCCCTCCTCGGGGCCAGCGCGGCAGGCTCCCTCCAGGTGCAGGCCCCGACGTCTCCCTCGGCCTGAGCAGAAGCTCAGGACAGTTTACGGCGGCGGGCGCGGCCCGCGCCGACTGCGGCGCCGGCCAGGCAGAGGCAGGGCCAGCTCCGCCCGCTCCCCACCGCCCGTTCCCGGCCGCCTCAACAGCGGCAGCCAGCACCACGAGTCCACAACACACCGACTCACCTCCGCGCACTCTGACCCCGGCCGACGCAGCGGACGGGCGGGCGCGGTGGCCAACCGCTGAGCCCGCCGCCGGCTCCTCCGACCAATGGGCTGCAGGAGGGCGGGGCTTCTTCTCCCCGAAGGCTCGCTCTCCCGCCGACATGCGCGGTAAGGTGTGCCAAGATGGTGACTCCCTTCGGCAGGCCTTATGGGACTTGTAGTTTTGATATTGCACGTATTTAGAAGAAAGTCAAGGGGCCTCACTTCAGAGCTGTGAAAAAAATTTTTTAAAAAACGAAACTTTTTGAGGCCTAGAACGACCCAGGTAACCCACTTCCGTTTTCCCACCGTCCAGTATGCTCATGAGGTGAGTATAGGTTCATAAGGTGACATGTTGTACTTAGATGTCACCTCATGAGTCGTTCATTCAACAAGTCATTATTATCATTACCTCTCTGAGGTGAGCGTGGGGAAGACCTGAGAGGAGGGGGATCTTAGGCGAAGAAGAAAATGGTTAGATTTCTGAAGGCCTTCCCAAGGAAGAGGGAACTGAGTTGGTCAGATCAGCTCCACAGGGAACTTAACAGTTAAAAGGATTCTGGCCTCAGCTACGGAGAATTTCCACAATTACTTCAGTCAACTGGAAGAAACTCTGGCCAAAGCCAGAGATGTATTTCTTCATCTTGGTTATGCCTCTCTGGGAAGTCAAGAGTACCAGGTTCTGAGCTGCAGAATCCCAGCCTTGGCCAAGCCACTGATGGCTTTGACAGCCTTCCACTCAGCCAGAAACCGTCGTCTGGGCCCAACTTAAGTCACCAAGCGCTCTGTCTGCCATCTGAATATATTCACTTAAGAAAATGATGTCATTTCTGGGCCTTACCACCTCCATGAGATCTGACTTTAACATAATATGGTTTCCGCCTGAGCTGGGAAAACCTGATAATCCCCATATCAGGGAATGCCTACCTTAATCCCACATGGTGGATTAGGCGATTCTGCTTTGCACCTACAGAATTTATGGCATGGTTTTATAATTGTCTTGTTTCTTTCTTGTCTCTCCCCCAGGGCTGTAAACTCCTTTAACATAGGCATTATTTGCATATTGTTTATGCTGTGAAGTAATACCCAGCACAGTTCCAGATATAAATCAGGCATACACTAAATGTTTGTGAATAAATCAGGAAATAAGCATCAGCAGAGACCAGTGTCTCCTAACCCAAGGTCAGTAAAGTGAAAGTACATCTACCTATCCCCTGATTTTTGGAGCTGGAACTGGGTCTTCCTCCTCCCATTAAAGGCTTCCCTGGTGACTCAGCTATTAAAGAATCCGCCTGCAACATGGGATACCTGGGTTCAATCCCTGGGTTGGGAAGATCCTGTAGAGAAGGAAAAGGCTACCCACTCCCAGTATACCCAGTATTCTGGCCTGGAGAATTCCATGGACTCTCTAGCTCATGGGGTTGCAAAGAGTAGGACACGACTGAGCAACTTTCACTTTCCTCTCATTAATGTTATCTAGATGTTAATCCCAGTTGATTAGATCAGTCAACATGTTTCATTATATAGTGCCTCTGATAAGTGTCAGGCACTGTTTCTTTTGCTGAGGATTCATTGGTGAGTGAGTCACACAAATTAGACCAGTAAGAGGCCCTAGTATGGCCTCTCTTGCCTCTGGCTTTGTTATATCCTAAATCTAGTCTGAGAATAGGTCATAGCCAGCCATCTTGGCTGTAAGAATGAAGTAAACGTACTGCATGAGGATTGGAGATTTTCCTTAGTGCCCAGCCCCAGGATTCTCCATGGAGACTTTCATGGTCCCCTCGACTGCCCCAAAATATGTTTTTTCCAGCTTGGTGCTCTAGAGCTCATCTGGACAACTTCCAGGGCCTCGCCAAATTGTAAGCTTTTTTTGGACATGGACCAGGCAAAATGCACCCAAATAATAGGATAGTTTAAGTACACTTGGTGCCTTATACTGTTGCCTAAGCCAACATTTGGCTCCCTCAAGCCTTTGGCTGAGTTGTGTGTGTGTGTGTGTGTGCGTGTGCACATGTGCACGTGTGCACACCCTCAGTAATGTCCAACTCATTACGACCCAACCCCATGGACTGTAGCCTGTCAAGCTCTTCTGCCCATGGAATTTTCCAGGCAAAAATACTGGAGTGGGTTGCCATTTCCTGCTCCAGGGGATCTTCCTGACCCAGAGCTCAAACCCACATCTCTTGTGTCTCCAGCATTGGCAGATGGATTCTTTACCACTATTCCACCTTGGCTGTGTTCTAGTTCCCTAGAAAACAGAGCCTGAGGCAAGGCTTATGTTGTAAGATTTCATTGGGAAGTAGAAATCCAGGATGGCAAGTCAGGGGAAAATGGAAGTGAGGAAAGCAAGGAGGAAAAGAAAATATAAATATGAACAAAGGTTGAAAGAAAGCACAGCTAGTCAGTCGTTTTGTCCTACAGACCATGTAAAACCATCACTTCTCAGACAGGAAAGGAAGGTTGTATTACTTCACCACTCCAGAAGCCACAGTTCAGTTGAGTCACTCAGTCGTGTCTGACTCTTTGTGACCCCATGGACTGCAGCACGCCAGACTTCCCTGTCCTTCACCATCTCCCGGAGCCAACTCAAACTCATATCCATTACATCGGTGATGCCATCCAACCATCTCATCCTCTGTCGTCCCCTTCTCCTCCTGCACTCAATCTTTCCCAGCATCAGGGTCTTTTCAAATGAGTCAGTTCTTTGCATTAGGAGGCCAAAGTATTGGCGTTTCAGCTTCAACATCAGTCCTTCCAATGAGTCAGGACTGATTTCCTTTAGGATGGACTGGTTGGATCTCCTTGCAGTTCAAGGGACTCCCAAGAGTCTTCTCCAACATCACAGTTCAAAACCATCAATTCTTCGGCACTCAGCTGTCTTTATAGTCCAGTTCTCACATCTGTACATGACTACTGGAAAAACCATAGCCTTGACTAGATGGACCTTTGTTGCCAAAGGAATGTCTCTGCTTTTTAATATGCTGTCTAGGTTGGTCATAACTTTTCTTCCAAAGAGCAAGCGTCTTTTAATTTCATGGCTGCAATCACCATCTGCAGTGATTTTGGAGCCCCCCCTGGGAGATGCTTACTTCTTGGAAGGAAAGTTATGACCAACCTAGATAGCATATTCAAAAGCAGAGACATTACTTTGCCAACAAAGGTCCATCTAGTCAAGGCTATGGTTTTTCCAGTAGTCATGTATGGATGTGAGAGTTGGACTGTGAAGAAAGCTGAGCACCGAAGAATTGATGCTTTTGAACTGTGGTGTTGGAGAAGACTCTTGAGAGTCCCTTGGACGGCAAGGAGATCCAACCAGTCCGGGTGTTCTTTGGAAGGAATGATGCTGAAGCTGAAACTCCAGTACTTTGGCCCCCTCATGCGAAGAGCTGACTCACTGGAAAAGACTCTGATGCTGGGTGGGATTGGAGGCAGGAGGAGAAGGGGATCGACAGAGGATAAGATGGCTGGATGGCATCAGCAACTGGATGGACGTGAGTTTGAGTGAACTCTGGGAGTTGGTGATGGACAGGGAGGCCTGGCATGCTGCAATTCATGGGGTCGTAAAGAGTCAGACACGACAGAGTGACTGAACTGAACTGAAAATAAAAGTCTGTCACTGTTTCCACTGTTTCCCCATCTATTTGCCATGAAGTGATGGGACTGGATGCCATGATGTTAGTTTTCTGAATGTTGAGTTTTGAGCCAACTTTTTCACTCTCCTCTTTCACTTTAATCAAGAGGCTCTTTAGTTCTTCATTTTCTGCCATAAGCATGGTGTCATCTACATATCTGAGGTTATTGATATTTCTCCCAGTAATCTTGATTCCAGCTTGTGCTTCATCCATCCTGGCATTTCGCATGATGTACTCTACATATAAGTTAAATAAGCAGGCTGACAATATACAGCCTTGATGTACTCCTTTCGTGATTTGCAACCAGTCTGTTGTTCCATGTCTGGTTCTAACTGTTGCTTCTTGACCTGCATACAGATTTCTCAGGAGTCAGGTCAAGTGGCCTGGTATTCCCATCTCTTTAAGAATTTTCCACATTTGTTGTGATCCACACTGTCAAAGGGGTGCCACAGCCACAGGGGGCACCAGATCCCACACCCCAAAGCACAGTGGTTCTAATCATAAGGAGCCTCTGGCTTGATCAAAATAGGCCATTGCAGTCTCACCACAAAGACGGCAATGGCAACCCACTCCAGTACTCTTGCCTGGGAAATCCCATGGACGGAGGAGCCTGGTAGGCTACAGTCCATGGGGTTGCGAAGAGTCGGACATGACCGAGCAACTTCACTTTCACTTTTCACTTTCATGCACTGGAGAAGGAAATGGCAACCCACTCCAGTGTTCTTGCCTGGAGAATCCCAGGGACAGACGCCTGGTGGGCTGCCATCTATGGGGTCGCACAGAGTCAGACACGACTGAAGCGACTTAGCAGCAGCAGCAGCAGTCTCACCAGAGTGGGCACATTGGAAGCTCTATCACAACCTAACCCTCCTCCTGAAGGAAGCGATGACAATCAAATGTATTAGTAAATGAAGTGATAGTAGTGGCAGCTGGGCTGTCCAAAAAATAGGAGGCCAAGGCCCAGGGTGGGATGTGAAAGATGGGGCAAGTGAATTGTTGGAGACAGATGAACTGAGTCCAATACAGGCACAGATACACCGTGGGTAGACCACTTGGCTACTGGATTAAGTGACTGAGCTAAAGTGAACACTGAGAGCAAGAACCAAAGAGGACCACATGGATTCTTCTGCAGCCCTGTCAAGCCACCAGGAAAAACAGCAAGATGACAGTCAAAGTTGGGATCTTAATTATCAGTTAAACGGCTCAAGGACCCAAGGACAGTGCCTGGCAGCCCTAAAACATGGCACAGCTAAGAGAACCCAGACTGAGTCTGAAACCATCTTATTTGATAACTAGAAAAACCGCTCTGCCATTCTCAGTCCCTGTAAGCCGTGTGAGATAGCATAGTGCAGTTATAAGGAGTGAGAGAGTGGATAGCGTCTGCTCAGGTTTGCAACCTGGCTCTATCTGTGACCTTAGGCAAGTCACATATTCTCTGAGGCTCAGTTCCTTCATCTCTCTAGTGTAGATAATACTAGTCTCTACTTGTTACTAGAATTAAACATGCTTAGAACAGTACCCTGGGTAGAGTTGAGTATGTATTGACTATTACTATTATTCTTACCCCTCCCCCACCCCTCTGGCAACTCCTCTTCCTACTGTGATCACCACCATACTACCTCCTCACCCCTCACCCGCCACCCCCCCAACCCCTAGCTTTTTCCACTCCAAGAGCAGTCAGGGCTAGACCTACCATGCCTTCTTCTCCCTGCTTTCCCCAGGGCTGTTCCCCAGGAGCCTGAGCCATTCATCTCCCTGGTGACCTGAATCTGAACTAAGAGATGGATGTGGGGTGGCTGAGGCCAGGGTGGTAATGTGCTCCCTTATCTCTCTGCCCCTCACCGGGGCCTAGTTAATTTTCCCTTTGATTTTAATATAGATTTATTGAAAGTTTCAGTTATCAAAACAAACTGCAGCAGCAAATTGGTGTTCTTTGCAGGCCTACAAGTGCCTATAAAGCTGCCATGCTCGGGAACGAATGGCGCTCTCCGGGAGGTCAGTCATGGCAACAGGAAGTCCCTGGGGACACACACACTGCAGTTTAATATTTTTCTTATTAGCCTTTTTCTTCTTGGCTATCTAAGCCTCCCCTTTAAATTGGAAATCAAATGGAGCCACCTGCCCAGGGAGGCTGTCTTCCCCAAGCTGCTCCACTGTTCCTTCTCTAGTCCTAGCCTTCCCACCCCTAATCCTCTGACTTCTCCCTGCCTTGCCCGTTGTTCCAGAGAGAATTGCGATTCACGTGCCCCAGAGATAGGGCCCACCGTGCTGTCCCAACCGTGGAAGGTTGGCTTAGGCTATCCAACTACTAGTCAGAGGCAAAGAACCCCTAAAATAGATTTAGGCCTCTTCCAGACCTGTGCTCAAAAGGGAGGAAAAAGCAAAAATTTTTAAGCAAAAGGGTTGTTTTCCAAAAGGCAGACCATCATGTCAGGACCTACTGAGCTCTACAGAAATGAAAAGGAAATGAGGAGTCTAGAAATTGGGCAGGTTTTCCTTCCATCCCAAGAATTGTCTGATTTCATTTTCACATCCTCACTGCCATTCCCAATATGGCCCCTCCTCTCGATCCCAAGCTGATTTATGAAACTCTTCATTTTCTTGCTTGCCCCATTGGTTCCTAGAAGGAGAACCACTCACTGCCACCTCTATACTCTGGAACCATCCTGTCCCAGGGGAGGGGCTTCATGACCTGGTAACCTCTCCTCTCCTCATCACCATCTCCTCTTCTGGGCCTAACACGTTGCTGGGTCACTTGTACCTGCCACATCCCAATTCCTCATGTCTTCCTCTTGCTCTTAAATGTTTCCTGCCAGCAGAAAGAGCTACTGTTCTTCAGAACTCAGACTATGACTAAGGGTCCTGACAGCTGTTGCTGTATAGAGTGGTGCTAAGTTTGGGATCCAGATAGTCCAAGAATTGAACCTTGTCTCTGATACTTACTCTGTGACTTGGGGGACCTCTCCGTGGTTTCAGTGTATCTTGTGCTTGTCTCTATTCTTGTCTAAGGACCACTCTGTAATAAAATGATTTGTCTCTGTATCTCTTGCCTAAAATATGCTGAGATCCTCAAGGAGGAAGACTGTGATTTAATCATCTTTATATTCCAAGTGTGTCTATTTGATATATAAGTAAAGATTGTTTACTATAAAATGGAGGGAATACCTACATAAACATAAGGCAAGGAAAGCACCTTCAACAGTGCCCAACCAACACGAGGTAGGTTGCTCAGTGAGTGAAACTCCCTTCATCAGTTTTCCCTTGAAGTTGGTCATCAGCCACCAGCACTCCCATTTTTTACTTGTCCGCATCTCATCTTCAAGTTCAGCTCTCGTTGCCTGCTAGAACCCTTCCATCGCTGTTCAGATGCCAGCATTCACCCTGGCCCCTTCAAAATGGTGCCAATTTCTCCTCTCCTCTAACCCAGGCTCCCTCTATTTTTCCCAAAAGTACTCACAAACTGCTGTCTCCTGGTGGCTCTATTCCCTGGCCTGCCTTGTAACAATGCATATGCTCCCTACCATCTACACCAGCTTGTAGTAGTATCAGTAACTTTACATTGTCACCAGTCGTGCTTATTCTAGGCCCTCACCCACTTCTGTGGAAACACCAATCCACAGCAATGTTCTTTAAAAAAAGCCGCAGTTGTGCCATTAGAGCAATCCAAGCTCCACTGGCATCTGTCACTAAGAGCACCATGGATGCTTCCTTGAATGCTTCTGCTTGATGCATTCAATTCTCATGGTACCATGACAGCGTGAGCGCATGGCACTCTCTCATGAAGTAAGAAGTTGACTCCCTCCATATTTCATGCAGCCAGGGGGACATAACACCTCATAGCACTGTGGTTTGAGCTCCTAAGTGTTTCAGAGACAGTTCTTCCCACTTATTTAACCAGACTGTTTTCTTCCCGTTGTGCACACCTACTACCATAAGAAGAAGGAAAACAGGGTGAGTTTAATAAAAGCCATCATACTGAACCAGAGCCACCATCCTTCTTCAACCCTTAGTCCCACTGTGGAAACACTCACTGGCAGAATCCCCCTCCCGTGTCAGTTTTCTCTTTGGAGTTCTGCTGGCTTTTCCAGCAATAGAGGGTCTATTGGGTTATCTGTATATACAGGTGTATACCTGATCCACTTAAGTATTCAGTTCAAATTTGTTTTGCTCTAAGAGGATTTTCAGCCTAATGTAAAACAATGGATTCAAATAGATACTTGGGTTCAGGGTTGTTGCCTAACTCGCCAACACTGGAAGTAGCCAAGTTATCAGCTCCAAACCCATCAGGACCCCCATTTCACTACATTTCCCCCCAAGATTTAGTGAATAAAGTCCTTTTACTACCTGCCATCTTCCTTTACCTTCCCAGACTAATGAAGCCTTATCCTTACACTGCAGCCCTTATGGTTTCATAGCTCCTCCTTCCTGGTCTTAACTTGGCATCAGATCCTCTACACTTAGGCTTCAACCTATGCTTCCAGCCTTAATTCCTAGTAGTTCTCAACTCCATTATCTTCCAGACCAAAGGAGCTGATTATTACTTATGGAGGAGCTTCGCACTTTTCTGCCTCTTAGACTTTACTGGTGGTGCTCTCTAAACTGCGGAAACCTTCCCCATTCCCATCTCTATGACTGAACTCCCAGAGAAGTGTGCCCTGCTTCAGGAAGTATTTCCTGATCCCCCAAGCATTTCCAGATCCCCAAGTGGTCTGATGATGAGGAACAACTCATAGCTGGAAAGGTTTCTCCAAGCACGTGACATTTAAGTCAAGTCTGAAAAGTTGAACTGAAACTTCCCAGGCCCAGGAGGCGGGGAGGAAAAAAATGAAGAGGGCAACCCAGGCAAAGGGAATAACATGAGCAAAGACTCAAAAGCAAAGAAATGGCCCATGTGTGGATGGGAAGAAAGGACTACAGGTGGAGAAAGTGTGGAAAATCAAGTGGTACAAGAGGAGCTTGAAGTAGGTAAGAGTTAAATTCGTGCATAGTCTATCTTTTTTATTTTTTAAAATGTATTTTAGCCTGCACTGGGTTTTTGTTGCTGCTTACAGGCTTTCTCTAGCTGCAGAGAGTGGGGTGGAGTGGGGGAAGCAATACTCTTTGTTGCAGTGTGTGGACTTATTGTGGTGGCTTCTCTTGTTTCTCAGTAGTTCTGGCCCTCAGGCTTGGTTGCTCTGCGGTATGTGGAATCTTAGTTCCTGGACCAGAGATCAAACCCATGTCCTCTGCATTGGCAGGCAGGTTCTTAACCACTGGACCACTAGGGAAGTTCTCATGTGTAGTCTTGTAGGCAAGCCTTCTTAAAGTGTTTGGATTTGATTTTGAAGGCAGTAGAAATGCAAAAAAGCAAAATGGCTGTCTGAGGAGGCCTTACAAATAGCTGTGAAAAGAAGGGAAGCGAAAAGCAAGGGAGAAAAGGAAAGATATATGCATATGAATGCAGAGTTCCAAAGAATAGCAAGGAGAGATAAGAAAGCCTTCCTCAGTGATCAGTGCAAAGAAACAGAGGAAAACAATAGAATGGGAAAGACTAGAGATCTCTTCAAGAAAATTAGAGATACCAAGGGAACATTTCATGCAAAGATGGGCTCGATAAAGGACAGGAATGGTATGGATCTAACAGAAGCAGAAGATATTAAGAAGAGGTGGCAAGAATACACAGAAGAACTGTACAAAAAAAAACTTCACGACCCAGATAATTACAATGGTGTGATCACTCACCTGGAGCCAGACATCCTGGAATGTGAAGTCAAGTGGGCCTTAGGAAGCATCACTATGAACAAAGCTAGTGGAGGTGATGGAATTCCAGTGGAGCTATTTCAAATCCTGAAAGATGATGCTGTGAAAGTGCTGCACTCAATATGCCAGCAAATTTGGAAAACTCAGCAGTGGCCACAGGACTGGAAAAGGTCAGTTTTCATTCCAATCCCAAAGAAAGGCAATGCCAAAGAATGCTCAAACTACCGCACAATTGCACTCATCTCACATGCTAGTAAAGTAATGCTCAAAATTCTCCAAGCCAGGCTTCAGCAGTACGTGGACCGTGAACTCCCTGATGTTCAAGCTGGTTTTAGAAAAGGCATAGGAACTAGAGATCAAATTGCCAACATCTGCTGGATCATTGAAAAAGCAAGAGAGTTCCAGAAAAACATCTATTTCTGCTTTATTAACTATGCCAAAGCCTTTGACTGTGTGGATCACAATAAACTGGAAAATTCTGAAAGAGATGGGAATACCAGACCACCTGACCTACCTCTTGAGAAACCTTTATGCAAGTCAGGAAGCCACAGTTAGAACTGGACATGGAACAACAGACTGGTTCCAAATAGGAAAAGGAGTACGTCAAGGCTGTATATTGTCATCCTGCTTATTTAACTTATATACAGAGTACATTATGAGAAACACTGGGCTGGAAGAAGCACAAGCTGGAATCAGGATTGCTGGGAGAAACATCAATCACCTCAGATATGCAGATGACACCACCCTTATGGCAGAAAGTGAAGAAGAACTAAAGAGCCTCTTGATGAAAGTGAAAGAGGAGAGTGAAAAAGTTGGCTTAAAGCTCAACCTTCAGGAAACTAAGATCATGGCATCTGGTTCCATCACTTCATGGGAAATAGATGGGGAAACAGTGGAAACAGTGGCTGACTTTATTTTGGGGGGCTCCAAAATCACTGCAGATGGTGATTGCAGCCATGAAATTAAAAGATGCTTACTCCTTGGAAGGAAAGTTATGACCAACCTAAACAGCATGTTCAAAAGCAGAGACATTACTTTGCCAACAAAGGTCCATCTAGTCAAGGCTATAGTTTTTCCCCTGGTCATGTATGGATGTGAGAGTTGGACTATAAAGAAAGCTGAGCGCTGAAGAACTGATGCTTTTGAACTGTGGTGTTGGAGAAGACTCTTGAGAGTCCCTTGGACTGCAAGGAGATCCAACCAGTCCATCCTAAAGGAGATCAGTCCTGGGTGTTCATTGGAAGGACTGATGTTGAAGCTGAAACTCCAGTATTCTGGCCCCCTCATGCGAAGAGCTGATTCATTTGAAAGGACCTTGATGCTGGGAAAGATTGAAGGCAGGAGGAGAAGGGGACGACAGAGGATGAGATGGTTGGATGGCATCTCCAACTCGATGGACGTGGGTTTGGGTGGCCTCCGGGAGCTGATAGTGGACAGGGAGGCCTGGCGTGCTGCAGTTCATGGGGTCACAAAGAGTCAGACTCGACTGAGCGACTGAACTGAACTGAAGGGAGCTTTTAAAGCAGGACCGTGACTGAGTCAGTTTGGTGTTGTGGTACTGCTCCAACTTTAATGTACTCACATTGCAATCACCTGAGGATCTTGTTAAATGCAAATTGTGATTCTGTGGTCCTGGGAAAGGCCTCAGATTCTGCATTTCTCATGAGATTCCCAGTGATGCTGGTCCTCAGATCACACAAGAAGTAGCCTGGTCTTTGTGCAATCTCTCTGGTCCCACTTCCCACTTTCCCCAATTCATCTGCTCACAGAGCATTCTTTTCACTGAAAATGGTTCAAGGCTTCTGTGGCTCTTCACTTTTATTTAGCATCTATCTTTTAGAAGCTGTTAATTGAATATGTGCTAAACACCCAGCAAAGGATCCGATGCAGAGGGTGCAGGGCTCAGGAAGACAAAAAGCAAGACATTTTCCTGCCCAAAAGTGTTCCATGTCATCTAAGAAGGGGCAGTTTTCTGTGAGCTGCCCTCTGCCAGACCTGTCATAAACATGGTAAATGAGGCCTGTCTCAGGAGTGCTCCCTGGGGCCCCACCTCCCCGGCAGCCCCATCCAGAGATGAGCCTGTTTATCCCTAACAGTTGTCTCTGACCTCTAAATCAATTCCCTGTCTGATACACAAACCCTAGTCTTCCCTAACCCTCCTCCCAATTTCAGACTATGTCAGTTTGTAAAATTGGAGGCAACATGTGATGACAGGAGTTACAAGCGCAGGCTCTGAAGTCAGACTGCCTGGGTTCATCGCCCAGCTCCACTACTTATTAGCTGGGTAACCTTGGGCAAGTGGCTTAACCTCCCTAAGCTTCAGTGTTCTCATCTGTAAATTGGGGATAATAATTCTTCCTGTGTCACGAGGCTGTTGTGAGAGTCAGATGTGGCAGTGCCCATAAAGCACAGCCCCTGGAAGAAGCAGAGAGCTCCCCATAACTGCTAGCTATTGTTTTTTAAAATACAAAATCCTGGGACTCCCCTGGTGGTCCAGTGGTTAAAAATCCACCTTGCAATACAGGGGACCTGGGTTCAGTCCCTGGTCAGGGAATTAAGATCCCACATACAGCTAAGCCTGTGGAAGGCAACTAGAGAGTCCATGTGCCTCAGTGAAGATACAGTGTGCCTCAACTAAGCCCCAACGCAGCCAAATTAATTAATTAAAAAACAGCAACTAGATCCTGTGTGTACAGGAGCTTACCAGAGCCTTTTTGAAAGCTCATATGCGTGAAAGTCCTTGTTATCCCTGGGCCACCCAGGATGGCTTTTTCTGCCTGCACCATCCTCTCCCTGATGCTGGGTGAAGGAGGAGGCAGAACACCTCTCAAAGCCGGCAGTGCAGAGATGCCCCGCTGGATGAGCAGCCTTTTGGGAGCACTTAACAGGGTAGGGGGCTTCAGCCTCCCAAAGCTTCGGCTCCACATTGCAGGGGGATGCTTTGAGGATTCCCTCCTACCTCCACCCGTCCCCACTGTGTCCCCTCTGTCCAGGGTCACCCAGGCTGCCCCTCCTTCCGGCTGCAGGGAAAGAGGCAGCTTCAATCATTCATCTTAATGTCTCTATTAAGCAGGGTTATGACCAGGATGAGACAAGAAACAAGGTCTTTTAGTGTAAAAACACGGCTCCCAGGGCTTGGCCCCAGGGGACTCCTCTCGGCACTGCTGCTGCTCCCAGCTACTGCAGCTGGAGGCCGGCTGAGGCTCAGGTCAGGCAAGGTGATTCTGCCCTGGGTTCTCTCTCTTTCCCCACTTCTCTGGAACTTTCTAAGGGCCTGCCCAGAGCTTTCCTATCCAAAGAGAAGAGCATGACTTGGCATTTGGTGGCAGCCCCAGGGTCCTCGAGATTGTCTGTTAGGCCTGCTTGCTGGCTTGGGATCACTCGTCTGCATGTGCAGGCAGCAACAACCTTAGCCACTGTGGCTTGATCAGCCCTGACCTGGAGTCTGAGCTCAGAGCCAAGGGGATAACAAACAGTATTCCTGATTATGGGAATATTGAGGAGGGTCCTAACAGGACCATTCCACAAGTCCCTGTCACTCAGAGAAGGTTTCAGAGCCATCGTAGAGTCAGCATATGGTGACTCAGCCCTGGGCTCTAGAGTGGTAGCTGTTGGCCCACAAAAGCAGGGATTAGTGGGCAGCAGCAGGGCCAACCCCCTCACCTGGAGGGAAAGATGGAGGCTCTGGGAGAACCAGAATCAAAAGGCATCAACCCAGAACACACCAGAAGTTCTCAAAGGGAGCCATGTGCACGGACCCACCCTTCAGAAGGGTGGCAAGAGTCCCCAGATAATTGTTCCCACATAATGTCACCAAGAGAACACGAGTCCTTTAGCTAACCGACATGGAGGATGAGAGTGTGGAGCACTAAGAGGTCAAGCCAGGTCCAGGAGGAAGACACAAGTCCCTCAGCATAGTTTGCTGACCGCCGCCCTGCTGATCCTCAGGCCACTGACTTCTGCATCCCACTGCTGCTGCCTTCTCATTGGCCTTGGTTTCTCCCTCTGTGTCAAGACTTAT
Organism: Oryx dammah; assembly: GCF_014754425.2. Classification (NCBI taxonomy): domain Eukaryota; kingdom Metazoa; phylum Chordata; class Mammalia; order Artiodactyla; family Bovidae; genus Oryx; species Oryx dammah. The sequence continues at coordinate 99,515,627 of NW_024070212.1, read as the reverse complement.
CCTGAACCTGAACTTCTCACATGGGCTCCCCGGAGGCAGGCTGGCAGAGAGGAAAGGCTCAAGCTGTGGAGTCACATGGTAAAATTGGGTTCCAATCCTGGCTCTGGTTCCTTCGAAGCCAAGCCACTCTGGGCAAGCCATTGCTGCCCCCTGTCTTGTTCTTGGGCTTCCCTGATAGCTCAGTTGGTAAAGAATCTGCAATTGCAATGCAGCAGTGTTCTTAAAGGTCTTGAGGAGTTGCTGGGACAGCCTGTGTCCCGCTTAGAGTAGGACCTGGAGCCTAGTGGAGGGGAGAAGGTGGAGGAAGGAACTAGGGGTCTCTGTTCTCTTCATGCACAGGAAGAATGAAGCTGTAGTCCCTGCTGTCCTCCCTGCTGGCAGTGGATGAGGGGCCTTGACCAGAGAGGGCTGAGAGAGCAGGGGGGCTGCGGAGGGAATGCCAGAGCCGCTGAGGGCAGCACAAAGTCAGAGTGAGTTAGCACTGGTCCCAGGGGCTGCATGAGCCAGGCAGGCTTTTACAGAGATATCCAGGGAACGAGAAATACCAGCAAGGAAGTTGCCCCATTAATAAATAAGAAGGTGGGAAATTAATGATGGCCTGAAAATGGCTGAGCTACTGAACCCGTTCTTTAAATCTATCTTTAACAAGAAAAATAAAGAAAAGAGATTTGGCCAATTAGGAGGTAATGAAGACATTGTAAAAATAGCACCTGACAAAAAGCACACGTTAGTGGTGGTTGGGGGAGTGGGGGCAGTAGGCACTGAGTGAATATCCAGTGGCTTTGACTCTGCCCACCGCCACCCCAGGAGAAGGCTAACAACACAGGGTAGAACAGAGGATCATTGGAGGACCTGGGAAGGGGCAGGTAAGGAACTGGGATGGGGAGACTCTGTTTGGGCTTAATTGATGTTTTTCAGGAGCCTTTTGTGAGCCAGGCAGGATGCTTCACCTTCTCCAACATTGTCTCCTGTGAAGGCTGGAATGAAGGTGAGAATGGGGGTGAGAGTGGGGATAAAAGGAGAGCCAGAATGAGGGCAGATGAGGTGATTGAAGGGGGCTCAGAGTAAGGACATGGGGCAAAGCAGGACCCTGATTAGAACCACAAAAATTCTAGGCCCCTGTCATATTTGGGGTGGTCTCTTTGCAGATGGTGATTACAGCCATGAAATTAAAAGAAGCTTACTCCTTGGAAGGAAAATTATGACCAACCTAGACAGCATATTAAAAAGCAGAGACATTCCTTTGCCAACAAAGGTCCATCTAGTCAAGGCTATGGTTTTTCCAGTAGTCATGTATGGATGTGAGAGTTGGACTATAAAGAAAGCTGAGTGCCGAAGAATTGAAGTTTTTGAACTGTGGTGTTGGAGAAGACTCTTGAGAGTCCCTTGGACTGCAAGGAGATTCAACTTGTCCATCCTAAAAGAGATCAGTCCTGGGTGTTCATTCGAAGGACTGATGTAAAGCTGAAACTCCAATACTTTGGCCACCTGATGTGAAAAGCTGACTCATTGGAAAAGACCCTGATGCTGGGAAAGATTGAGTGCAGGAGAAGGGGACGACAGAGGATGAGATGGTTGGATGGCATCACTGACTCAACAGACATGAGTTTAGGTAGGCTCCAGGAGTCAGTGATGGACAGGGAGGCCTGGCGTGCTGCAGTTCATGGGGTCACAAAGAGTCGGACATGACTGAGCAACTGAACTGAACTGATCTGAACTTTGGAACGCTATGTCGGTAAATAGCAGAAGGGAACAAGCGAGGAGGCATGGGACAGAAGGAAAAAGAAGTCTGGAGGAGGGCTTCCCTGGTGACTCAGTGGTAAAAAACAATCTGTCTGCTAATGCAAAGGACACGGGTTTGATCCCTGGGCTGGGAAGACCCCACATGACACAGAGGAACTAAGCCTATGCACTACAACTATAGAGCTTGTGTTCTAGAGCCTGGGAATCACAACTCTTGAGCACAATGCCCTAGAGCCCATGCTCTGCCGTAAGAGAAGCCACGGCAGTGAGAAGCCCGCACACGGCAACTAAGAGTGGCTCCCGCTCAACACAACTAGAGAAAAGCCTGAGCAGCAATGGAGACCCAGCATAGCCAAAAATAAATAAATAAATAAAATTTTTAAAGAAGTCAGAAGGAGAGACCTGACGTTGAAAGGAGAGAGCACAAGGTTCTCACATGGAGGAAGGAAAATGAGAGGGAGTATTTGGGTGGGGCTTAGGAAAGGAGCCAAGGGAGCTACAAGAGATGGGCCCTTCTGCTAAGTTCTGGAAAAAGCACACTGCTGGCCAGCTCTAGCACTCCTTGGAGGCCCGGGTGACCCACCCAGTGAGCAGAATGGCAGCCTCAGTGACAGGTGGCATCACAGGTTGATTGTAAGCAGAGGAGCTTCGAAAAAGAAAGATGAACTAGAAAGATGAGGGTGAGAAGTCCCAGAGAAGAGGTGACCTTGCAGGGTGAACTACAGTGGGGAGAGTCTGGATGGTGCTCTGACCCCCCCACCACCCAGGTCAGGAGATGGGGGTAGGGTGAGTGCCTGCAAGAAAAGCAGGGTCACAGAGGAGATTTAGAGGCAGGCTCTTGGGAGAATCTGGGCAGGGAGGGAAGGGTGGGGCTTGAGGAAGAAAGTAAGGGGGGGGAGCATGCAAGCCCACTCTAACACTACCCATGCTCCCTCTTAAGGGCAAATGAGCAGGGTCCTATGGTGAGGAAGGGAGCCTGTGTACCTTACCCCGCCCCATCCTTTCCTGGGCCATAGTCCACCCTCCCCTGTAGCTCTTGGGTGCTGCCTTTGGGCTAACCCCGTTGCCTGTGGAAGCCAAGACTCAGTTCCCCCAGGGGACTGAGGTGGTCCAGGGTCTGTCCTGAAATCCAGTCCCAGAATTCAATCCAAAGTGACTGGGCTGTAACAACACTGACATGGTCTGCGTGGGGCAGGGAGACTACAGGGAGTAATACTGCAGGAGAGAGGGCAGCTAGTGATGAATAGGGGTGACCAGAGCCTCATCAGAGGGGGTGCAGAGAGGGTGGCCGCTGCAGGGACGAGCCAGGGGCCTGATTTATCATCTTCAGAGCTGATCTGAGCGAAAGGGGTTAAGTAGCAAGTTAATGAACTCTGCAGATGCTGCTAAATGGGGAGAGCTGGGTGGCTAGAGGGGATGCAGAAGGGAGGCAAGGAGTGGCCCCTGAAGAAGGAGACTCATGTGGAAGGGGAGGAAGATACACATAGCCCAGAGAAGGGGAAGTCATGTCACAGTCCCTGAAATCCGGCTTTGGCCAGGCAGGGAGAAAGAGGTTAGACTGACAGCAGGGAGGCAGGGAGAAGCCAGGCCTGGCCCAGGGACGTCCGCAGGGACATCAAGCTTCACATCGCCTGCCCCAATCCCAATAGGCTTCAGCAAACACTTACTGGGCGGCCCTTGAGCCCCCAAGATGAGGAGGTGGACCAGACGGGCCCTCTGCCATCTCTTCCCCCAGGCTGAGCGGTGAAACAAGTAACTGCAGTTCGCCGTGATAAGTGCTGTTGAGCAACACAAAGGCGGGAGCAATTAATTCTGACAGGGGAGGCCAGGGAGGTCAGGATGACATTAAAGCAAGGCTTGAAAATAAGGATTTTACCAGGCAGAAAAGGGAACACAAGGATTCTAGGCAGAAGGAACAGCATGAGCCGAGGCCAGGAAAAGCGCAAGGGAAGCAGAGGGAAAGAGAGCTGGCCCCTCACAGACCAGGTCAGGGAAGGGAATGGGCCAGGGGAAACCTGCCCACAGCCTGGTGTACTCCATCCACCAGTGGGCTCACCTGGGGGTGCTCTGTGTTGTGAGGCTAGAGCAGCCGGCCCAGGTGGTCTGGGCAGGATCCTGGCCAACAGAGCCAGTTCTATGTGCCAGCTGCATGCTCTGTATCTAACAGGACCTCTGTTATGGGGTTGACACGAGGTTGCAATCAAAGCATCCACGGAGCTTTGGGCACAAGGCCTGACACACAGTAAGTGCTTACTAAATGTAAGGTATTATTTTAGTTGTTAATCTTTCCAGGCTGAAGTTAAAAACCTGGGCTAAGTGCATGGCTGCAGCTCCAAATTCACCCAGGCAGCCAGCAGAAAAGAGGGCCGGAAAGACAGAAAGTAATCCATCACTCTAGTGATGAGGTGGGACAGGGTGCTGCTGAGACATCAGGGCTCAGAGATCCCTGAGAAGCGAGAAGACTGAAACTAGGCTATTGAAACGAACTTTGGGGACCAGAATGTTGACACGTCTGCCCAGACTCCGCAGGTGCAGCTCCTGGAAGCAGAGAGGAGAGCAGTTTGCCTTCCCTTCCTTCCTCCAGCCCTCAGAGCTGTCGTGAGCAGATGCGCACAGCCCTTCCTACAGGTGGCTCCCTTCTCTTGTCCTGAGCAGTAAACTTCCCCCACAGGAGAACCTTCCCATAGGGAAGTAGCAAGGGTATAATGGCAAGACATGTTTCCCTCCTTTTTATTCTCTATTAACTAGGTATTCAGTGATTGTTGTTGGATGAAGGACCAACTCAATCAGTAAGAAATCTTGAAGCTCTTCTGCATAGCACAGCTCAAGTATACTAGAAAAGCTCCTCAACCTCCCCTCACACACTCCTCTTTCTTCATTCTATCTCATGGCATCTGGCTTGAAGAGAATGGCTAATGGTGTGGCTATTTAAAGAAAAGGTCTTGATAAGATCCAGCAATTCTGCTTTGCAATATCTATCCCAAGAAAACCAGAACACCAATTCCAAAAGATATATGTACTCCTATGTTCGTTGCAGCATTATTTATAATAGCTGAGATTTAGAAGCAACCTAAGTATTCATTGATAGGCAAATGGATAAAGATGTGATACATATATGCAATGGAATATTACTCCAACATTTAAAAAAAGAATGAAATCTTGCCATTTGTAGCAACATGGATAAACCAGGAGAGCATTATGCTAAGTGAAATTAGTTAGAGAAAAACAAATATTGTGTGGTTTCCACTTATACATGAAATCTAAAAAACAAAACAGATTCATAAATACAGAGAACAAATTGGTGGTTGCCAGGAGGAGCAAGGTAGGGAAAGAAGTGAAATAGGTAAAGAGGATTAAGAGGAACAAACTTCCATCTATAAAATAAATGTCATGGGAATGTAATGTACAACATGGGGAATATAGTTAATAATATTGCAACAACATTGTATGTTGACAGATGGTTAACTAGACTACTTTTTGTAGTGATCATAATGTATTAAAATATTAAATCCCTGTTGTATACCTGAAACTAATATAATACTATGTGTGAACTATAGTTCAGTTTTTTTAATTAGCTAGAAAGAATAAAATACAGGCCTTGAAGTCACACAGTCCTGAGATTCAGATTTTGCTCTGCTGCTACTGCTGTCACTTCAGTCGTGTCCGACTCTGTGCGACCCCATAGACGGCAGCCCACCAGGCTCCCCTGTCCCTGGGATTCTCCAGGCAAGAACACTGGAGTGGGTTGCCATTTCCTTCTCCAATGCATGAAAGTGAAAATTGAAATTGAAGTTGCTCAGTCATGTCCGACTCTTCGCAATCCCATGGACTGCAGCCCACCAGGCTCCTCCGTCCATGGGATTTTCCAGGCAAGAGTGCTGGATAATAATTCATATAAAAACCTTAGAATAGTGTGCATGGCACACAGAAATAGACTCTTGATGGGGTTGAAGTCAACAAAATCAAAACAGTAAAGAACATTAAAGCAGTGATATATAAAATACTCTAATTCTCCCTTCACCTCCACCTTGTATTCCTTCAAAATTTCTCTAGGAGACTGCTCTTCCCCTAGCTCTTGCTACATGGGTTTTTCTAGCCAGGTCCCATGACTTTATTCTTTAATAAAAACTGGACTTTGAGACACACCAAGTCATAAGGCTGTGCAGGCCTGGTGACAATCCATCCTCGGATGGAAGAGGCAGGTGTGAGACTGAGCGCAAGCAGGACTGTAGGGCACAAGCCACCTGCCGAGCGGGTGTCCCAGACTCCTGTGTCATCTACTCCACTGGTGCACGAGTGCCTCTCCCCTGCTCACACCTGTTTGCATGGAGGAATAACCAGGGGGTAGAAGGAAAAAGCCCTAACTTGGTTCTTGGTTGGGTTGACTCAGTGTTGGGGGACATGCTGAAAATGGACAGGGGCTACACTGAGAGACAGTGCTGAGGGACAGTGTTCCTAATGGGCAGAGCACTGGTCATCCACTTTTTGTGTGGAAAGAGAAGTGATTCAAGGATAGAATATATCTGGACTCATATGGAATAAGTCCAGAATATATCTGGACTTAATGACTGGGCTGACTGGTCAAGGGCCTAGAAGGAACAAGATTAGAAGATCATAGACAAGAAGGTCTGGGGGTGGCCAGTGACTAGACCTATGAGAATGAACAAAAAGTGTGATGATTTTTATATCACATGTTAATGCCCAGCAGAGAGTATCTATCATAGAAGGGCCACCAAACCATCAAGCAAGCAAGACGAACCAGCCCACTGATACCGACCAGCCTCTCATTGGCTACCCCAACATCAGCACAATGAATGCATGAATGAAGGAGCTGTGATGGCAGGGATGGAGGGAAGTCCTGCACGGGGCCAAAAGCACGAGTTGCTACTTACCAAGGCTGATCTGGCTACTGCCACTACAGAATGGCCAACCTACCAGTAACAGAGACCAGTGCCAAATCCTAGGATGGGACCCTCTGCTGAAGAGATCGATCAGCCAACTGGCAGCAAGCTGACTATTCTGGGCCCTTTCTATTCTAGGAGGAGCAGAAATTCCCTTTGACAGGAATAGTCCCATTTTCCACTTATGAGTTTGTCTTTTGTGTCTAATGGGCTTTAGCTAGCATCACCAAGGGAAGGTTTACAGGGTGTTTGATCCACTAGCATAGAATTCCATACAAAATCCACCACATGGGACCAAGGGACCCACTTTACAGCACAGGAGGGACCCACTTCACAGCATTTTAAAATACAATATACATTTTATTTGTATTTCTTTACCCTTTAAAATTTTTTTAATTTTATATTGGAGTGTCGTTTTTTCATTAATTAATTTCTGGTTGCCCTGGGTCTTCATTGCTGGGCAATGAAGTTGTTCTCAAGTTGTGGCGAGCAGGGGCTACTCTCTCTGGTAGCAATGCACAGGCTTCTCACTACAGTGGCTTCTCCTGTTGTGGAGCACAGGCTCTGGGCGCACGGGCTCAGTAGTTGCGGTGCACAAGCTTAGCCTCTCTGTGCTATGTGAGATCTTCCTGGACGAGGGATCCAACCTGTGTCCCCTGCACTTTGGCAGGTGAATTCTTATCCACTGTACCACCAGGGAAGTCCAACATTGGAGTATGGTTGATTAACAATGTCGTGTCAGTTTCAGGTATACAGCAAAGTGATTCAATTATACATATACATGTATCTATTCTTTTTCACATTCTTTTCCCATTTAGGTTATTACAGAATATTGAGCAGAGTCCCCTGTGCTATACAATAGGTCCTTATTGGTTATCTGTTTTAAATATAGCAGTGTGTAATGTCAATCTCACACCCTCAAGCTCTTTATCCAGCAGAGAATGGGGAAGGGAAGAGAGAGGGGAGAGAGAGAGAGAAAGTAAGAGCATGTTGACCTCAATCAAGGATTCTGTAAGCTATAACTCAGTATCTCGCCAAGCCAGCCTTAACATATCTAGCCTGGAGGAGCCTTCTGGTCACCACCTCTGGGCATACATGGGTCAATAAGAAGATCAAGCTGGAGACAGCTGTCTGTACATTTATGTGCATGTAGACATGTTTGTGATTGGAGGCTCATTCAGGGCAGAACAAAGCCTAGCCTTACACCCTCTTGAGCCCTGGGACTGAGTACAGGGCCTGGGACTGAGAGCCGATGGAAGGTGAGTTTTTTCTCTGGGACCTACTTAATCAGGAAGGGCTCCTTATGAAAGAGAAAGAAGGTTTGGGGAAAGGAATGCAAGTAGTCGCCTGACTCAGGTTATGTTGAGGCAGACAGATAGATGATGGGCAGAGAGAAGGAATACAGAGAGGAGGGAGGGTGAATCAGTGCTGCAGGCTGGGTCCTCGGCAGATCACACAAGGACCAAAGAAAGCCTCTCTTTCCATGGAGCACACTCATGGCCTGGGCTGTGGCAGGAGCCTGAGTGGCCTCCCTTTAGGACTTTCTGGGGCAATATGGCTGCTGCACCTCTTGGTTCCCTCCAGGAACTCCAACTGCTATAAAGCCTTCTGCTCCACCAGCTCCGCAAGAAGCCCCACACAGCAACGACAGCTCCTCCTTACTGTGCATGGGATCTGGTGGCTCTGAGGCCCATTCGTCAAGGGAGAAGTTTCTGTCCTCTTTGAGGACTTGGTGGTGCCTGAGGCACCACCAGGGGGCACTAGGGCTTCTAGGCACCAGGGGCCAAGGGAAAGGACAGCCACAAAGCGTGGAAGCCTCAGGTCCAGGAGCTGTGCCCCTGCTGCAGCAGCCTCCTCCCGCAGGACCTCAGCACAGATCAGGGAGACTCTGCTGGCTTATCTAACGAGAAATGAGAGGACTGGGCCAAAGAGCCCTATTTCTGTCCAGCCCTACACTACCTGCCATAAAATTAAATGATCACAATGAGTACATTAATTACCTGACATGAATGCTTTAACATAACAAAATTATTAGCCATTCTAGATTTAGTGTTTGTACAGCACTTTATATCTGCAAGGGCGTTGCAATAACTTACCCTGCTGAGGGTGCATTTCAGGCCTGGAATGACCTCCTACAGGGTTTCCTCTGGCCAACCAGCTGTCTGGCCTCCATCACAGCTGGTCCCCTGCCCTCCTTGCCTTCACTGACTCTTCTTCTCCAGCTGCCACTTGGCATCTCCTCCTGGTAGACCCCTCATCCTTTTGTCCAGTTCCTTTTTATTTCAGAGAGACAGTTTCTTCACTTGCGCCCAGGTCCCCTGCCTGATCCTGCATCAAAATGAATGGGCTCAAGCGCAGCTGCTGTGGCCACAGCTGAGGTCACCCTGTCCGGCAAGTCTCTCTTCAGGGTGGGCTGTGGCTGCCGGTACAGACACATGATAGGCTCGGCACGTAGCAGGAACTCGAAGTGTGAGGCATGCGGCCCCCCAGCCTCTACAGGAGTTGACTGCACATCCTGTCTTTGGAGAGGGTTCCCTGCACCCACCCCACAGCAAGCCCGGGGCCCTCGGGGGGCATGGCATGAGGGGACTCACCTCTGGACAGATTCAATTCCACACAGGAAACTTCACTAGGAAAACTTGTTGCCATTGGCTTGGGTGTGAAATCTGCTTCCTGAGCAGAGAGATCAAAAGCTGCCGTGATGGATGGCTGTGTACCCAGCTCTCCTTGCTTGCTTTCATCTCCTTTCCAGAAGGAGGAGTAAACATTAAGCAAGTGAGCACTGCAGGTGTCCTCTTGAGGAGTGGAAGGGAATATCACTGAGTGCAGACCGGACCACCAATGTAGGCGACCATGGGATAGCAAGGGTCTCAAGGAGGAGCAGAATGTAGGGCCTTGCAGCAGCAGTTCCAGAATTTCTATGAAGGAAGGTCTCTGGGGCAGCAGCAGTTTGGCTGGAAGATCACTGGGGGGACTTACCTTGAAGCTGCATTGGTATAGCTTGTATGATACAGATCAATACTGTTTCTTAACAGTCATACTTTATACAAGTTGAGAAAACATCCGTTTTCTGGATGGTGTGTGTCTTAACTCATGGTGTAGTCGTTAAAAACAGAACTCTGGAGCTGGATTGTTTGGGTTCAAGTCTACCTTCACCATTAAGCAATTAGGTGACCTCAGGCAAGGGTTTTAGCTTCTCAGTGATTATTTCTTCACCTATAAAATGTGGGTAACCATAGTATCTACCTCCCCAACTTACTGTGAGGATTAAAGGAGTTAATCCATATAAAGTATTTCAGTTCAGTTCAGTCGCTCAGTTGTGTGCGACTCTTTGCGACCCCATGAATTGCAGCACACCAGGCCTCCCTGTCCATCACCAACTCCCAGAGTTCACTCAGACTCACATCCATCAAGTCAGTGATGCCATCCGGCCATCTCATCCTCTGTCGTCCTCTTCTCCTGCTGCCCCCAATCCCTCCCAGCATCAAAGTCTTTTCCAATGAGTCAACTCTTCACATGAGGTGGCCAAACTCCACATGGAGTTTCAGCTTTAGGATCATTCCTTCCAAAGAAATCCCAGGGTTGATCTCCTTCAGAATGGACTGGTTGGATCTCCTTGCAGTCCAAGGGACTCTCAAGAGTCTTCTCCAACACCACAGTTCAAACACATCAATTCTTCGGCGCTCAGCCTTCTTCACAGTCCAACTCTCACATCCATACATGATTACTGGAAAAACCATAGCCTTGACTATGGACCTTAGTTGGCAAAGTAATGTCTCTGCTTTTGAATATGCTAGCATATAGTAAATGTTGATATACTTGCTCCTTGGAAGAAACGCTTGCTCCTTGGAAGAAAAGCTATGACAAACCTAGACAGAATATTGAAAAACAGACATTACTTTGCCAACAAATGTCCGTCTAGTCAAAGCTATGGTTTTTCCAGTAGTCATGTATGGATGTAAGAGTTGGACTATAAAGAAAGCCGAGTGCTAAAGAAATTATGCTTTTGAACTGTGGTGTTGGAGAAGACTCTTGAGAGTCCCTTGGACTGCAAGGAGATCAAACAACTCAATCCTCAAGGAAATCAGTCCTGAATATTCATTGGAAGCTGACGTTGAAGCTGAAACTCCAGTACTTTGGCCACCTGATGCGAAGAATTGACTCATTGGAAAAGACCCTGATGCTGGGAAAGATTGAAGGGAGGAGGAAAGGGGGACAATAGAGGATGAGATGGTTGGATGGCATCACTGACTTGATGGACATGAGTTTGAGCAACTCCGGGAGATGGTGATGGACAGGGAAGCCTGGTGTGCTGCAGTCCATGGGGCCACAAAGAGTCAGACACGACTAAGCAACTGAACTGAACTGAAATGTTGATTAAGGGTTAGCTACTATTATTTATTGGAAAGAGATCTGGAAGGGACTAGGATGCCTGTAGCACCCAAACTAAACATCAGGAAGTAAATTTCTAAGTCATTCAAAGTGAAGGGGAGGTAAGGAGAAGGAGTAGAGATTTAGGCTAGGAGTGGTGTATATGATGGGGTGCTAAGGAGACTCCTGATAAAGTCCAGAGAATTCCACCTCTAAAAGGGTCATGGAAGGGAAGGGCTATACTCCAGGTGATGGGAGACCTCCAGGCTTTTGACATGCATAAAATGGTTGGGGGCTGCCTGGCACCCCCTTTAACTGGTCTAGATGTTACACCCATGAGTAGTAGGGAGAATGTGGTATCCCCTTGCCTTTCAGATCACAGAGTATGGAGTGGAGGTGGCACGTGGAGGGGAACGTCCGTGCAGTGTGCAGGTGGCCCTGCACCCCTGGCCTGCCCCTGTTCCGTGCTGCTCATGGGTTCATCCCCAGGTTCCTGGCCCTGGCCGAAAGCGGTAACATGATAGAGAAAACATAAGCCCAGAAGGAAACTTGGCCCCTGGTTGAGTCACAAAAAGCCCCAGGCCCACTGGCTTGGGGGATCTTGGGCACTTCTCTCCACATCTCCCTCTCCAGTGAAACAGGGAGCCTGACAAGTTTCCACTAAAGCCTCCTTCGTCACCAGGCCCATTTGAAATTCCGTGTCTTCTTGTGACAGTCACCAGGAAAACAAGGGGACAGAGCTCAGTTCTAGGGTTTTGCTACGACTCTTCTGGGCTCTGGAACCTTAAAACTGAGATGTCCATGCCCAGCCCACCTCCTCCCCAGGCTCCAGGCAGAGTAGGCTCACCCATTACAAGGTGAACAGAGAGACCCAGGTACCCCTGTTTCTTCCTGGAACCTCGTTTTCAGGAAGACTCTGGATTGAATATAGAAAGCCAACTAGAAAACCTAGTTACTTGAGACAACCTTCTGATCTCTGGGTCTTCAAAGGTTAGGAAGAAAATGTTTGAACGATAGTTTATATGTATTTTTAATGTGAAGAAGAAAGCAATTTGGGATTTGCTGATATTTGACAAACACACTGAGACAGGCACCCTCTCTTGTAAGTCACTTGGTCACCTGTCCTGTAGGGAGCCTGAGGTATCCTGAGAGGAGACACGGAATTCAACAATGTGGAATTAACTAGGGTGCTTATAACCTATTGCAGTTAACGTGTGTCCAGCTAAGGGATTTGCTGGTTATATTAACTAGTTTTAGTTGAACATTTTCATAGAATGGACTGATGGTTTTAAAAGATTCCTACAAAGAAAACATGACTTTTAAATAATACTCCCAAAATGCAAGCCCAAGCAATCACTTCTATTCCTAGTAGGAGTCCTTAGTCAGATTATCAGATTAAAAACAATTACAAGTTTATCAAATTGACAAGAAATCATCGAAAACTTTAAAAAATTATTTAGAAAAGTAGAAGAGTTTGTGAAATATGGGTTTACACAATCATTACAAAATTTCCACTATTGTACCTTGATATATTAGCTAAGAATAGTAAATTAGAAATAAATATCTTAAGGGGGTGTGTGCTTTTTTCCTAGTAAGTTTGCATGGTTAAGAAATCTGGAGATCACTATTTTAGCTTGTCTGTGGCTCAGGTTTTGTCAAAAATAATTATTGTTTTTCAGAATAGTAATAAAACTTCATTTCTCTTAATTTGTGGTATGTTATCTAGTGTCTGACTGTCATTTCCTATCTATGAAACCTTGTACAAGTATCTTAAAATTTTCTGACCTTTGCTTTGCTTACCTATAAATCATTATAAGGTTATTTTAGGGATTATATTAAAATGTTTAAATGTCACTCACATTGTGAGTGTGAAAGTTGCTCAGTCGTGTCCAACTCTTTGTGACCCGATGGACTGTAGCCTGCCAGGCTCCTCTGTCCATGGAATTTTCCAAGCAAGAATACTGGAGTGGGTAGCCGTTCCCTCCTCCAGGGGATCTTCCCAACCCAGGGATCGAACCTAAGTCTCCCACATTGCAGGTGGTTCTTTACCGTCTGAGCCACCAGGAAGCCAGCCCTTGGTAAATAGTTGGCATAAGTACAAAGAAAGAGATTGCTAAGCCAAATTAAGAGGATTAACAAATTAATAGGATAAACAATATTTTAGCATGACACTTTTTAAAAACTTATTTTATGGAAGTACAGTTGATTTTCAGTGTTGTATTACTTTCTGCTATACAGTAAAGTGATTCATTTATACATATTTTTCATATTGTCTTTCATATTCTTTTGCATTATGTTTTATGTCAGGATACTGAATATAGTTCCCCATGCTATACAGTAGGACCTTGTATTTCCATTCTATATATAATGGTTTGCGTCTGCTAATCCCAAACTCCAGTCCCTCCCTCCCCCTCCTCCCTCTCCCCCTTGGCAACCACAAGTCTATTCTGTATGTCTGTGAGTCTGTTTCCGTTTCAGAGATAAGTTTGCTTGTGTCATATTTTAGATTCCACATGTAAGTGATATCATGTGGTATTTGTCTAATTTGCCAAAGACTCTGTGGTCCAGAATTTGGAGCTGGGCTGCCTGGATTACTGCAACAGCTCTCTGACTAGTCTCCCTGTGTTCAGTGTCCTCCACTGTTCCCTAACTTCAGCTTCCATTTTCATGTGACCAAGAAACCAGTCCTCCTCTTCACTTTCATCACTCACTCCCATGCCTCAATATCTTCCATGGCTCTCTTGTCCTAGACAATTATCTGCCTGTCCTGTACTATCTTGTATTGTTCAATGACTTTTCTTTGTTAGACTTCTCTTCCCAGATAAAACTCTTCTAGTTAGCACATAAAACTTACAAATAAGGAACATCAAGTTGCCCTTGAGAGACTTTAACTTAATCAGCAGGTGATGAAAGGAACCCAAGTTCTCCGAGGCCCCTCGGAACAGTTACTTGATTTCTAATCAGTGGTATTAACACACCTAAAGAAAGGAAGCTTCAGTATGGTCTGCAATATATAGGAAAGAGAGGAAAGGCAGAGGAATAAACTTTGGCTGAATGCATCCAGCAAAGTCCATGGGAGAAAGTTATTGGACACAGAGGAACCTGGACAGTTCAGTCATTAGTCTTCAGGGCTGATACTTCCTCCACCCAGGAGAGGTCCTGCTCCACTGTCCCTTCTGCTTCGCTCGGTAAGATACCCAGCATTCTTCTCATCTGTGACCTCCTGGGTGAAAATTTCCCTCTTTTAATTAGAGTCGACCCTTGAACAATGCAACGGTCACGGGTACTGACCCTTCATGCAGCCGAAAATCTGTGCGCAACTTGTAACTGGCCCTCCCACTACAAGTTTCTTCCATATCTGAGGATTCACACCCACAGATTCAACCAACAATGGATTACGTAGTGTTTTCTATCGAAAAAAATCAGCAAGTAAGTGGACCCGTGAAGTTCAAAGCCATGTTGTTCAAGGGTCAACTGTACTAGTTCTGAGAATACCCTCAGCACACCAGTTTACTAATTCTGCTCCCTATGTACCTCCAGAGAGAAATGGAAAATTATATCTCCATTGCTTATGTGAGTATGATAATCAAAGTTTGGTAATCTTAGTTTTTGTAAAGCTGATAATTAGATAAGGATCAAAGTGAAAAAGATGAAACTTACAGACCATGAGAAAACAGTACAGAACATTTTTTAAAATCTTGCAGTTGACATGTTCCTTTTAAGTAAGACATAACATGTAGATACTGTAAAGCAAACATTTAACTAAGGAAGAAAATTCAAATTCTATACAAAGAAAAATACTGTAATTCAGAAGACGTTATGGACTAGGATTACATATTTGCAATATATAGGATAAATAAAGGATGAAGATCCACAATATATGAACAGAACTTAATAATGAATAAGGAAAAGGCAATCCAATAGAAAAATGAGCAAAGATATGAATTAGGAAAGTCACAGAAAATACATCCAATATTAATATGTCTCACAGGCAGTTGAAAATGATTCAAGTTCTCTTTTAACTAAGGAAATGAAATTTAAGAAGCAGTGATATTTCCCTTCCATAAGATTGATATATAATTTTTGAAAGATATATGAGAGGGGTGTAGCACTAGTATTTAATTGAAATTTTGATAATGTCTTTAACACAATTGATGAGGGTGTGAGGAAACAGGTATTCTCAAAATACTGCTAGTAGGATATCCATTGGTACAGCTACTTTTTGAGGATCATTTGGAAGTATTTATTAAAATGTGACTCTTGTGGCCAGCTTCCCTGGTGGATCAGATGGTAAAGCGTCTGCTTGCCATGTGGGAGACCCGGGTTCGATCCCTGAGTTGGGACAATCCCCTGGAGAAGGAAAGGACAACCCACTCCAGTATTCTTGCCTGGAAAATCCCACGGACAGAGAAGCCTGGTAAGCTACAGTCCATGGGGTCACAAAGAGTCGGACACAACTGAGCAACTTCACCTTCTTTCTTCTCCTGTGGGCTAAGACTTTGTGCTTTCAGTGCAGGGGACCCAGGTTCCATCCCTGCCTCAGTTCGATCTGGTCAGGGAACTATATTTGCTGCAACTAAATCCCAGTGCAGCCAAATAAATAAATAAAAATTTTAAACGTTTAAAAGAGCTACAACTATAAAATGTTACTTTTTATTAATATTATAGTTGAAAGACAACTTGCCTAAAAATGAGTTGCATTTTTTCCCCCTCAGATCCTAAAGTCCGTGGCTCTATTGTTTTTGTGATGTTGCGAGTTCCTTTAGTTCTTTTATCCCGGCATTTTCATTCATCTCTTGATGGGTTTGATTTCATCTTAAGTTTTTGTGTTTTTTTGTTTTGTTTTGTTTTCAGGAAGGGATCATATGTTCTTTATTCCCTAAGTTCTTGCTTGTTTAAAAATGTGTGTCTTGGTGTGTTTATTTAAATGATAAGTTGACCAGATGTGATATTCTTGGGCTCACTTTATTTCCCTAGAAACCTTGCAGCCATCGAATCTGGTGGAAAAGTCTGAGATCTCTTTTAAGTGACCTCTTTTTTCTGCCTGAATGCCTGAGGAATTCCTTCTTCCTCCTTAAAGCTGAAGGACTTAATCAAGATCTATCTTGGTTTCAGTTGTTTGTAACTGGTTTTTCTTGGAACACAGTGTGTCCTTTTAATGAGTAATTCAGTTCTCCATAGGTCATATCAGGAAAAATTTCTTCTGTTATACATTAAAACAGATTTCTTTTTAATTTGTTGCATTCTCTGAGAACATCAATTTTCCATAAGCTGTATCATCTTTGTGTGTCTCTCATATTTTTAAAAATCTTATCTCAATTTTTTAAAATAAAATTGCCTTTTTTCCTCTGATTCACCAATATTAAACCAAGAATCATTTTGTTCCTTCTTGTTTTACTTAATTTATAAGTTATACAATAGTGTTCATTGAGTCTCTAATTTTCTCTGCTTTATATACCTCTTTTCATCTCATTCTGTTGTTTTATCATGTTACCTTTAAATTCTTTTACTTAATCTATGCTTTTAGAAATTTCTTTTGTAGTATGAACCATTCATGGTCAATTTTCTTTTCCTCTGGTTATATTTTCCTCAGCAGTGTGCATTCTTTGTTTTTTGCATGCCATATTCCTTTCTTTCTTTTTTTCTTTTTCTTTTTTATTTGCCATATTATAATTACACATTTACCATGCTATTATTGTGGAGGAATTCCTTATATATATATACAACATTGTATACTTGAAACATCAACTATCGTACATCAACTGTTACCTCATTAAAAATAATATATTCTTAAAAAGAAAATAGTCATCATAACAGCTAAGCATCCCTCACCCTCCTTGTATGTTCTCAGGCTTCAGATATATACATAGGCTACCCCAATCCTCCCTAAACTGTAGCTCTTAGGGAAAAACAAATCTCAGTTCTAGCGTCATGTCCTCAGAAAGGTTTCCTCCGATGACTCTTTCTAAGAGTATCCACACTCTGGTTACTCTCTCAAAGCACCTAGTTTTATGTCTTCAAAGTGTCCATCACTATTTGAAATAGGTTACAGTGACCAGCCAGGGTGAAGGTGGTGGGGGTTCTTACAAAGAGGTGAAGAAGCAGTGGACTTCTAGTGCCACTTGGGAGTTTCCTCCTCGCCTGACACTACATAGGAGTGAGAATATGAGCAGACATTACTGGGAAGAGTTGCAGGGAAAGTACTGAAAAAAGAGCCAGGTTTAGATAAGACAAGAAGCAGAAAGAACATTCAGAGAAGTGACTGAAGGCGTAGAGGACTTGGAATTTCCAGAGGGCTAAAGGAAAGTTTTAGCATGGACAAGAAGGGGATTCGATTAGGCTGAAGAAAGGGTAGCACATTTTAGGTATGACACTCCATAGAGGACAAATTTAGGAGGGCAGCAGATACTTTTACTTCAGTCTTTGATCTATAAAAATAGGAACAAAGCTTGGCAGGTTTGGTCACAACTGACCCATGGAAAACAGTGGACACAGGGCTTAATAAAAGTTGGTTATGGTCTGGAAGGTTCTGCAAGTACTTTTTTCTTGTAGACATATGATTAGTCACAGCAGATGCAGCAGAGGTGAGCAGTGGGAGCAAAGAATCTTGAGGTTCAAGGCTCTTTGAAGGGAGTGGTGAAAAGTGGACCTAAGAAGATGAAACTCTTAGGCTCAGTATCCACTGGTGTCCTATTTAATCAGAGGTTGGAGATCTTGGTGCCTGTGGCTTGGGGTGGGGTGTATGGAGGGGAGGGACTTAGTAGTGGCCCAGGAATCTAGCCTAGATCTCCATGTGCAGATAAGGTTTAGAACTTCTATTATAGCACAATCTTTATTTTCATTCTCACATATAGAAATTATACCTAAACCATTATTTTAAAATATTTATACTTTCAGGCTCAAATTTTAAATGATTTGGGCCATTTCCCCCCAATTTCTTTATTTTAGCTTATTATATATTTGCTTAATTTTTTAATTAATTTTTTTTTTAATTTTCAACATTCAAAGAACGAAGATCATGGCATCGGGTCTCATCACTTCATGGCAAATCAATGGGGAAACAATGGAAACAGTGACAGACTTTATTTTCTTGGGCTCCAAAATCATTGCAGATGATGACTGCAGCCATGAAATTAAAAGATGCTTGCCCCTTGGAAGAAAAGCTATGACCAATCTAGACAGCATATTAAAAAGCAGAGACATTACTTTGGTGACAAAGGTCCATCTAGCCTAGTCAAAGCTATGGTTTTTCCAGTAGTCATGTATGGATGTGAGAGTTGGACTATAAAGAAAGCTGAGCACCAAAGAATTGATGCTTTTGAACTGTGGTGTTGGAGAAAACTGTTGAGAGTCCCTTGGACTGCAAGGAGATCCAACCAGTCAATCCTAAAGGAAATCAGTCCTGAATATCCATTGGAAGGATTGATGTTGAAGCTCCAATACTTCAGCCACCTGATGCAAAGAACTGACTCATTGGAAAAGACCCTGATGCTGGGAAAGATTGAAGGCAGGAGGAGAAGGGGATGGCAGAGGATGAGATGATTGGATGGCATCACCGACTCAATGGACATGAGTTTGAGCAAGCTCTGGGAGTTGGTGATGGACAGGGAAGTCTGGCATGCTGCAGTCCATGGGATCACAAAGAGTCGGACACGACTGAGTGACTGAACAGAATTTTTAAAAATCTGATTAAGAAAAAAAATCTGATTAATTTTTAATTTAAAATTTGGGAGTTTAAGTTAAAATTTCCAACATAAGAGAAGTCATGGAGTTTAGAAGTCTTAACAAAACTTAAAGTTGTCACATTTAAGGGGGGAAGTATAAACCTTAATTTTTAATTTGTTCTTTCTTACAACACGTTATAGAATCAATAGGAAATACATTAGCAGAACTAGGCTAGAATTATACACAGTGAGACTCCTTGTGACTTCTTGCTCCACTAAACTTCTGGGATCCTTTTGAATCCAATACTTGAAGCTTTTTATGGGTATATTCCATTATTTTCTCACTGTGGAAGCTCTTTATTTTTCACCCACATACAATCACTCCTAAGATGCATATTTTCCACATTGTGGAAAACAGTTTTGATATCGGGATGGAAATTCTTTGATTACATGAACTGTAGTACTTCCTAGCACATCCCCATACAACCTAAGATAAGTCCTGACACATAGGAAGCACTGAACAAATGTTTGTCTGTTGTTTGACTAATATGTAATTTAAGAAGGGGTCATTTAATTCTAATTACTTCTTCAATCAAATTTTAACTAGACCTCTGGCATTCCTTCAATCTCTTAAGGTCCCTAAGTCTTTAGTCAATGAAATATTAGATTGTTTAAAAAAAAAATAGAAGGAAGAAATGATGAAAGTGTAATTAGTCAACTGCTTTTATGACTTTTAAATGGACTTAATACTTGGTAGGTGTTCCATAATAACACCTACCTTACTTTTGTATAGAATTTGTCACCAACCCCCCCCTATAATACAGGTAGGGAAAAAAGAGTAATAAAGCATATGATTTGCTCAAGTTCCACAACTAGTCAGTGCCTTGCTTTCCTGGCTCACAGTACTTGTTCTTTTCACTAGTCTGTGTTGTCCCATGGAAAGGCAGATGGACCGAAAGCATTCTTAAATGAAACTCATTTTTGCAAAGTTTGCCATGAAGTGAAATTCAAACTGCACATGTGCTGTTGCCTTCATCTCTTTCCAGTCTACAAAAGAAAGCGTGGGAGAAGATACTGCAGAGCTAAAGCATAATTGCTTATTAGGCATCATTCAATGAGGGAGGCGGTAAAAGCGAAACTACTATTATTGCACAGTAAAGAGCGCCTTATTTAGCTCTTGGGAAAGACTGAAGGATATTTACTGCTAAAATACAATTTTCACTCTCTTTGAAGAAATTATCACAAGCGTCAACTCCTTTTCCAACTTAGCACCTTTAAGTCATTCTCATGAAATGTTTATATTCATTTGTCTTGCATGGCTCTTCTGCACACCCCTCCTTCTTGTTCCTCCACTGCTTAGCTTCTGTTTGACTTTTGCAATAGTTTTCGCTTCTACACCGCATTTCCAGGCTCTCCTTAGGTTATCCCTTTCCTGCTCACGTGTCACTGCAATGATATATTATCTGACATCCATTTTAACTAAGATTAACTTCCATTTGCCCACAACCCACTCCAGTATTCTTGCCTGGAGAATCTCAGGGACAGAGGAGCCTAGTGGGCTGCTGTCTATGGGGTCACACAGAGTCAGACACAACTGAAGTGACTTAGCAGCAGCAGCAGCAGCAGCCCCTGAATATTTGATTTTTCTCTACCTGAGAGCTTGTTTTGAAGCCAGAAGTGTCCCAGTATGGAAGGGTCTATTTTCCAATTTTACTGAAGATACTTTTTGGATTTAATTACCTCTTGGGAAAAACAGAGTGCCTTTCAATGAAGGTCACTACTCCAGAAAATAATGGGCACTGATTCCATAGGTTACAGCAAAGGATCCTGGTAGTAGTGGTTGGCCTACGCTATGGTCAATCTATAATATTGGTGCCTTATCTCTCCCTTCCTACCCAAACTGCTTGCAGGTTATCAGAGAAGGCACCTCCAGGGACTTCCAGATGGTTTCGCCTTTGACTTGTTTTTTCCAATTATTTGTTTATATTTCGTTATTTTTCCTTTTTAGCTATGTTTTAGCTAAATTTTGAGCAGGTTACTTAATCTGAGCATCAATTATTTTAACTGAAAAATATAGATGAAAATACCTACCTATAGGTTTTGTAAGAGTTAAGTGATAGCACTTATTTAAGAGCAGCTAGCCATTTCATTTCATAGTTAACGCGTCAAAAATGTCCCTCAGGTCAGTACATTCCTTCACTACTTGCAATTTGAAATCACTCTAATCCCTTGCCATGCTCTTGTCCTAAATATTCCTCTCCTGAACTCACTCATTCAACTTTTCCAAATTCACGTGGTCTTCTAGTAGACTGACCATATAATTTATCTGGACACTTTTGAGAGTATAAGGGGGAGGGAACCATCAATTGTTATGCTAGGACAACAGGTGTCAACTGGGACTGTCCTAAACAAATTCAAAGGTAACCTATTCATTAGCCCCCTTCTGGCTACAGCAGACTGCTTCCTACCCTGGGCAATATCTTCATGGTTGTCCCTTCAAGTCTCAGTTGCTTCACTGACCTTCCTACTCAGTAAATTTTTCCTTTTGTCACCACTGCCATCAATACCTATGTTAACAACTGCATATGTTTATTTTTAAACCACCCTCCACTACCAACTTCTCCATTTCTACTGAAGGCTAGACCACAGTTCAGAGTTTATCTTTGGCTTTCCATATTCCTTCATATCCAGCCGGCTGGCAGAGTCTGTCAAATTCAATTCTATAAACACTTAACGAGCATTTACTTTGTTCCAGAGACTAAGTGAAGGACTAAGGATAAAAAGAAAAATAAGACACAATCCCAATGTACAAGAAGCTCACATTAAATAATTAACATGTAGATAAGCAATTGCAATTTAGTATCTGAAGTCCAAAAATAGAAGTAATGTCTTCAGTAAAGTGATGATGTCAACAGGGAAGTTAGCAACTCTGCTTGGGGGGTTCAAGAAAGTACTTACAGAAATAAAGATGAAGTTGGCCTGTGGCTTATTATATGAATGAATTAATATTTTCTTAACTATAATTTGCTAGATAAAGTGCTATGCTATACACTGCCCTTCAAAATCTTCAAATTACTGGACAATTGTGCTCGTTTCCCATGCTAGTAAGGTTATGTTCGTGCTTCTTTTGTGCTTAGTCACTCAGTCGTGTCCTACTCTTTGCCACCCCGTGGGCTGTAGCCCAACATGCTCCTCTGTCCATGGGATTTTCCAGGCAAGGATACTGGAGTGGGTTGCCATTTTCCTTCTGCAAGGCATCTTCCTGGTCCAGGAATTGAACTGGGGTCTCCTGCACTGCAGGTGGATTCTTTACAACCTGAGCTACCAAGGAAGCCCCAAGGTTATGTTCAAAATCCTTCAAACAAAGCTTCAGCAGTACGTGTGTTCCAAGAACTTCCAGATTTACAAGCAGGTTTAGAAAAGGCAGAGGAACCAGACATCAAATTGCCAACATTTGGTGGATCATAGAGAAAGCAAGGGAATTCCAGACAAATTTTTGCTTCCTTGACTACTCGAAAGCCTTTGACTGTGTGAATCAGAACAGACTGTGGAAAATTCTTAAAGAGATAGGAATATCACCTTACCTATCTCCTGAGAAACCTGTATGCGGGTCAAGAAGCAACAGTTAGAACCTTACATGGAGCAACTGACTGGATCAAAATTGGTAAAGGACTACAACAAGGCTGTATATTGTCACCCTGTTTATTTAACTTATATCTAGAGTACATCATGTGAAATGCTAAACTGGATGAGTCACAAGCTGGAATCAAGATTTCTGGGAGAAATATCAACAACCTCAGATATGTAGATGATACCACTCTGAAGGTAGGAAGTGAAGGAGAACTGAAGAGCCTCTTGATGAGGAAACTCAACATTCAAAAAGCTAAGATCGTGGTCTCTGGTCCCATCACCTCATGTCAAATAGAAGGGCAAAAAGTAGAAACAGTGACAGATTTTCCTTTCTTGGGCTCCAAAATCACTGTGGACGGTGACTGCAGCCATGAAATTAAAAGACGCTTGCTCTTTGGAAGAAAAACTGTGACCATCCTAGACAGGGTATTAAGAAGCTAAGACATCACTTTGCCGACTAAGTTCTGTATAGTCGAAGCTATGGTTTTTCCAGTAGTCATGAGAGCACATGGAGTGCACAACTGATGCTTTTGAATTGTGGTGCTGGAGAAGACTCTTGAGAAGCTCCAATACTTTGGTTACCTGATGGAAAGAGTGAACTCTTTGGAAAAGACCCTGATGCTGGGAAAGACTGACAGCAAAAGGAGAAGAGGGTGACAGAGGATGAGACGGTTAGATAGCATCACCAACTCAATGGACATGAACTTGAACAAACTCCGGGAGACAGTGACGCTCAGGGAAGCCTGGTGTGCTACAGTCCATGGGGTCATGAAGAGTCAGACACGACTTAGCAACTGAACAACAACCAATGCTATGGACATGGAATACATTGATAAATGTGAAAGGTATGACACTTGTCCTCTTGAAGCTTATAGGGCTATTTATTGGGGAAGACAGACAGTATAATAGTGAGGAGTATTAGAAAAGGGGGGCATCATGTGAATACATAAAAGGAGAACTAACCAACTATGCAACTAAGTCCAGAACAGTTAAGCTGAAATAAGAAAAGATGAAAAGAAGTTAGGTGAAGGGCAGAGATTGATAGGAATGGGAAAGAGACCAAGGTCTAGAGGTGGAGAGAATATGATGAATTAAAACACTGAGAAGAGATCAACATGATAGGAGAGGAAAGAGGAGTGGGGGAAACGGACATGGCATGAAATTGGAAATGCAGGCAGGAGTCAGAACTTCTAAGACTTTGTAGACCCTATTAAGGACTGTGAACTTTACCCTAGGTCAATGGGCAGCCATAATTCAAGCACCAAAAGTGATGTAAACAGATTCACTCTTTCTAGAAGGAGGCTGGAGAAGGAAATGGCAACCACTCCAGTGTCCTTGCCTGGAGAATCCCAGGGACGGCGGAGCCTGGTGGGCTGCCGTCTATGGGGTCGCACAGAGTTGGACACGACTGAAGCGACTTAGCAGCAGAAGCAGCAGCAGAAGAAGGCTGTTGCAGCAGCTTAGAGATGATGGTAGTAGAAATGGAGAAAAGTATGATTTTTAGAAATATCTAGAAGGCATAATGACAAAATCAGTGATTGATTTGTTATGAAAGGTGAAGAAGAAATGATCGAGGATGGTTCCCCAAACAGCTGGCACTGTTATTGACTGAGTTAAGGAACGTCAGAGAAGGACCAGGTTTGGGAATGAAGATAATGAGTCCAGGTTTAGATATGCTGAGTTTGAGGTACCAGCGAAATATTCAGGTGGAGAGCTCGGTTGGATCTGTTTGTCTGGAGCTACTGATTTGGCAGTTTTAGGTATATCAGTGGTGATACAGCCAGGGAGGTGTATGCATTTATGTTAGGAAAAATTCAATTGTGGGAAGAGACATTAGAACAGAATATGTAAAATATTTAATGGTTGCATGAAAGAAAATCTATCAAAAATGGTTAAAAGGGAGCAGCTAGAGAAGAAAGAAGAAAATCTCAAACATGTGATGTGACAAAAGCCAAAGAAAGAAGACATTTAAAAGAAGGAATCGTGAAAAATGAAACTGGAAGATCTTACTGAGGACAGTTTTTGAGAAATAGCAGGCACAAAATCCAGATTAGTGGGTCTAGGAGTGAGTGGGAGGTGAGAAAATAGAGGCAGAGTATATAGGTAGCACTTGCCATAAGCTTGGGAAGGAGAGAGGAGACAATACAGTGAGAGCTGAAGAAACATGTAGATGAAGAACTAACGGGGTCTGTTGTGTCCTATGAGAGCTACTTGAATACATTTAAATACTGAATAGAAAGAACCACTAAAGAGGAAGACTGGAAACAGAAAAGAGACAAACCAGTGCAAAGGTTCCCAAAGGTAGCCAGGGCTCCAAAGAACAGGTGAGGGTCCACCCTAAAGGCAGGGAGGGGCTTTTGTCCTTCTCACCCTCTCTGCAATAGGAGAGAACAAGGAGAGAGAGGTTCAGGTGCAAGTAGAAGGTGGGAAGTGAAGTTGTTTCCACTTGATGGCTTTTCACATTTCAAAAACAAGTGCTCAATAAATATTTATTAAATCAATGACTAAATAAATGCAAGTAACAGGAATCTGAAATCTGCAAAGTTCCTTGCTTT
The DNA here is from genome assembly GCF_014754425.2 of Oryx dammah. Taxonomy (NCBI): domain Eukaryota; kingdom Metazoa; phylum Chordata; class Mammalia; order Artiodactyla; family Bovidae; genus Oryx; species Oryx dammah. The sequence goes on along the minus strand of NW_024070212.1, from coordinate 99,490,763 downwards.
CCACCAGAAGCATTCTATTGTCTAGAAAAACTTGGAGATGACTGTAGAGGTGAAAAGGATTCAGAGAACTTTTCAGTAAAAATAGCTTTAGGAAGAGTACTTTTAGGAAGTGATGTCTCAAAATCAACAATAAGGATACTAAAGTCTTACTCCAAATGGAAACCAGCAGAGGAAATGCTGTTCTGTTGAACAGAGTGAAAGCAAAGAGCAGGCGACCTGTTCTCTACAGGTTTGTTTTTTACTTTTTTTTCAGTTAAAGCAATCTTTTTCAATCCCTAGAAGTTTCAGACTACAAACTTTGACTTTGAGGGGAGAGCAAGGATCTATCAGCCACTGAGCACTTATTTGCTACAAATGGTAAAGAATAACTCCCCACGCTGGAGAGTAATCAATAAGTGGTAGCTGCTGCTGCTGCTGCTAAGCCACTTCAGTCGTGTCCAACTCTGTGTGACCCCATAGATGGCAGCCCACCAGGCTCCCCCGTCCCTGGGACTCTCCAGGCAGGAACACTGGAGTGGGTTGCCATTTCCTTCTCCAATGCATGAAAGTGAAAAGTGAAAGTGAAGTCACTCAGTCGTGTCCTACTCTTCGTGACCCCATGGACTCCAGCCCATCTCTCTCCATGGGATTTTGAAACAGGATCAATCTCAGACTTTGTCTTCACTCATTTTTAACTGCAGTGTTCTACTTCCACCTCAGATTTTAATAACTCTTACCATTGCAGTCTTTAAGGTGCCATAATGAGTAAATTGTTTCCTGACAAATAATGCCATGGGTGTTATTTTTGTGATGTTTTGCACTCTTCAATATTCAAATCCTAACTCCTTTAAGCCCTACTTAAATCCCACTTTCTCCCAAAACACTTCAGGACACCTGAAATCCTGATGGTCTCTCTGGCCTTTAAAATCATATGACAGTCCGCCATGTTACTTATTTGATGAATTTTATCTGCATACAATTGAGTTGGATATTATTTAACTTTTCTTTGATTATGACTTGGGCTTCCCGCGCAGCTCAGATGATAAAGAATCTGCCTACAATGAAGGAGACCTGGGGTCAATCCCTGGGTTGGGAAGATCCCCTGAAGAAGGGAAAGGCTACCCACTCCTGTATTTTGGCCTGGAGAATTCCATGGGTTGTATAGTTCATGGGGTCGCAAGGAGTCAGACACGACTGAGTGACTTTCACTTGATTATGGCTTAACATCACAAATCCATAAACTTCTCAGAGGATAGAAAGTGCATCTTATTATGTCTCTTTTTTTGGACATCTTTTAAAATTTTGTCCTAATGCCTTATCCATAGTATGCTGCCAGTAAATATTTGGTGATTGATTGCTGGGTCAGTCTCATCATCAATGTTGGTTGAACATCTCTGAGAGCTGTCTGCAACCACTTCAGAAAGTTTTCTGTTGATATCATTCTGAGAAATGGAGGAGTTTTTATTTCTGCTGTGGATTTACTTTTTTCCTTTCTGGTTATAAAGCTGGGAATCTTAAAAAGACTATTGGTTTGTATGTGTGTGTAGGGGGGTTCCTTTAAAAAAGGCTGACTTTTTATTTTGTAAAGGTTTTTTGAAGCTTACAAGTTCTCATAAAAAAGTCCAAATTGGTTGAACTTGAAGTTTCTCTCCTCCTTTCTCCTCCTGCAGAGCCTTTTTCTAAACCTACTTCCCTTAAAATGACTTTTATTGATTTTCACTCATTGAGAGTTATTCTTCAGAACGAGGATGGAGGGGTCAGAGAGAGAAATTTACCCTGTGCTACCTGTGGAATAGGTGTACCTCCGTATCTAGTCTTGCTTTATTTGTTCAGTTTCCTGGATCCAGAAACCTGCACGCTGGGGATCATTAGGTCCTCTGTGTCTTGGTCGGAACTTGAGTACAGTATACTAATAGATCAATTTATGTGTTCATTCATTCAGCAAACATTTATTGAGCAGGCACGTCCTAGGCATTGGAGATACTAAGATGAATAAGACGTAATCGCTGCCCTCAGTGACCCCCAGATGTACACGGAGGCACCAGCATAATGGGGGTTGGGGTCAGAGAAGGCTTCCTAAACGAGGTAACTGAATATCCTCTGTTTGGCAATCCTAAAAGAAGGAAGAAATCAGCCCTGTAAAATAAATATAAACATTTAATCAAGTTAGCCAATTAGAAAGACATTTCTTAAGACAGTCTTTTACCAGTATGTCCTATGTTTCTTTTGCAATTTCCCTCTAATTTCTTTGTTTCCCAGGCAGCGCTCGTGCTAAAGAACCTGCCTGCCAATGCAGGAGACATAAGAGACATGGGTTCGATCCCTGGGTCGGGAAGATCCCCTGGAAGAGGGCACAGGCAACCCACTCCAGTATTCTTGCCTGGAGAATCCCCATGGACAGAGGAGCCTGGCAGGCTACAGTCCATAGGATTGCAAAGAGTCAGACATGACAGCTACTTAGCACACATAGTCTACGTTTAAAATTGCCTCCAACCTTATTTTTCTAAACCCTGATCTGATCCTGTCATCCCTGTCTTGAGAATTTGTAATGGCTACTCATTCAGTCATTCTGCATATTCATCCATCGCCTACTGTTTGGGATGCAGTGTTTGTGAGTAACCAGTTCCTCCCTTCAAGAAGCTTATGGTCTAGATCGAGAGACAGACAGGTAAGCAGACAGTATTGGTACAGTCTCATATTAGCATTCACAGGGTAGGCACAGATTCTGTGGGAGTATAGAGAGGAGCACCTTATCCTGTCCCTGCTTCCTAAGTCTTCTCCTCAGATTTAAATCAATGCAGCTCAACAGATACCAGATTCTATTGTGCTAAGTACTATGCAAAACAACTGCTTTTAAGCAGATCAAAGTCTAGTGGAGGAGCCTGAGAACTTAATCAATAATTCCAGTACAATGTAGTAAGTGGATAGATAAATGCATTGGATGCTAGGTTAACAGCAGTTGAAGAGGAGAGAGGACTGGTAGACAGCAAAGCTTCCTGGAAGAGACCATGCCTAAGCCGAGTCTTGAAGCACAAATAGGAGTTATCTAGACTCTGAAGCATCCAGTTCCTTAGTGTGACAAACAAAACCTTCACAACCTGTTGCTTCACATTTCCACTGCACCCTATGTCTCATATACCTTTGTTTTTCAAGTTAGGAACAAGAATCCCTAGAGGATCATTTAGTGTTATACATCGGATACAAGGAAGTCCTGGGTAAATGCGGTGCATCTTTACGGGGCATCAGTATTACCAGATGATAAATAATTTAAAGTATGGTTTTGTATGAAAGCACAATATATTTGTGAACTCGAAGGCAACATTTCCATTGATTTTTTTAAAAGATAAAACAAGATACATAGAAAGTCATTTCAAGCTTGTCCTCAGATACTACCTCTTTCTTGTGGAAAAGTTTGAAATGCAGTATCTTAATGTGCCAAGAACTTTCAGGTCTCTGAGGCTTAGCATATGCTATTCCCTCATCCTGAGTGCTGTCCTTAGTTTCTCCCTAGGTAAACCACTCAAATGGCAGAAAGTGAAGAGGAACTAAAAAGTGTCTTGATGACGATGAAAGATGAGAGTGAAAAAGCTGGCTTAAAACTCAACATTCAAAAAACTAAGATCATGGCATCCAGTCCCATCTGCTGCTGCTGCTAAGTCGCTTCAGTCGTGTCCGACTCTGTGCGACCCCATAGACAGCAGCCCACCAGGCTCCCCCATCCCTGGGATTCTCCAGGCAAGAACATTGGAGTGGGTTGCCATTTCCTTCTCCAATGTATGAAAGTGAAACGTGAAAGTGAAGTCGCTCAGTCATGTCCGACTGTTCATGATCCCATGGACTGCAGCCTACCAGGCTCCTCCGCCCATGGGATTTTCCAGGCAAGAGTACTGGAGTGGGTTGCCATTGACTTCTCCAATCCAGTCCCATCACTTCATGGCAAATAGATGAGGAAAAAGTGCGAACAGCGGCAGATTTTATATTCTTGGTCTCCAAAATCACTGTAGATGGTGACTGCAGCCAAGAAACTGAGACACTTACTTCTTGGGAGGAAAGCTATGACAAATCTAGACAGTGTATTAAAAAGCAGAGACATCACTTTGCCAACAAAGGTCCATGTATTCAAAGCTATGGTTTTCCCAGTAGTCATATATAAATGTCAGAGTTGGACCATGAAGAAGGCTGAGGGCTGAAGAACTAATCCTTTTGACTTGTGGTGCTGGAGAAGACTCTTGAGATTCCCTTGAACTGCAAGGAGATCAAAGTAGTCAGTCCTTAAGGAAATCAACCCTGAATATCCATTGGAAGGACTATGCTGAAGCTGAAGTTCCAACACTTTGGCCACCTGATGTGAAGAACGGACTCATTAGAAAAGACCCTGATGCTGGGAAAGATTGAAGGCAAAAGAAGGGGGTGGCAGAGGATGAGATGGTTGGATGGCATCACCAACTCAATGGACATGAGTTTGAGCAAACTCCGGGAGATGGTGAAGGATAGGGAAGCCTGGAGTGCTGCAGTTCATAGGGTCACAAAGAGTAAGACACGACTTAGCAACTGAACAACAAACTCTACTTACCCTTCAAATTTCGATTTAAGTGTCATCCCATAAGAGTCATTTTTTAACAGTTTAAATGTCGTCCCATACAACAGTTATTTTTTGAACATCCACTTACATTTTGCCTCCTTTCCTAATAGTGCCAGGCAGAGTTCGGACTACCTTCCTTTGTGTTCCCACCACCTTTTACCCAGAGTTTCCGTTACAGCACTGCTCACATTGTACAGTGCTGCTCACTGTTCTCCTATCCATTTCTGCTGCTGCTACACTGTAAGCTTCTTGAGGGCAGGGACTAGTTAGTGACTGGCACTTGCTAGAACGTCAATCAATATTTTTTGAATATTGAGTTTATGGACCATCTCCTCTGCATCCCCTCTGCTCTTACATAAAGTAATATCTCCTCTCCTTCTCATCGTTAGGGAGTGATGTGTTCCAAAAAAGTCTATTTTCCAGGCAACTGAAATTTACTTCCTAAAGTATCAAAACCTGCTTTCAGTGGGAATTTTTTTTTTAAGTTTTTACATGCCTCCTTTCTTAAGTAAAATATACTAAGCATAATGTGTTCCTTGATGACTTATCCCTGAAAGCACCAACCTTATGCTGGTTTGGAATCCATGACATCCTCTGGGGACACTGATGGGATAGGACTTCTTGCCTGCACACCAAATAACTCCATCCTCTTCTGGGTTGAGAGGTCTTATGCTCGATTCTTATGTTTTGGTCATGACTTGATGTCAGTGTGCTCCGTCTAACAACACTGCCTTTTGTTCCTATTTTGTCTTTTAATGAATATTAAAGTTATAAAAGAATATGTTCACTGACAAAGAAACAGAAGCATTCCAAGTAAAAACTCAAAGTCCTCCCTCCTTCTTGGCTCCCCACCTTGCCCCTCCCCGACATCCACACTCACTCTCAAGGTACAACCATTGTTAGCAGTGCCATATGTATCTTTTCCGGTCATTTTCTGTCCATGCATATGTATACTCGTGTATACACAAATATCAAGTCATATTCTGCACAATGTTCTATGACTGGCTTTTCTTCCCACTCCACAATACAATAGGTATCTTTACATGTCAGTATATTCGAGTCTATCTCATTCTTTTTAATGGCTGCCCCCTTTTAATTTGACAATCTTAATCAGCTGTGAATGGGAAAGCCAAATAATCAAGCTTATTAGAATTGTACCTAAGAAAAAGTAAATCAGCTCTGAGTGAAGGCTTGAGGAATTCTCCTAGGGGTAAAATGTGTTAACTTTAGTGCATGGTCTTTGTAATGTTTATTTTGGCTATTCTGGGACCCCTTTTGCTTATTTCCTGGTTCACTGTGTTTTGGATAGCTGAGGTTGCTGGACGTATGCCCTGTGAATTAGTGAGGTATCACATATTCGATTTTGCATTATAGGATAATACTATGGTTTTGTGGGGGTTGTGCATTTGATTTTTAAATTTAGATTGTCTTTGTAGACAGGGATTATTTCTTCTGATCCTAAGTACTTGCATCATAGTGCAGATGGTAGAATATGGTAGCAATTAGAATGTTTGGCTTGGTGATTGACATGGGGCTTCTTATCAGTATCATCTACGTGCACTGGATTTGTGGGAACTCTGTAAGCTCATCTGAAGAAGCCTTTTATTACTAAGGAACATTAAAGTACTGATAGCATCTTGCCCTATGATAATAAAATACTATTTAGGATTTATATGGGGTTTTCTGCCTTCATCAACTATAGTAAACGGCTAAATCCTGTTAATTCCACCTTTTAGATTTCACAGTAGTTTGTCCTCTCTTCTCCATTCCCACAGCCCCAGTGCTTTGGTTCAGGCCCTATTACATTCCAAGTGAATTACCTTTAACAGACTCCTTAATTGGTCTCCCTACCTCCAGTCAAAACTCTACTCTGCTCACATAGTAACTAGTGCTCTTCTTAACCAAGAAATTCTATCATGTCACACCCCTGAAAAACCCTCTAGGTGTTTCTCATCAGCTGTAGCATAAGTCCACAGTCCTTTGCCCCACTTCTCCTGATTTTCTCTTGTAGTCAGTGCTCATACTACAAGTGGCTTATAGTTTCTCCAACACACACACCACACAAGAAAGTTCCCAATAAATGCTTGCTAAATTAATGAATGAAACACCTTACCTAGTTAGAGTGACCATTCAATCCACTTGGTTCAGGATTCCCTTCCATCCCAGCATAATGATTAATAGTGCTTTTCACTATTAAACTTGTCTGAGGCCAATAAATTACATGGTCCCCTAATCACAGCACACATCAAATTTTTTTCTAACTCTAGTCCTACCTACTAGATAATGGAAGCAGAAATTTTGTTCATTTTACTTGTATATCTTCATTTATTCAAATAAGAGAATGATGCTGTTAGATGCTGAGGTATAATGTTAAATAAAACAAACATGGTTCTTGCCTTCATGAAGCTTATAATCCAGCAGGAAAGACTAATCTAGTGAAGAATAGTGCCTAATACATTAAATGCTGCTGTGTGAATGAATGACTCAACGTGGAGACAGATATAGTCATAGCATAGAACTCTAGGTTAATCAAATTAACTATTTAAAGAGTTGCTAACTAAAAAAATTAAACACAAACAACACATACAACACATTAAACATATATAATATTTTTAGATGCTACTTTAATGTGTAGGAAATTGTGAGGAAAAGGGAGACCACAAAACAATACCAAGAATGAGACTGTGAGGGCTCTTTGTTTTTTATGTAAGCAATTTGTAATCCATGTGGTTCTTTGGAGGACAGATTATCAGTATGTATTCTACCCCCAGCCTTTCTTTTTGAGATGAGAAATCTGTGGTTTTAGAAATGGAGCCACAAAAGAAAGGAGTGATGTCGTAAACTGGGGTTAGATTTTGGTTGGGTTTCACTACCTGCTATCCTAGACCAGTCACCCATGTTCCCATGGACAAGTTACAAAACCCTTTCAAACTCACTTTCCTCTTCTGTATATAAAATAGTGCTAATATTATGTCCAGAATTGATCTAAGGATTAAATGAGATTATGTAAAGGCATTTAGTCCCATGACCCAGCTGCTAGAAGGCACTCAGGGAATGTTAGTTCTCTATCCATTTCCCCTATTTATCTTTCTGTACGTGGTGAATTAAAGGATAATATAAAATTATTTAAAAAGAACGAACTGTAAATATAAACACCAATAAAATTTTTTATTCTCAAATATGGGTGCTAACCTAGGCCCTGTCCATCCCTTCTGCCAGTACCAGTTTTATTTATATTCATTTATTATCTTATTTTTATAGGCAAAGACCCAGAGAAGCATTCCAGGAGCAAGGCGATAGGCAAGATTTTTCTGGGAAAAAGGCAGAGTTTATGAGGGAGTCATTCAGCTGCAGTGGATGTCCGTTTTAAAGATAACCATTTATTCTTGATCGCTTTTGGTTCAAGAAAGGAAGAACAGTCAACCATCCACGGAGATCTTTCAGTGGTGGGGGTAAACATGAACAAAAGCAGGATCTCTCTTCTCGCGACCCCAAGACTTTCCAGCTCTTTCGCGAGTGTCCTGGGTCTGGACTCCATTTCCCAGAGTCCCTTAGTGCCCTAATGTATTCAGGGCTCAGAGTGCCTGTATGTGTGTGAGTGTGAGAGAATGTGCGCGTGTGTGCGTGTGTGTGTGCGCGCGTGTGTCTCCGAGTCCCTGGGAGAGTGGAGGCTCATTCACTGATTAGAGCCAGCGCTGAGAGGCAGCACTGCTCCTTCTCTCACACCAACCAAGTCTCTTGATCTGTACATGCAATCCCAGGCAGCTCGCGAACACAAACCCGGGGCCAGCCGCCTACTGCTGCTGCCGCCGCCGCCGCCGCCTCTGCCGCCGCCGGCTCTGCGCACCCGGGACTTTTCATGCACCACACTCACAGCCTCCTTCCCTCTGTGTCCTGAAAAGTGCGACCGTTCTCCCAAGGAATTTCCACGGCAAGTACGGAGACCAGAAAAGGGTGTGGATGCGTGTGCGTACACCAGAGGGGTGGGTGCGAGGGCGGCCGGCTGTCTCAGGAACCCGGCTAACTTTCCAGGTCGCTTTCCTAGGGATTCGGGCGGCTCCCCGGCGATAGGGGCAGGGGCTGGGACCTGGACTGGCGCGTCTCGGATCTTCGCGACGGTGCCTCCCGGCATCGGTGCCCTGCGCACTCAGTGCGCTGCCTCACTCAAACTTTCCGTCTTGAGTTTTCCTTAATGTGTTTTATTTGGGGGGTGCGAGGGGGAGGGACCAGACGCGGGAATTGGACAGGCAGGGAGGGTGAGGGGGCAGGGGCAGTGAGGGAAAGGAGCAGGACTCTTTTTCTCCATCTTTTAATAAGCCACATTCCCACTTTGTTTGGGTCGAGCGCCGGAATGCCCTGTCGCCCGGCTTCCCCGTGGATCCCGCGGTGATTTCCGGCGGGGCCGGAGCCGGGTGGTACTCAGCGGGGTGCCCGAGGCGGCTGGCGGGATGGGAAAGGGGCGATCCGAATGAGAAAGGACCTCGACCGCCCCCACACAACACGCGGCCGGCCCGGGTTGGGTACTCGGCGAGAGGCTCGAAGCCTGGGCCCCCCGGGGGCTCGGCTTACTTTCCTGGAGGGGGCGGGGGTGAAGGGCGTGGAGGCGGTGGGGGTGGGCTCGGGGGGAGCCGCCGCGAGCAGGAAGGAGGCAGGTGCTGGCCCAGAGGTGGACCGCTCGAAACGCAGCCGGTAAACTCGCGCTCCGCCCGGCCCGCCGGCCTGGCCTCGGAGCAGCCCGACCCGTGGAGGCGGCGGGGGGGGGTTGTCTCCGGCATTTCCCGGGCCGGGACTCTCTCCCAGCGGTTCCACCGAGCGGGGTGGGAGGACCGCGGTACAGACAGCAACGCGTGGCTCTTTTTGTAGTTTTATTTTTAATCTTAGACTTGCCTTAAACTGAGTAACAATTTCTCTTCCTCCGACTTGAGAACAAAACTTTTCAGCGAGCACGGCGAGCACTGCAGTCCTGCGGCCGCCACAGCCGCGCTTGTCAGTCGCGGCGGAGCGACCTTGTCCGCGCGGAGCCTGGCCCGCCACCGCGCTCCCGAGGCTCCGGCCGCCCCCTCCCCAACCCCGGGCTTTTCAGGGCTCCGCCTGGGCGTTTCGCCTTTGTGCTTTGTAAGGGAAAACCTTTTCTTCCAGGGCACAACAAACTTGGGCGGAGAGCTTCCGTGTGGCCCCCCGGGCGAGGCCGCCCACGGTGGTGAGGCCATCTGAGGGGATGCCCGGTCTGTCCTCCGCTCCAGGAGCCCCTCCAGAGCTCGAGACCCGGGTGGACCCCGGCCGACGGGAGCCCAGAAGTAGCCGGGGCTCGGGCTGCTCGGAGGCAGGGGAAGAGCTCTCGCTTCCCGATCAGAACGCGCTGTCTCGGGCCGGGCCGCGCGGCTCCAGCGGAGGGTCAGGGCCCGGGCCCCGAGCCGGGCGCGCGTCGCACCGGGCGCGGGTGTATGGGGCGGGGGCGCTCGGCGTGGGGCTCAGCTCTGCCCGGTGGGGCCGGGCCGGCAGTCTGGGGTCCCTGGCCTCCTGCCCCGGAGCAGCTCAGAGACTCTCTGCCCACGATGCCCACCAGCCACGGCTCGCCTCTCGTCCCCCCCAACCAGACTCGGCTTGATGGGCAAAGGGGAAAGAAAGGAAAAATAAAGAGGAAAAAAGGGGCGGGCCAGGAGGAAGCTGCGGGTCAGGCTGGAGGGAGCGGACTGGGCAGGGGTACCGGCCTCCTCCTCTGCCCGCCTCAGGGGTTCTTCCCGCAAATGGAAAATGAACCGAGGAGGGAAAGGCAGGAAGAGCGTCGAGGAAGAGCGACGAGAGCGTCTTCGGTGCCGATCCCTCCCGGCCCGCGGAAACCCGGCAAAAGTGGCGTTGAGTTCGCTCGCGGCAGTCCGGGGCGAGCGGGGAAAGGCCGAGGACAGGGCGGCGCCGCGCCGCCGGTGACAGAAGGTGTCGGGGCCGTGCACTGAGCGAGCGGGGACACACACCTGTTCTGCGAGTCGCGTCGTGTGCGGCGGCCGGGCGGCCGCGGCGCGAGAGGCGGAGCCCTCCCTCCCGTACCCCAGGCCCGCTGCCCGGGAACCGGGAGGGCCCGGCTGTCCCCGCGCCGGCTCGCCTAGGCAGGAGCCCCGCAGTCCAGGAGCCCGGGAGCTGCCCGCCGAAGCGGTGGCGCGCGGCGCCGGGACCCGGGTGACCCGCGGGGCGGGGCTGTTCCGGGGGCGAGGTCCTTGCACTCTGATGGAAGGTAGTCTCCTCCGAGCTGCAGCCCCGCAGGTCAGACCCAGCCGCGCACCAGGGCCCATCGCATTTAACGGTTCTTCCCCGGCCGGAGCCCTGGTTCCCCAAAGTTACAAACAGATGTTTCGTGCGGAGGTTGTTGGGGTCTAAAGTATTCTTTGTGCAAAGGCAACCGAGAGGTCAGGCCGAGGATTGGTGGGCTCGGCTCTGCGTCGGCCCTAAGTTTATGTAGGTTTCGCCTTTACTTCTTCCTTTTCCCTAAGAGTTGGGTTTTCCCGGTGAAGATGTAGCGACCGAAGTGTGCACCAGCGGCCCCGTGGGCCCGCACTCTCGGACTGGCCAGATGGTCACCCGCCGGCCAAGTCCGACCTGAGTCGGGGTCCAAATCTGGGACGGATACCCAGCCACGTCTGAACCGCAGGCGTTGGCCCCAGCCGTGGAACCAGGTTAGCCTTCTGCTTCCTGAGCTCGTGCAGATGGCGGTAAAATTTCTGCAAGAGCGGTGTTTCCAAATACCCCCCGGGCATTTAGTGTGCGGGAATTCTCTTCCAGCGAAGCAGTCTGTGAACTTAAAAAAAAAAGAAAAACTTTCCTGAGTTCTTAACAACCCCCCACTACCCTGGCCCCATTTCCCATTGTTCTTTGCTTTTTAAGTTGCCTGTTAATTTTTTAAAAGTTTATTTATGCAAAGGGAAAATATCGTTTAATTTGTTCTATTATTTTAATTCTTGGCTTTTGGAAATGGTTCAGACCACAAAAATGTCACCTGTTGTAATAAGCAGAGGCGGGTTGTGTGTGCGATTTAATTACCGGCAGAGTCGTAGTTTGGTGGGCGTTCAGAGCTCGGGCTCCGGGAAAGAGGCTTTTGCAGCTTTCTTTGTGGCAGTCATTTACAAGTGGGTTTGGCTCCGGGCTGCAGCAGGAGCAGCAGCGGCGGCGCTTCCTTCTACGCCGATCCCGGGCGCGGGTCAGGAAGCCCAGACCCTGGACAGGGATGATCAGAGGCTGGGGTGGGAGATTGCCCGCTCTCTGAGACTTTCTCTCTGGCTTTCGGTTTTTCAATGCGAAAGTGGCTAGTTCGCGCGGGAGAGCGAGGAGCGCTGCGCATCAGCCCAGTTTCAGACATCTTCACATTCCAAACGTCACCTTCTTCGTTTCATTTGTCTTGGTTCTGGCATGTTTAACAACGCAGTTAGTAATCTCACTAATTATTCAGTTAGCTGGCGTTTTGTAATCACTTTAAACCAGGGTCGGATGTGTGATTTAACAAACTCCCACACATACACTCCTGAACCAAAAGCATCACGTCAAGGATTTGAGATTTTTAAAACTCAATATTTGTTGGTCCCTCCGTCCAACCTCACTGCCTGCTAGACAATTTATTTAGCTTCGTGAATTGATCCCTCCTCCTTGTTTAGTTAATTCAACAAAGACTTTTTGCAATCTGTTTGGAGTTTGTCTGATGCCGTGGAAAAGTAGCTGATGATTTATTTGGTTGCTTTTCGATTTCTGTCTTCAGCCCTTCTTTCTCCTCCTTTCAGCAGGGATGTCAGCTGTTATTACTTCCTATTGATCCCTTTGCAAAGTGAGAAGTGAACTAAAATTAATGTCAATTCCACTGCTCGGATCAATAGCTGGAGTTATTTTAATCTGGATTTGCACGAAGTGCTAAATTAAAAAAAATCAGCATAGAGGCAGAAAAGTAACAGTTACTTACTTTCCCTTTGCCTGGCTCTTTACAGTCCCCCAAATGCTCCATCAAGCTGATTATCTTACAATCCATATTTTTTTAATTAAGAGGGTCAGTTAGTTTTCTTATTTGGGGTTCTGTGTTTAAACCCATGACATTTTGACATTGGGAGTGTATTAACTATAGATTTTCATAATGACTGTGGTCTGCTGAAGCCTCATCTATACAAGTTGTTAATGTGAAGAGGGGGGAAGAAAGGAAAAGGAAAAGAAACCCGGCACCCCCCTCCCCCACAGAGACCAACGCCCACACAGTGGAGTAAAAGAGATGTGGCCTGGGAAAATATTGTTGATTTATTTTCAGTATAATGAAGTTTCAAATGAATAACCAGGTTTGAGTGATTCACCGTGTTCTGTTGGAGTGTCCGGTGCTGTCGCCAGATTACTAATTTATGAAACTCATTTAACATAATGAGGTGATCCAGGAAGTAAAAATAGAAGGGCGAATCCTCTGGGTGATGGTTATTTTGGGGGAAAAAAATCCCTCCCCTCACCCCTCGTGTATCATGTTTGCCCTTTTCTCCAGCTTGCCTCATGTAGTATTGCCTGTGTGACAGACAAGTAGTTCGTTATTTCTTTTGTGAGGAGCTGCTTAGAACCCTTGGAACAGCCCTGGACCCACTTTCAGAGCATCCATGTTGTATGACCATTAATCTGACTTGAAAACAGCCAAGAACAGTATTCCCAGACTTGTCAGGCTAACTGGCTGTCCTTGGCAGATCATTCCCTGCACTGCTATAACTTGACAGGAAAGTTATTTAAAATTTGGAAGAGAGAAAAATCCGTTAATGTGAGATACATAATCTGGTAATTTAGCAATGATGTCTATAAGGAAAGATGCCAAATGAGGAAGCAGTCTGATGGTGTGCACTCATCTTCCCAATTAATAACAGTCATTGACACGTCTGCTACAGGATGGGAGAAGGAAATACTCTCTATGCACTGCATTAAGCCGGGAGGATTCATCTAGTGCTTAGCTGAGATCTCTCTGTTTGAGGGAATAGCAAAGATACTCCTTTATCTAGATGGGTTGTTTTTTTTTTTTTTTTCAAGAAAGGGGACAGATTTTATTTGAGACATGATTGTTAGTTTAGAGGTTATAATTTGTAACAGATGGTGCTTTTTGGTTACACTTTGAGTTTCATTAAGTTTTTATTTAGAGTATATTTCTGAAGCTAATAAGTCCTAGTGTTCATCTTATGTTATCCTGACTCATCTACAGCCCTTCTCACACCCTTACTCAGAATAAATTTTGCAACAGGATCAGTGTCTATGAAAATGTACAACCTAAATTTAAAAGGGAAATTGAAGGAGGTCTTTCTGAACTCCAATTTGTTCCAGGGGCCTTCAGCGGACATCAACTCTGACTGGGCCAATAAGCAGAGGAAAATAAGTCAGAAATTTTGTTAACATTTTGCTCTAAATGTTAATGGCAAATTCAAGGCAGTTTACAAATCTACTTAAGAGTGAGTGCATTAGTAACTAAAATTACCAATCCGTTCTTTGCTGCCCCTGGAAGACAGACGTTTCCCCGCAACATATGCCAAAGGCACCCATTATGTTTTTAAATATTGTCAGAGATGGCAGGCGCTTTATTGATGAAGGTTTTGTTCCTTCTCAGAAAAGAGAAAGCCTATGTGATTAAAGAGGGGTGTGGATCAAAAATAATGCTGCTGTTGTTTCTTCACATAGTACTTCTTTCTGGAAAGAGACTTAGATGATACATGAAGATGGGTGTTTATGTACGTGCCAATATGTGTGATTTATCCACACGTACAATTTGTACCAACTAACATGTGGAGATATTCATGGTTTAAATGTGCTTGATTTAGGGATTTTTCAGTCTCCGAGCATTGTTAGGGAAGATGAGAGGATGCAAATATAGAGGGGTCTTATGAGTAGAACCTGGCCTCTGTTTGAACATCAGGCCTGTCATGAGTGGTGTATGCAGGTGCAGGCCCTTTAAAATAGAGACCCCACCTCATCTACTGGGTGACTTGGCCTTCCAAAGCTCATTTGCTCAGGGAATATTGTATTTGGAGGTTTTATGATTTTTTTTCCTTTGCTGGGCTCAGGCGCATTTCACCCGGAACGTGTAGGGACCAAAGTCAGCTACGCGTACATCACAGTAAGTTGTCTATTGATTTTCCTGAATGAAAATGGTCTGATGCTGCTGCCCACTGGCTCCTAAAGCCTGTGGTGTCTCATGCCCGAGCATGTGTAAGCCAGAAGGATGGTGTTTCAATCACTTGGGGTTTCCCTTGTCTTTCCTCCCCCTGACCTTCCTCCCCCCCTTTTTTTTCTCTTTGCTGTTTCCACAGGTCTTAAAAGGGGACAATGCCCCAGTAATACTCCCTGCCCTGCTCCCAGGTGCCACTCCCTCCCAGGGAAGACTGCTTCTTGTGTGACACGGGCCACAGAGAGAGACTCCGATGGACTTACACCGGGCAGCCTTCAAGATGGAGAACTCATCCTACCTCCCCAACCCGCTGGCATCCCCAGCCCTGATGGTCCTGGCGTCCACGGCTGAGGCCAGCCGTGATGCATCCATCCCTTGTCAGCAGCCACGACCCTTCGGTGTACCTGTCTCAGTAGACAAGGACGTGCATATTCCGTTCACCAATGGTTCCTACACCTTTGCCTCTATGTACCATCGGCAAGGTGGGGTACCAGGGACTTTTGCCAATCGTGATTTTCCCCCTTCGTTGCTACACCTCCACCCGCAGTTTGCTCCCCCAAATCTAGATTGCACCCCAATCAGTATGCTGAATCACAGCGGAGTGGGGGCTTTCCGTCCCTTTGCTTCCACTGAGGACCGGGAGAGTTATCAGTCAGCCTTCACGCCCGCCAAGCGACTTAAAAACTGCCATGACACAGAGTCTCCCCACTTGCGCTTCTCAGATGCAGATGGCAAGGAATATGACTTTGGGACACAGCTGCCATCTAGCTCCCCCGGTTCACTTAAGGTTGACGACACTGGGAAGAAGATTTTTGCTGTCTCTGGCCTCATTTCAGATCGGGAAGCCTCATCTAGCCCAGAAGATCGGAATGACAGATGTAAGTACCTTGGTGCAGCCCTCCCCTAATCCCAGTAGGCCCTGCCTTACAGTAGTATTCAACAGGTCGGTGGCATTTTTCATGCTCCTCGTAATGGGAAGGGCTGACTCTCCCATTCAGGAGCTGTGGAGTGCTGACATTTACTTGTGTCTTGTCAATGAGCATTGATAGTTCTTATACGAAACGTTTTTCTGAAGGTAGCTGGAGGCACGCTGGCCTGCACTGCTCTTCCTTCCGGGGCACGAGTGGCTTATTCTCTGGGGACTCTGGAGTGGAGGCGGGGGGTGCCGTATATATACCGGAGTGAATGTCATTTCATTAGTAAGCATAGGTTCCTAGGGAATTTGTGTGTTGGAGGGGGCACTGAAGACACCCGTCCATCCCTCTTCCCTTTGCTCTCCTCATTATGTTTCTCTGACCTCGGTATTATTTTTTAGCTTTTCCATTGTACCACATCCAGCAGACTCCACGTGATTTTATTTTCACAACTCTCAGCCCTTGTCCAAATCAGGCTATTTTTCAGAGAAGGACAAAGGTGTCGTCAATCACCATAAAGCATTTCAAACAGCTGTGTTTTCCTTGCAATCGCGAGGCTAGAAAGCCAAGTTCTCTTGGGATTTAACAGGCTTGCTGGGTGCTTATCCTGGGGCTCCCTTGTAGAACTAGACAGGTTGGTCTATGCGACTGCTGTTTTTTTTCTTTTTTTGATGCTCACAACTGTTACCAATTTCTGCTTAAGAAACAGCTCTATCATATTCTCCAAGGGCCTTGATGGGCTCTGGCTACACTCACTAATAGTTGGGGCTAAACCTTTGCTTGGAACTTGTAGACTAGGAATGTTGAACCCTGCCATCCTCACCTCTCATGTAATCAGAAAATAATTGTGTTTTGAAGCTTTTGGACTATGGGTAGACCCCCACAGAGCAGTTTTCTTCAAGCCTGGTGAGAATTTATGAACTGGGGATGTTTTTTTCCAACCAACCCTTTGTTCTAAGATTTGCTTCATTTTATTTTCTTAAGAAAACTACATTTGAGGTTTGCTTTCCCTCTTCTCGGTTTTTTGTGCTCCCCCGTCCTCTCTATAACCACCATCACGAATGCCATTTTTTTCTCTTCTCTTTATGACGCCGAGGAGAGTAATAGAGACGTTGCTGCTCTCTCCCCTGTCGGCACTGCTTCCTCAGGCTGTCTCCTTGAATTAGGCACTGTGTTAACTTTCCTGCGCTAAAAGGCATCTGCCTAAACCCAGCGTACCTTTTCAATAAAAGTCATCATAAAATCAACCTGCCTTGTAAATCCATCGCTCTTTGGTTTTGAAATATGTTGCGAGTGTGTCTTTTATGTCAGCGTCTGTAAGCCTGAGACCTCCCCACTTCAGGGAGAAGGCTGTGTCTGACAGCACAACTGCCTGTGTTCTCTCTGTCTTTTGCTTTAGCTCCTATTCCCCCTTTCTGTACAGCTGACGTGTGTGTGTGTGTGTGTGTGTCTGTGCGTGTGCTCGCAATGATCCTGCTTTGGGGATATACTTGCTGAATGCTGTTGTGTCTGTCTGTTTCAGTTTAGTTTAGTTTTCATTTGTCAATGTGCAAGTGATCAAGGCGAGCTTTAACCTGACCTCTGGCCAAAACTGCCCTGGTTTCGGGTGTGACCAAGTCTGCTCCTTTTTTTCTCCAAACACAAGTTGAAAATGAAACCCTCTCAAAACTAACATGCCACAAAGTAACACCTGGAGATCAAGAAACCTTTCTTCTCTCCTAACAAATCCAGCTTGTCTCCATTTTTCCATTTTTTAGCCCAAACCTGTATCAGACCCCCAGAGTAGGAGGAAGCTTGTTAGTCGAGTCAGAACTCATAGATGCGGATATCCATTCCCCTCCGAGTGTCAAAGCCATAACTCTTCTGTTTGCCTGGTTCGCATTGTGTGGGGGTATCATCCCCCATGGAGATGGATCCCTCAGACAGGAATACGCCTGGGTGGAGAAAAATTAAATGAGTCTGTCTCCCAAAGTGAAATGGAATTCTGACCTTGAAATTAATGAGATTCTGATCAGAAGGGTGGGGAAACTTATTTCAAATTGTAGTGTTGTATAAATTTGAGCCCTTCCCCCTTTTGTTTAAAATATCCTTCCTTTAGTGAGTATTTTGTGTTCTCTTTTTTCCTCTTAAACAAATGTTAGATCTATAGGCATGTCTGAGTGTAGAATGTTTGTCCACTCACATTATCTAGAGTTGCATTTGTGACTGATCTTAAATGAGAAATAAAGGTACAAAGTGCATGGGAGAGTGTTATCTTGTGATAACCCTGGATTTGTGTTCCTTTCTCTTTTCCTTCTCTTGGGTGGGGTAGCAACCATCACAGGGTTGTCCTGGGGAATATTTGTGCTTTGGATCTTGAGTTTTGGAAGGCTGGGGAAACATTTTTCTGTAGGGAAGGGTCGAAGAGGCACCGTGACCAAGTCTGCTGCAGCTTTCTTGGCTCCTGTCATATGCCGACGTGTGTCAGAATATTTATGGTCTGTTTTATGTAAATACATATTTAAGGGCCGTTAGAAGGCCTGATTATTCCCACTAGATGCCTTTCAGGTCCTCCCTACAGAACCGTTTTGAAATAAGTAATATTTCTCAGATAATCGAGTGACAGTATACAAGACTGCTTCCAAGGGGAGCGCTTGAGGGGCAGATGGGGCAGTAAGGGGGCGGGGGTGGGGAGGCAAGAAAAGAGAGGACAAAGTGTTCAGGAGCACAGTGATAGGATACTGTGGCTTTTGCCCAGCTTGCCAAAAATCAACCATGTATATTTTAGATTTTGTAATTCTTAAAATTTAGAGCTAATCCTTGATACAGTTGACTGATTTTTCAGTTCTCTTCATATAAATAAATTTTTTTTCATAAAATGTAAGAGAAGCTATAATTAAATACAACAGTAAATCTCCTAAACAAGCATGTAGCTTGAGGGTTTTGTTGAGGGGGCGGGGTGAGTATGGGGGTGTGTGTCCCTTAGAGTAGAAGTTTTATGACTGAGTTTTAGGTCAATGAAAAAATCAGTTTTACAATGGAAACACTGACAGTTTTTACTGTCGCAGCCACCCCCTGCTCACACACTGCATCCATATGCAGATATGTCCACATCTGAGAGCATTTGAAAGAGGGGCCTGCAGACATGGTGTAATGCACACGTGTTCTCTCCTTCAATCTGGGTACTGATAGGAAGGATTTCTTTTGTGGTTAAGTACCCATTTTTGTAGAAACCAACACAGCTCCTTGGGTAAAGTATTGTCTCTCCTAATAGATGATTCCATTTTGCTGTTCATCTACCTGGCATCACAGGTGATTCCTGAGGTAGGTGTTGGGCTCTATGGAAAAAAGAAGGCTTTACTCAACAGGACTGACTTATTTACCGTGGAAATAGAAGTATTTGATGAGGAGCCATTCATGGAGGATGCATGATTCCCCAAGAAGGGGACTGAGGTAACTCCTGTTTATTGTCATTCCCTGAACCCAAGGCTCCTTGTCCATGTCCTGGGAAATGATGCGAAAATTTATGGACCAATTACAAATAGTCCACGTATGTCTTATATACCAAGTGTCTACAGATATGTTTCCCAAGGCTTTTAAAATAAACATTTCCTCATTAAGGAAACTTTACAACAAAAGGGAAAATAGGAATTCTCTGCTGCCTTGTACTAGAGTCTGTACATTTATGGCCCCCTTAGCACTCTGGCTCTAAGCATGTGCATTTCCTGATTGTTCTCTCTAGGCTACTCCAGGGCCCAGTGCCTGTCTGGGAGACCCAGTCTTTGGCCAGCCTGCCAGTCTGTCCACTCAGCCCAAATTGGCATTGGCCAGGATGCATGTTCACCCTGAGAGCTGAGAGGGACCGGAATTGCCCTTGGGGAGCCATGATGGGCCCTGCTTTCTGGCTCACCTCAGAGGTGGGTACTGGGCACTGACTTCAGGTGGCCCTCTTTCCTGACCCTTCCCTGTGGTCAGGGAACCTGAATGCTCCCAGATGCAGTTTCCAGGTGTTTTGCTTTGCTCTCATCTTTGATATATTTAAAAAGTGACTCACATTTGAAAAGCGCTGAGAAGGAGATGGTATTTTGTACTCTGAGATGTGTCTTTCCAAAGGCACCTATCATTGAAAACCCTATGTCCTAAGAATCAAGTCAACTGAACCCACATAGGCCCAGGGCAGCCTGAAAGGAGCTGGCTGGCTGCATCACTGGAGTGTTGTGAGGGGGCTACGTCCCAAGGGCTCTGGGACTGGGGTGGGTAGGGACCCTGCTCTGAGCTTTTAAGAGAATTGCTCTTGGTGGAGAAGATGTTTGGGGGCAGTTCTCAGGTCACCGGGCTCAACTTCTGGATCGTTGCTGGAGCAGATGACCACTCTGAAAGGGCGTGCACATCATCAGAGATGGGTCAGATGGCTCCCGCTGTACTGACTGCCCAGGCCTAGCCCAACTGTCGACTGTCGGCTCAGCTGCGCCCGGCTTCTCCCGGAGTCCCTGTTCCTTACCCAGCTGGGGTGGGGGGAGGGGAGGGGCAAGAACTCGTGTGATGTGTGTGGTTGTTTCTGGTTGTTCGCTCCCAACACAGTCATGGAGACTCCTTTTCATGCTGCTGGGTTTAATTGTCTTGTTGGGATAAAGAAATGTTTGCACAGCTAAAGTGGGGCCGGGCTGGACGGGAGCAGTCCCTGATGGCTGCAGAGCCATCTGGCCTGGCTTGGCTTGGCTCGGCGCGCCGCTGGCCCGCCCGCCCGCCGGGCGGCTGGGCTCGCTCCCGCTCCCGCTCTCTTCCCCTGCCCTCGCTCCACGCCGCGCCGCTCTGGTCGGCGGCTGCCTCCTCGCACGGCCGGAATGCCTAATCACCATGGTGAGAAAACGGACACCGCAGCCGTCCTCCCTCCTCGCCTCGCGCCCTCCCTCCCATCAATTGTCATGCAGAAGTGATCCGGGCTGCTGTTTCCTCGCGGCCGCCAGCCAGCCCCTCGCCGCTCCCGGCAGAAGGGTGGCTGGTAATTGATCGTTTGGGGGGAGGGGGCGCGGAGAGGCGCGAGGCCGGCCCGGGGGAGGGAAGAAGGACCAGAGAGTGGGCCCCGTTGGCTCACTTGAAAAGGACCCCCCCCCCCCCAGCCTCCATCACGGAGATGGCGTTCAAGTGGTTTCAGAAATGTTGGTGACCTCGCCGTCGCTCGGCAGGACTGCGGGAAAACTCCGGGAGCTGCCCCGGGGGCTGGGTTCCGGGGGCTGCCGGGTCCCCCACCCCCGCTCCGCCCTCCACGCCCAGCGCCTCCAGGTCGCGCTGAGAACCGAGCGCCGGGCGGGTTTCCCGTACGTCGTCCGAGCAGCAGAGAAATGGGGTCGGAGCGAGGGAGTGGGCGGGGGTGTAAACCTAGGAGGGGGCGCGACCACGCGGAGGTCCGAGTGATCCAGGACCCTGCGGGAGGTGCAGAGGGGCGGGTGGCGGAGTGAGGAGGCTAGGGGACACTGCGAGGGGAGGGGGCTTGGGGGACGAGGCTAGGGGAGGCGGGAGCCGGGAGGATGGACGTGTGTGCACACGCGCATCTGGATCTAGCGTTGCCCTCGGCACCCTAGGACTTGGGGTTTCTCACGTAGGTTCGAAATGTTTTCCGCGTTCGTCTTGCTTTTCAAGTCGGGGAATGTTTTCCCAAGTCCCGGGGTTCGTGAATCGCCAGGATGGCTGGTATTCGGGCGAGGCGAGTGGACTTAGCCTCTGACCGTCCGAGGCTCGTAGCCAGCACAGCGGGGTTCGTTAATGTCGCGGCAATTTCTGGAACTCTTCCCACGGGAAGTTTTCCGGGGCTGCCTTCCGGTCAGCGGCCCCAGGTTGATTATTTGGTGGCCCTTTTTTGTTTGAAAACAAAAAACACACATTGTATCCAAATAACAAAAGTTGCTCTCCCTCCCCACCCCCTTTCCTCATTAGGCAGGGAAGAGGAAACTGAAAAATAGAATTATATTTTTATATTGGTTTTCCTTATATTTAACCCTTATTAACGTCACCCATCTGGTTAATAAATATTGGCACACGTTGAACTAGTTTTTGTAAATACTCAGAATTTGGACTGATAGTACATTTAATAGAGTTATATTTTTATGATGGATTTTCATATTTTTAACTCTTTTTAACCACATCCATCTGGTCAATAAATATCAGAATACAGGTTGGAATGTACTCTTTTTAAATATTTGAGACTCAGAGTGATGATACATTTTATTGTAAAACCCACAGGATTTTAACACCAAACTAACAATTTTTGGAATCAAATCTTCCCGTCAGACAGTTGAGCTACATTTTCCAGTGCCATTTCACCCTCCCTAAAAAGAGATGCACGAGAGGCTGGTTCCATCTCTGGGTGGGGAAGACCCCCTTAGGGCAGGAAATGGCAACCCACTCCAGTATTCTTGCCTGGGAAATCCCATGGATAGAGGAGCCTGGTGGGCTACAGTGCACTGGGTCGAGAAAGAGTTGGACATGACTAAGCAACTAAACGGCAACAACAGAGAGGGATGAGATGCAGACCTAAGGATAACATTGCTATATAGCAGCTAAAATGCCTTAAATCCTTTTTTTTAAAAAAATGCCATTTAATTTGTGGCATTTGTGGTTGAACAGAGTGTGATTTTATCCTTTGGAACCTCAAAGTACGTGCTCCAGGGTGGAAATTTCTAAATATCTTTCTTTGGGGCAAGGAGGAGAATTTTCTGCAAAAGAACTTTCACCTACTTAGTCACTTTGTTGTGCCTTTTCCAGGAAAAGATCCTGAACTGGGGCTATGAGTTTAGGCCTGGAGAAATGAGAGGCTGTGGTATAAATCAGTCAATCTAGTAGATGCTAAGTAAATAGGAATAATTCATACCCTTACAACCTTACCCAATGGATCAGACTTTTCTATTATCTCAATCACATTTTACTGCTAGTGTTAAAAAAAATTTACACTAAATCAGTACCAATCACAGCAAAGGGTTCAGTGTTAGTTGAATATTGAATAAATTGATGGTGGTGATTATAATCTGATTTTTAAAGTTTTCATCAATTTGCCACACTTCAGCCTTACACTAGATAATATCCATAAAACTGGGCTGTCCCACAGGTATAGTGGTTTGAGGAAAGGCAGGAAGAATTTATATGCCTTGAGATTTGATGAGGATAAAGGTAGGTAGGCAATTTTTCAAGAGATATGTGCACTTACCTTTCTCAAATATAGATTTATTTTGTTGATTATTTTGGTTGAAAAAATCTTTCATAACTTGAAAAAGTAGTTTAAAATTTGCTTTTCTCTCTTTACTCTAGAAACCTAAGATTAGAGTCTATCCCCTTCCCAAATGTTTTCCCACAGCATCACATCCCCTATCATGGAGTCCACAAATACAGATCTGCTTTGTGTGTATTTTAGGGAAAAAAAGTTTCTACCTGGATCCTGACTGGAGCTGGAAACAGACAGGTGATATGTGGGTTTTGTAAACACATAAAACCATCTGGCAATTCAGACATTTGACCGTCAGTTTTCTCTGTGGAATGTGTTCTGATCGAAGATGACCTAGAGGAAATGGAAGCTGTGTTTTGGGTGGGGGGAAACATGGTGCTGCGTCCGGTGCATTCTGTTCAGCAGACATGGAGCTTTAGGAAAGTCTAGACCTGAATGTGTGAAGGAGGAACCTTTTGGTACAGTCTCATGAGAAATCAAGCCCAGTAAGCCTGAATGTGACTCACCAGATGAGGGTTGTCTTTTTCCACTGAAATTCATTTGTAGGCTGAGACTTATGGCTTTGCATCCATCTTAGAGCAGCAGACAGTCAGAAAGCTGTAGGGAGGGGGCAAGGGCCAGCCCTGGAGAGACCTTTGCTTTATTTTCAGGTATATGATTCCCATTTAGGTGCTAGCTAATCCTATACTGCTCTCACTTGATCTTGCTTTTCAGGGTTTGATTTAAACTGAATCAGAATGGCTTAGCATAATAAATACCTGTTAGAGGGATAAATGCTGTGTTTGCCCCTTTGAGCCTCAACTTGAAGCTGTTTCAGATCAAAAGTAGGGAAGCAATATAACGTAGTGGCTGTGAGTTCAGCCTCTGGAGTAAAATCATGACCATTTAGCTTACTTGTTCTGTGACCCTAGGCAAATTATTTAACCTCTCTGGGCCTCAGTACTGTTATCTGTAAAGTGGGAATTACAGAACCTAAAAGGGTTGTTGTGAAGGACTGAATGAGATTAAGCAAACTAATAATGCTTAGGACAGTTCCTCACACATACTAAGTGTTCAATACATAATAACTATTATTATTTCAAGGACAATCTGGTGGTATAATCGTCCTTGTTAGAAGCACTGATGTAGTCAAACACAGGGTCATTAATGGCTAGCATGTATGTAGGATCCTTTCATGCACTCATGGCTTATGGTGATGTGGAAAGAGGGGAGGGAGAGAGGCTCAGCTCTTTTCTGTGATAGCAGCTGCTTCACCTCTCTGCATTATTATCCATCTACCAGGATTAGCCCTGGTGGCCCTCTGACCTCTTTCTCCCTTCATTTTATTGAGAAACAAGGTAATATTTCAGTTAAAGAAACTGAGTCTCTGAGCCAGGAAGGGACTTAACTAGGGCTAGATATCTAACCTAGTGGCCCAGGTTAGAAAATCCAAATCTCACCAGATTGTCTTATTCTGGAATTTTGTATTATCAGATATTATTTGAAATAGATGGGTCATTAGAATTTGTGTGTGCTAGAAATTTGGGCCATATATAATCAGATTTGCTATAATGGCATTTGACTAGTATTAGAATTCAAAGTCCCAGAGTTTCTAATATGTCCTCAGACTTTAAGTTATACAAGCACTTTCTCCCCCTCTCGCCTATGTAAGAGAAATCTGTGAACCTTCCCCCATCTGTGTGTGTCACAGTCCCACAGCATGATGGATTGTCTCTGCTTGGGGGAGGCTTAGGATGGGGCTTGAAGGGGCCTTGTAGGTCAGGAGAGAAATACAGCAGCAGGACTGAGCTGGGGGGGCTGCTGGGGAGGGATTAGCAGGGGAAGGGGAGGGCAGAGTTGGGCGGGGACAGACCTCTTCCATAGTGTCTGTGTGCATTCTCCTAGGAGTAAAAGAAGGCTGTCCATTACCCTGAGCGCACAAATAAACTCAGTGTTTTTCTCTTTGTAGAAAGAAAGCCCCAGGGGGCTTGGGAACACCAGAAGCTGCCCGCCCATCAGTGGGAGAGTTGGGAAGTAGGAGGATGGGAGTGAGAAAGACTGACCCTCTGCCTGAGGACCTTGGATTTGGGTCTGTTATTTGAATATAACCGCTCAAAGTTGAAAAGGCTGCTGTTCAAATACATGTGTAGCAGAAATAGCCATTGGAGGCCAGTTGTCCGATACCTCAATCCCTATGAGTTCCTTCATGGCTCCATTTAAGAGAAGGGGTTCCGGTCACTTTGAGGGCCAGAATGTCTCCATAGATCATAGGGCACCCATTCTCCTCTCTCCCAGGCCCCAGTTCTTTCTTCTCGCAGACTTGGAGGCATATGGGAATAAGGAGGGAAATGTTGAATGTTAATGTTCAGTTTTTAAAGAAAGGGAGAAAAGTCTGGGATTTAGGCTCCAATGCCATAGTCATGGTTAGGAAGGAACTCTAGGAAAGGAAAGAGCTGGGTCTGAGAGGTAGATAGGGAGGCGAGGGCAGCAGTGCATTTGAGAGTAAGTAATCAGCAGGACCGCAGTCAGGGCCTAGGCTTTGGCTTCCTTCCTGAGCAGTAAAATGTAAAAAAAAAATCCTTAGAACAACAAAAGTCTGGACGCATGGGCTTCCTTCCTGACAGGCCAACCTGGTGGGGCTTCATTCAGCCTGAGCAGCAGTCAAGGCTGATTTACGGGTAAGAGGTCCAGACAGACATGTGTGCTTAACCCCTTCCTAGCTGCCGAGATGACTCCTTAGAAACGCTACCCTCCTCTCCCAGCTTCCCTTCATGGTGTGGGTAGCTCTTTATTGTTATTGTTTCTTTATTCGAAGAGAGTCCCTACTGCTGAAGGACCCAAAATCTTCTTCATGAAGAAGCTGGGTCTCTGAGAAGTTGAATGACTTGAAAGAGATCTTACCATCCAGCTGGTACTATGGCTTCTGGCAAGTGTAACTAACAGGCTCTTGGTGACATTACATTGACTTTGGAATGTTGTGTCCTTCTTAGATCATGGGAAGTGCCTCCTGGAATCTCTATTGGGGTGATCTGTGAGTCTCTGTTCCACATCTATAAAATACTGGTACTGCAGAAGGAAGGGTGCTGCTCATCGAGGGTGTTTTTAGGTGGCACTGTGGATAAAACTGAGGCTTCCAGGTGGCGCAGTGGTAAAAAAAAAAAAATCGGCCTGCCAATGCAGGAGATGCAAGAGATGCTGGTTCGATCCCTGGTCGGGAAGATCCCCTAGAGGAGGAAATGGCAACCCACTCCAGTGTTCTTGACTGGAAAATTCCATGGACAGAAGTTCATGGGGTTGCAAAGAGACAAGACTGAGCGACTGAACACTCACGCACGTGGATAAACCTATGGCAGAGTACAGGAGGCATGGTTCAGTTTCCATCTGATAGTATGATATGTTCATTAGTTCATTTAATCATTCAGTTAGTATTTTCTGAATACCTGTCCTTCCAGACACTGTGCTGGGTGCTGGTGATATGATGATGGGCAAGACAGATTAGAGTCCTTGCCTTATTGGAGCTGGAAGCTTAACAACCAATTGCAGGATGTCGTGAAAAGTACTCTAATAGAGGAAATGTAAAACATCATAAGGTTAGAATCAGGAGCACCTAATCTTGTCTATGAGTCAGGGATAGTTTCTATGGGATAAGCTGATATCTGAAGATCAGGAGGTCACTCAAAGAGGCTAGGTGTGACAGTTTGTTTTTCTGGACAAAGTATGGCATCTGAGTGTGGAAGAAAGAACTTCAGAGCTGCCAAGCATTACTCATAATGGTGAGTGTGTGTGTGTATGTTAGTCGCTCAGTTGTGTCCAACTCTTTGCAACCCCATGGACTATAACCCGCCAGGCTCCTCTCTTCATGGAATTCTCCAGGCAAGAAAGCCCCATGATGGTGAGTAAGAATAGGATTTCTCTCTGCCAGGGCTTCAGAGCTGACTTTGGATCTCTATTATATTTCATCTTATAGCCAGCCATTCTTGAGACTGTCTGTCTGGTGCTTATATGGTTCTGAGGCTTAACATCATGTAGGATCTTTCTTGTAAAGTAGCTTTCTAAAGATCAATCACTAGCAAATACTTTCTGATGACACATATCTTAAGAACCATGAGCACCCACAACCACGCTTGGGATGGAGCAGCCACTTGGGAAATATTTGTCAAATGCAGGACAACCTCGACCCTAATGGTGTTTAGGGGGTAGGTCAAGGGCCCTAAGTTTTATTCTAGAGTTCCTGTTCTACTACTGTTCCTGTTCCTGTTCTATACTTGCCTTGCCTGGAGACTTGATGGGTCTCAAGATCCGGAGTACTCCTGGCCATTAAACTAAGCCACAGAGCACCCAGGATTCTTGGCAGGATTTCTTGGCAAAGTTTCCTGTAGGAGGTGCATTGCACAGACTTGACTTTCATGACGGAGGTTAGGGGTGTAGTGCCAAGACTATTGAAGGAAAGAAAGAAGGCGAAACCAACCGTTGTCCTCGCCTGGCACGCGTAGGCATACTAACATCAGTTCCTTTCAACCGGAGCCACGGGACTCTGCCATCTCTGCTGTGGTTTTCTTTCCCCCAAGGCCTCTTATCACCATTGTGGCTCTATATCCACAGCATTTCCTGAGCTCTGTGTGTAGAGCCTTGTGCTCGGCGCTGTTTGCAGGGGAGTCGAAGAATCAGGAGATGATACTTCCTCTTTTTGAGGGCCTTATGGTTAAGGTGAGTAGTTAACATGTACATGGGAGAAAATAAACGATAATGTAAAATAACAGACAGATAAGGCTCTGGGATCTCAGGAGAAGGAGTAATCCCCAAGGATGCTTTCTTAAAATGGGATCTAAGGACCACCTGCGTCCTGATCACTTGCCAGTGTGAAGGAGGAGGGGGTGGCCTGGGGTTGGGGTGGTGGTGAATGCGATTTACAATGCAGATTCCTAGGGCCCACACCAGACCTCCCAATCAGAATCACAGGGACTGTGCCCTGGAAATCTGCATATTGAACAAGCCGGTGATTCTCCTTAAAGTTTATGAACCCCTCTTCCAGGGTGAGAGTACTCAGAGGGAAGCTTTGGCAGAGGAGTGTGACTTTGGAGGAAGGGGAATCAAAGCTAGGCAGTGGGGAGGGAACAAACCCAGGGGGCCAGAGGTGGTAAGGGTGAAGACCCGGGGTCTGCCCACAGTGGTACCTTCTCCAGTCGCCTGTTGTGGATGGGATCTGGCCAGCTGCCTCCGGGTGCCCCCTTTGCCTTTGCTCCTCCTATAGTTGTTTCCCTTTTCCTCCTTTATTGGCGATCAGCTAACGGTTTGGGCGCAGACCTCCCCTTTCTTGGGCAGCATTGTAATTATGAGGCAGCCCAGCGGAGGGGTTGGCGGTGCTTAGCCAGATGTGAGGGAGGCGGGTGAGCACTTCAGTGCTCCTTGGGTTCCAGCCAGCTCATCTTCCACTGCTGTTATACTGCTGAGAATGGGCCGGAGAGTATTTTTTTTGCCAGCCTTCTATCTCCTCTCCCCCCACCCCGACGTATTTCTTATGCTGAAATGCTCGTTTGTAAGGAAATTAGGGTGAGAGGAATTTTGCAGTGGCAGCATTGGTGATCAGCACCTGCAGGCTGGCTCGGTGCTTCAAGCTTTAACCCTTCTGGGGGCAGCTGCCAGTGGCCAGGAGGTTAAATGAGCCAGGAATAGGGGCCTGGTTCAATGTTCAGGTAGCTGCAGACACCTGTACACTAATGGTTGCTCTCGGCCCTGCTAATGGACTTGGGGTGGTGGTCTTTTCCAACATACTTCCTCCTTCTTCATCACTTTGTATTGTAATTATTTGCTTAATTGTCCTGCCTCTGAGGATTCATGTCTATCTTCTTGTGTGATTCTATCCACTATTTCTCCTCGTGTAGCACCTGGCTTAATAAATACTTGTTGTGAGAGTAACTGAACCCTGGATCTCTGTTTTCTGGGCCCAGTTATGCTGAGCATTACCAGCTGGCTCTATGCATTGACAGTCTGAAGAACCACACAGGATCTACCAAAGGCTGAGCACCTCATGGCTCCTTTTCAAGTGGGAGGTGATGACAAGCAATAGAGGCGTTGAGAGGGAACAGCTCAGCAATAGGACAGGGTCACAGAGCCAGATGCTCTGTCTTGTCATTTACTAGTGTGACTTTGGGTCAGTTGCTCCATTTCTCTCGGCCCCAGCTCCTATATATCATATACCATGAGAGCTGACAGACAGTCCTTGCCCTACTCTAAATGTGTGGGCAAGCTAAGTCGCTCAGTCATGTCCGACTCTTTGCGACCCCATGGACTATAGCCCATCAGGCTCCTCTGTCCATGGGATTCGATAGGCAGGGATACTGAAGTGGGTTGCCATTTCCTTCTCCAGGGGATCTTCCCGACCCAGGGATCGAACCTGCATCTCTTGCATCTTGAATCAGAGAAGATAATACAGATGTGTTTTGGTTTTCTAAAAGTAACCATATAAATGACACACAATATATATATATAATATATACATCTTCCTCTTCCAAGAACATCTGTCTAAAGAGAAGAATGGCCATAGGAGACCAAAGTATCAATAATTTATGAAGTACCTGAGTGTTCGGCCTGGAGGGAGCCCTTTTACACACTGTTTGTTCCTTGCAGTTGGCTCCCAAAGAGGCTGCACTCCCTGACACTGGCCACAGCTATTTATTTTCCTAGGAGGTTTGGGACAAAAGTTGTGTAGACTTTTTGTGAACGTAGGTTGGCAGGCCCCTTGCTGTAACAGATCTGTGACACCTCCACTGAAATTTTATCTTGCCAGATTGCCACTGAAAGGCATGTACCTTCTGCCTTTCTTTTCAACAAAATTCAAAGTGCCTTTATTTTTTGGTTTCCAGGGCCAGTGACTCTGTTCCTGCTTCCTGGAGGGAAATGTTTTGGCTCAGAGGCATAATGCCCTGGCCTAAGGAATGATGGGCAGAATCGAATTGAAGAGGGCTTTGCCCTGGAGACCTTTCCTAGGCTGCGAGAACAGCCCTCTTCTCCAGGCGAGCAGGACAAGATGAAGAGGCCCCTGTCAGATTGGAAGGATTTGGAAGGGCTTGCCCTTAAGGGAGAGCTTTAGAAGTCAGAGCTGGGCCAGGAGGATTGGAAAGAACAAGCATTTGAAAAAGGCTTTACTTGTGTGGTAAACTTCATTGTGTGATTATTTAATAGACTATTAACAAGCAGATTCATTAACAAGATCTTAATTAACAAGTTCCAGGGTTATTCCTCCAAACTCCCAAGGGAACTGTTCTCCTTCTATTTAGTCCCAGAGACTTCCTATCCTCCTTAAACTAACCGTACCAGATGCGTTTATATTCAGTCTTTTTATTGCGAGTGGAATGACTGTGGACCCAGACAGGCACAGAGGCTGCTCCTAACAAGAATAGTAACACTTTTGGAGTGCTTTCTAGGTGTCAGGCCCAATTCTGAGTGCTTTACAGGCAATTGTTTATTTAATCGTAATAAAATCCCTATGGGATGGATATTGTTATTTCCATTTTGCAGATGAGGAAACTGAGGCCCAGTGTTTAAGCAATATATTCATTGTCACAACAGCAAGAAATAGCAGAGATGAGATTCAAATCCAGGCAGTCAGGCTCCAGAGCCGATGAGAAGGAGGATAAACCCCAGGAGAGGGAGGTCTGTGGGTTAGATTTGTGAGGGAATAAGAATCCTTGAATCCTGCTCACCCATGCTGGGCACAGTTCTCAGCACCACACCTACGTCTGTCAGGCTGGGTCCTTACTCAAAGTCTCCTGTAGTGAACAGCCCTTAGGCACAATCTGCTCGGCCCTTCACAAGCCTTTGTCACTCTGTCTACGCTGTGAGTTCTGTGAAGTGGTGACTGTGTCATCTCTGTTGTCCGTGCCTCACGTGTTGCTCGGAATGTACTAGTTATGGTTTAAACCAAAACAAAAACCAGTGTGTCCAGTGTTCCGCTGGATGGGAGGGGAAGATGTTTTAGCATCTGCTGAGTCCTGGTGCTTCTTGCAGTGTAGGCCCTGCTTTGGGGATACTCTGCACTTTACAGATGCCACAATTCAGAAGAGCCAGCTCCTGAGACAGGACAGTGACATGTCACCCTTCTGTGCCTCGGTTTCCTCAGGGTAAAGTGGAATTGGCACTATATCAATCCCCTTTTAAAGCCGCTTACTCCTTGGAAGAAAAACTGACGAACCGAGATAGTGTATTAAAAAGCTGAGACATCACTTTGCTGACAAAGGTCTGTATAGTCAAGGCTATGGTTATTCCAGTAGTCATGTACGGATGTAAGAGGTGGACCGTAAAGAAGGCTGAGCACTGAAGAATTGATGCTCTTGAACTGTGGTGTTGGAGAAGACTCTTGAGAGTCCCTTGGACTGCAAGGAGATCCAACCAGTCCATCCTAAAGGAGATCAGTCCTGGGAGTTCATTGGAAGGACTGATATTGAAGCTGAAGGCAGAAGGAGAAGAGGGCAGCAGAGGATGAAATGGTTAGACAACATCACCAAGTCAATGGACGTGAATTTGAACAAACTCCAGGAGACAGTGGAAGACAGAGGAGCCCGGTGTGCTGTAGTTCATAGCATCACAAAGAGTCAGACACAACTTATCGACTGAACAACAGCATCAATCCCCTAGGGTTATTATAAGGGTTACATGAGTTCATATAAAATACAAATCAAGTCCTAAGACAGGGCCTGGCAAAAAGTAAGCCTTTAATACATGTTAGCTAGACTCACCAGGGCTTGAGCACAGATGTGGAGTCTCTTGAATCAGGCTCTTTCCCTCCACCCCACACCCCCAACCTCTGCTATTGGTAACATTACAGGGATACTGATTCTGGTGAGCCTTGATCTCTTATGGGTTAGTACAGATTGTGACAGGTCTTTCTATAGCCGAAAAAATTTCCTGATTGATATTAAGGAACTGGTACCCACAATGTTGTCTCTCCTTCTTGACTCCACTTAAATGGGGTTGGGGCGAGGAGGGCTCGAAATCACCTGATGATGATCCCCCTTTTTAACTACCCTCAAAGGCTTAGGGTGGAAATAACTAGAACTCCTACCCAGGAAAGGACAGTGAGCCATCAGGACTTTCTTTTGGGATCAAAGGTTTGATTACTATTGTTTTGTTTGTTTTTTAATTTTTGGCTGTGCAGGATCTTATTGCTGTATGTGGGCTTTCTCCAGTTGCAGCCAGCAGGGGCTCCTCTCTAGTCAAAGTGTACGGATTTCTCATTATGATGGCGTCTCTTGTTGCAGAGCATAGATGCTAGAGTTTCAGTAATTGTGGCACACGGGCTTAGTTGCCCCATGGCATGTGGGGTTTTCCCAGACCAGGGATCAAACCGGTGTCCCCTGCATTGCAGTGAGGATTCTTAACCAGTGGACCTCCAGGGAATCCCTGGTTAGTCTTGTTCTTGACCTCTGCCCTGCCAGTCACTGAGATAGCGAGCCCCTGGGCTCTTTGCCAGCTATACTGGGGAGAGGATAAGGGAGTGGCAGAATGCCTAGAATCATTGGGAAATTTGAGCTAAGAAGGAACTATTGCAGGTTGCTTGATTTATCTTATTGTCTAATTACTTACATGAAGCTTAAGACTGATTGATTTCCCTTTGGTGTGCTAAGTCTCTTCAGTGTGTCCGACTCTTTACAACCCAATAGCCTGCCAAGCTCCTCTGTCCATGAGATTCTCCAGGCAAGAATACTGGAGTGGGTTGCCACACCCTCCTCCAGGGGATCTTCCCGACTGAGGGCTCGAACCTGCATCTCTATGTCTCCTGCATTGGCAGGCGGGTTCTTTAGCATTAGTGCCACCTGGGAAGCCCAATTTCCCCTTTATCCTAAGGAAAAAATATTCCTTTATTTACTATCCAGATTTTCATCCCATTTGTAGTGT
Source organism: Oryx dammah (assembly GCF_014754425.2). Taxonomy (NCBI): domain Eukaryota; kingdom Metazoa; phylum Chordata; class Mammalia; order Artiodactyla; family Bovidae; genus Oryx; species Oryx dammah. Next base: position 99,458,070 of record NW_024070212.1, on the reverse strand, counting down.
ACAAATATCCTCTCCTCAATCTCAACTGGAAGACTTGAAGACTTCTGAAAGCCCCCATTCTCACTGCTGGCCACTTTTGCTCCCACTTCAGTCTCCACCATCATCTGTAGTTAAGAATATATTGACGCTCGTAAACCCCCAAACTGGCCTCCCTCTTCCCAACTTAGCATCTTTGTGTTCTTTCTAAGTAGTTTGGCCACAATATCACTTTCTTTAGCAGCATTCTAACTTCTAAGAAGCTTAATAGGCAAGGAGATTGTGGGGTCTTTGACTTTCTCTGAGCCTCAGCCCTAAGTGGTTTATTCTATTAAGCTGATTGCTGATGGTGCACAGGGTTTTGCTGGATAAGAAGTTGGGGGTAGTGGCAGATGGGGGGTGGAGTTAGAGGAACAAGATGCTTTCACTCCCTCTTCCATTCTGCCCTACCATCCAACCCATTCCTGCCCCATGATTCTGTTTTCAGAGCTCAGGAGTGAAGGGAATGGTGATGAAGCCAAAGTATAGAACTTTTCTTAGAGGACTTAAGTTGGCTTTTTCCTGAGCTGTACTTTGCCCCCTTCCCACTACCCTTCCTGTCCATTTGTTCCTGTGCTTCGATGAACTGCTTTGGGATTTTTTTTTCTCTTTCTTTCCTTCCACCTTAACTTTTGCCTCCATTCCAATTCTAGCCACACACACGCAAAAGAGTAGTGAATAAAAAATTAAGAACTGTTGATTCAAAGGAAGGAAATCCAGGTGTGGAATATAGGAAAAAATAACAGATTAAGTTCTAGCAAGGAAACAATGCAGAATTCTTCTTGATGTTTTTTCCCTCAGAATTATGCCAAGATGAATTTATTCCTTCTGATATTTTAACCCAGGTTAAAGATTTTTGAGTTTCCCTATTAACATTCCTTATTGGTTCTGGATGGCCAGCAGGTTGAGAGAGTAGAATAGAGTCTGTTTTTTCTTTTTGTTTTTTTTTGTACTGAATCATGATGAGCTGCAGAGAAACTTTAGGGGAACTTTGTGAGCATAAAAAATGAAGTTGTAAAAAAAAAAATGAAGTTGTTAGTAAAGTGAGGAAAGGGTATCAGGAGTATAAATGTAGAAAAAATATAAGACAGTTTTCACAGAAGGAGGCAGGAAGAAAACGAAAAGTGACCAGAAAGCTAAAAAAGAAAGAAAACCTGAAGAAGAAGGCAGGAAGACAGTGGAAGTTTTGAAGCATTTCAAGGAATTACATGTCTTGTTTGTAACATAGCCACTGATGAAAGTATGGGGAAACAGGATCCCATACACAGCATTGAGTGGAGTATAAAGTGGTATAGTCTCTTGGGAGGGCAGTTTGGCAATATTTGCATATGAACATTTTAAATGCAAATATCCTTCGATGAGATTCAACAGTAAAAAATTATCCTACATGTATTTGGTCAAGTACATAAAGAAGTATGTACTTTATTGTATTGTTTGTAATTTGAAAAAAAAAAACCCAGAAACAATGTACACTGATGCATTTATTGGTAAAATAAATTATGATACATCTATATAATAGAATATTAGGTAGTGGTTTTTTAAAATGAGTTAGGACCATGTATGCTTATATGTAAAACAAGGTACAGAGAAGTATATGACCGCTTTGTATAGAAAAGAAGAGCCTCTGTATATATCTTTGTATATGCATATAGAACTCTTGAAAAAGAAATTACTAACAGTATCTCCTTTGAGGAATATGACTGAGATGGAAAGTAGGATTAATACTTTAATTATGTTCTTCTGTAGTATTTGAATAGTTAACATGTGCATATATTACTTTTATAATTTAAAAATCTGATTTATGATTTAAAACAGATAATTTGGAAGCACTGGAACAGAAAAATTTGTTGTTGTTTAGTGGCTAAGTCGTGTCTGACTCTTTTGCAACCACATGGCCTGTCCTCTGTCCATGGGATTTCCCAGGCAAGAATACTGGAGTGGGTTGCCATTTCCTTCTCCAGGGGATCTTCCTGACCCGGGGATCAAACCTGCATCTCTTGCATTACAGACAGATTCTTTACCACTGAGCCATGGGGAAGCCCTTGTTAATGGGAAAAACTCATTAATTTGAATAAAACTCTAAAAATTTGAATAAAATATGGACTTTAGTTAATAATAGTGTATTGATATTGGCTCAGTAATTACGACAAATTACCATACTAAAATAAGATGTTAATATTGATAATAGGGGAGACTGAGTGTGAGGAATTTGGGAACTCTCTGTACTATCTTTGCAATTTTTCTGTAAATCTAAAAGCTATTCTTAAAGGTTTATTTTTAAAAAGACAATCTGGAAGACTATATTATGGGACAGACCCATAACCTAGCATCTAAAGATTGAATCTTGGAGAGATGAATTGATAAAATGGAATGATTCCTCTGGTTCTAGAACTAATTACTAATTGGTTCCATTTCTTTCATGGCCAAATCGTATGGGATATATAGTCACAATTTCTGGGCAAGTGTCTGATTTCTTGTTGTAGTTTATTAATTTTCTTTTCTGAATTAGTTTGTAAAAAGTTTAACTGATGGTTGTTTCAGTTTCAATGTCCCAAAAGTATAGACTGGTCTGGGAGCTATATGGTAACAGGGGTTCAAAAATGAAGAGACTTAAAGGTGGTCAGATGATGCCACTTTCTTTAAATGAGCAGGGTGGGGTGGACAGAGAACAGATGTGAGTGGTACGTGGAATCCCACCTAACTGTCTCTGTCTGTGGCCATTTCTGTAAGATTTGCCCCTCACGTGGGGCACTGTGGCCACATAGGAGCAGGCCAGAAGACTCTATCCCTCACCATCCTCTAAGTGGGATCTCTTTCCTCCATGCACCATCAGAGCTCATAGTGTCCACTGGCAGTTCTTTGCAGCTTTAAGGTCTAGAAAACACACCTACCATTGGCTCAATATGTGTCCACATCTCTTTCTGCCACTGATGATAAGAAATGGTAAAGACCACGTATAAGATGACCCAGAGGGATGGTACGGGGAGGGAGGTGGGAAGAAGGTTCAGGATGGGGAACATGTGTACACCTGTGGCGGATTCATGTTGATGTATGGCAGAACCAATACAATATTATAATTAGCCTCCAATTAAAATAAATAAATTTAAATTTAAAAAATAAAGTAAAATACAGCTTCAAAAAAAAAAAAGAAATGTTTCCTCTGAATTAGTTTACATGGCAGCCAGAAGAAGGAGGCCTTGGTTTTACCTTCCCATGGAGTGGAGGGAGGTCTCTGGGCCCTCCCATTGGCCTTGGCACCTGCTTCATGGGAGGGATCCTCTATAGTACTGGATAGAATTGATGACTTCATCCTTCTTGGAACTCCCCTCCCTTGGCTTCTGGGACATGATACTCCTTTGGTTCTTTTTCTACTTCTTTAACCCTGTTTTTATTCCCATAATACCTGGTTTTCCCCCTGTTGCAGCATTTTTTATCATGATAAGATAGTGAAGTATGCATTTGTGAGGGGAGTAGTTTAGTTATGTTACCCTATAGAGGAATTTTAAAACAGCAATCAACTAAAAGTTTACTTACTTTTAAATACCAGGCTGGCAGTTTTAAACAATGTTGATTATAAAATGGTTCTCTCAAAAAGCACCTTTTGTTGGCCTAGGATTTGAAAAATTGCTGTGGTTCTTGAATTTTAATCTTACATACATAAATTTCAGGGTGTCCAGGTGACCCTAGTGGTAAAGAGCCTGCCTGCCAATGCAGGAGACATAGGAGGTGCAGGTTCGAACCTTGGGGCGGGAAGATCCCCTGGAGAAGGAAATGGCAACCCACTCCAGTATTGTTGCCTAGAAAATCCCATGGAAAGAGGAGCTTGGCAGGTTACACAGTCCATAGGGCTGCGAAGAGTTGGACAGGATTGAAGCAACTTAGCATGCACACACGCGTGTAAGTTTCAAGTCTGCACCTTTTCTATTATTCATTCTTTAATAAACATTGTGTTCTATAAGGAAGACCTGGGAGAACTTCCAGTTACACTGTGGGCCCCAACAGCTGTAGATTCGCTTCAAGTGAAAGCACCTAAGAGCTCAGCAACATCTGAGCTCACTCAGGGCAGTTTCTATTCCCAAGTCCTATATATACTGCATATTCTGCATGTGAACAGCATATTCACAGTAAACAATGAGAGCATGTTAATTGTTATTTCAATTTTTTGTGACCACTTGGTGTTTTCATTTATGTTTAAATTTTGGAACAGTGGAACAAGCTGTGAACTGAGGTGAGTGACGTTTTTGTTTGGTCTGTGCAAATTTTAGTTCATCTAGTGAATAGTTTACTGAGCTAGAAAATGTTTAAAAATAAAACATTCTTTTAAAATTGTTAATCACTACGTTAAAACTAAAGAATTAATCAAAAAATAGTTTGTGCCTGATTATGACATGATTATTTGTTATAAAAAAACTATGCTGTGTCAAATATGCCTGATATACCTCTGAAGGTGATGTTTAAATTGAAATATGAATGATGATCAGGTGACAATCACACAAATGTTTGGAAGAAGAGTGTGTTGGCTCATTGAAAGAGCAGAGAGAAAGTTGGGCTAGGATGGGGTGAACTTGGGGGAATACAGAGGAGATGAACTGGGGAGGGGCTCGACTTCAGAATCTTTTAGATCATAAAGAGTTTGGATTTTGTTCTAGGAGGCCACATGCCTCCTATGCCATGCAACAGGAGGACACAGTGTTTAAACAGTAAAATAACCATGTTGTGATTTGTCATTTAAAAAGATTACTCAGGCTGCTATGCTATGCGAATAACCAATTGAAGGAAGGTAAGTGCCGGTAAAAGAGGACCGCTGTCAAAAGGCATTAGCCACAGTGGAACAGGGGGCAGGAATCATGTCTTACAGTTCTTGAAATCTCCACAGTGCCTTTCCCATAGTAGGTACTTAATAAATACTAAATAAACAAATGTATAAAGCACTGTCTTTAAAAACCCCAAAACTGCAACAGAACAGATGCTGCATAACAGGATGTTAAGCCAAGATCATTGACTTTGATGCTTAACAGATTGGGTTTTAGTTACAGCTTGAGCACTTAATAGCTGTGCTGCTTTGGCGCAGGTCATTTAAACTTTTTGAGCCTCAGTTTTCATGTCTGCAAAATGGGAATAGCTAACTCATGTTTTTGTTTTATTGAACAAATTAAGTGAGATAATATATTTATAGCATGGTACCTGATCTGGTGGCTCAGACAGTGAAGAATCTGCCAGCAATGTGGGAGACTCAGGTTCGATTCCCGGGTTAGGAAGATTCGTGGAGAAGGGAATGGCAGCCCACTCCTTTATTCTTGCCTGGGAAGTCGTATGGACAGAGGAGCGTGGGATTGAGCGACTGATACTTTCACTTTCACCTGTTCTACAGTAACCACTCAATAAATAGTGACTATGATGGTTAGCGGGCTTCCCTGGTAGCTCAGCTGTAAAGAATCTGCCTGCAATGCAGGAGACCCTGGTTCGATTCCTGGGTCAGGAAGATCCCTGGAGAAGGGATAGACTACCTCCAGTGTTCTTGGACTTCCTCCATGGCTCAGACGGTAAAGAATCCACCTGCAACGCAGGAGACCTGGGTTTGATGCGTGGGTTGGGAAGATCTCCTGGACGAGGGCATGGCAACCCACTCCAGTATTCTTGCCTGGAGAATCCTCATGGACAGAGGGGCCTGGCAGGCCCCATGCAACAGTCCAAGGGGTCTCAAAGAGTCAGACATGACTGAGTGACTAAGCATAGCACATGGGCTGGCAGGACATGAGACAGTGGCCCCTGGAGCTTTGATGCAGTTCCAGCCTTGAGGACAGGGCATCTGAGGGTACCTTAGGGTGTTACAAACACTTTGAATCTTTTCACAGTTGAGATCCTGTCTCCTGAATCTAAACTTTCACTGGCTCTTGCGTAACGGGATTTTCAAATCTAAAGAGAAAAAATAAGAAGAGAACTCTGGAAAGATAAACTTAGGGTTATATTATCCTCTCAGCTAAGTTTTTCCCTTTGATTTTGCTATTCGGTCGCTAAGTCATTTCCAATCTCTTTGCGACCCCACGAACTGTAGCACAGCAGGCTTCCCTGTCCTTCACTCTCTCCTGGAGTTTTGCTCCAGCTTCTGTCCATTGAGTCAGTGGTGCCATCCAACCATCTCATCCTCTGTCACCCGCTTCTCCTCCTGCCCTCAGTCTTTTCCCAGTGAGTCGACTCTTCGCATCAGATGGCCAAAGTATTGGTGCTTCAGCTTCAGTATCAGTCCTTCCAATGAATATTCAGGGTTGATTTCCTTTAGGATGGACTGCTTTGATCGCCTTGCTGTCCAAGGGACTCTGAGGCATCTTCTCCAGCACCACAAGTCAAAAACATCAGTTCTTCAGTGCTCAGCCTTCTTTATGGCCCAATTCTTACATCAGTACATGACAACTGGAAAACTCTTTAATGTTAGGAAGAGTCAAGTCTCCCGTCACTTCATTCCCAAATGAAACAGTGAAATCCTAAGGTACGTGCTTCCTTCGCGTGCACCATAGCTACTCCCCAGAGCAAGTTTCCAGTTTTCTCTGCAAAAGCTCCCTGGAGCACAGGGATCTCTAGTCTTGTACCTAGTGAAATGCCCCTCTTAAGGATGTAATCATAGCTGTTGGACTCTGTAAATCATTTGAGTCCCACCTGGAGCATTCCAGGTCTCTGAGACTGCAGCTGTGGCCATTCAGAATCTCTGAGGACAGGTGGAGTGGGGTACTGCTTTCATCCTCAGTGGAGAGGTGAGAGCCACTTCTTTGGGGGTGATATAGCTTTCTTTCTCATAAGGTTTTCTTGCCAAGATGTGTGTCTGTGCATGTGTGTGTGAAAGAGAGAGTGAGTGAAAAGAAGTGAAAAGGGGGAACGGGCCAACAGTGTACAGAAACTGTTAGCACAAAGGCCAGGGGAGGGACTTGCCAAGGAAGACAAGGAAGTGATTTTGCCCAGTTTAAATCCCACTTGAACCGTGTGGTTTCTGAATCCTGAACCTTTTGAGGTTCAAGTTGAGTGCACTCTCGACAAAACGTGATTTTCTGGTTCACATCAAAAAGGCTTTAAAAGACTTCGAAGTCTTTTCCTTGGGACATCAAACAGCCCTCCACAAAGCAGGGTGCTGATGAGATGCGTGCAAATGCACAGATTAAACTCTCCTGTGAGGATTAGAGGCTCCTTAAGAAGCATGTGAAGTCAGAGACACGGGAGACGGGGCTCCGCCAAACAAACTCCCACGCGGGGACCCGGGAGCCCTCGTGCCTGTTTACCCTCAGTGCCTCCTGGGCCTGGAGGCTGACCTTATTTGTTATCAGGTTCACATCGAAGCACCCAGGGAATTAGGAGCTGGAAACAAACTCTTCTGTATTCTCTATCTTGCCTAAGGCAACACTTATGTCCCCCAATAAAAGGTGCAAATTAACTTAGAAAAGATAGGTCATTCCTTTGAAAAATTGTCAGTTGTCTAGGTAGCTTAGAGCAGAATTTTGCTTATTGAACCAGCCCTAATCTTTAGAGAAATAAGGACTTAAATGTCTGCTCCCTTATGGTAAGTGGACTGGCCGACTTTGGGATTAGGGTAGCAAACCAATGGGGTAGACTCTATTTCGGAGCCAGCAGCAGATGCTATCTGTATGGATGTGGCTGTGGGTGGGTCTTCGGCATTTACATCGTCTCTGAGCTGAGCAACTAAAATATTAATGATTAGCTTTAAGGTGAAGCAACTCAAACTGAGGCCCCTCTCTTGAAGAAACCATAATTAGCAATTAAAGCATATTTAAAAAACTGTTCTAACCAGCAGCTTCTAAATAAATAATTGTCACTGCTGATTGAACTTGTTTTCTTTCCTTGTGTTTTTTCTTATCTTTCCCCCCTCCCGTTGCATAACTTACAACCCTGTAAATGCTCAGTAGCTTTTAATATGATTCTGTCAATACGTTTACCATGGTGACTTGGGCTGTATTTGGCGAGCATTTGAAGAAATCAGTCACTGGTTGGAGGGAGGAAAGACAAGCTGTCGATATCCAGGGAGAAATGCTAATAACCCTGGTGACAAATCGTCCTCTGGATTCTCCAAGGGTTAAGAAAAAGCACCTCTTAGACATGGGAGCTCAGGGCTAAGTGGTGGTGACTTGTTAGGAAGCACAAACATTAGCTGTCACGAACCTGCAGTGTCCTTTTCATTGTCTTATTTTGTACCTCTCGAAGCCATGGATGGATTTGGACACAAATGGACCTGGATTTAGGTCCTGATTCCCCTGTTTTTTAACTGCGTGACCTTGAGTGACTGCCAAACCTTCATTTTCTCATCTGTGAGTTAGAAATTGTAATACCTAGCGTCAGAAGGGGGTGGGAGAGGCCTTGCACAAAGATGTTGTTCACTGCTTTTCACACTCTTCTGGGAAAGGACACAGATGATAGAAGAAAGTAAATTTCTGGCCCCAGCATTTTAAGGGTGAATAAAGAGTAAAGCTTATTTAGGAATCTTTCATTATCTTAAGTTTTGTGAATTACACATTCTGGATTTAATTTGTCAATGTTTAAATATGCTTTATTGTTAACAGAATTGGTGTTCTGGTATGATGCATTAATTTAACATATATTTATTGGATGCCTATTATGTACTAGGCAGTTACAAACACAGAGGATGCTGTGGTGAATAAAACAGGTAAGGTACAGAGGACCAGAGAGTCTACAGCTGCATCAATCAGGACACCTAGTACTGGATAAATCTGAGGTCCTCTGTGACCCACGTGAGAGAACATCAAACCCTGCACAAGAGAATCCTAGGGAGGACTGGCTAGTTATCATGATTTTGCTGCTACTAAGTCACTTCAGTCGTGTTCGACTCTGTACAATCCCCTAGATGGCAGCCCACCAGGCTCCCCCTTCCCTGGGATTCTCCAGGCAAGAACACTGGAGTGGGTTGCCATTTCCTTCTCCAATGCACGAAAGTGAAAAGTCAAAGTGAAGTTGCTCAGTCGTGTCCGACCCTCAGCAACCCCATGGACTGTGGCCTACCAGGCTTCTCCATCCATGGGATTTTCCAGGCAAGAGTACTGGAGTGGGGTGCCATTGCCTTCTCCGTATCATGATTTTAAGCAGGGAAAAATAGTGAAACATCTTCACAGAACTATTAATATTTTGGCATATATCCTTCAAGATTCTTTTTATGAGTAGATAGATAAGTTGACCAAAAGTTTTTATCAAAGTAAAATTATATTAATGTGCTGGCTTGTGACTTTCTTTTCACTTTTTCATTTATTTTAGATAGTGCTCCATACTGGTAAATACAGATCTATATAGCACCACTCTTAATAGTTACTCAGTATTCCATAGCAGGGATATATAGTATTTTATGTAACCAACCTCTGATTGTCTAATTAGAGTGTTCTCAGCTTTTCAGTATTACAAACAACACTTACCGAGAACGTCTTTATAAATTCACCTCTGTCAAATGCCTGGTCATTTTCAGAGGATATATTCCTAAAAGTAGACTGCTGGATAAAAATATGCTTATGTCAATTTTTGTGCTTCTTGCCAGGTTACTTATCAACACATGCTCTTATCAACACATTATGATGCAACTTTTTAATCTTTGCCAATTTAATAAGCAAAAATGGTATTATGTTCATTTAATCTGCATTTATTTAATTACTAGTAAAGTTAAACATTTTTTAATATTGAGATTAGTTTTTTTTTTTTCTTTTCTTTTCTGGATTGCCTGTTCATTTCTTTTATCCCTGTGGTGCCCATTTTTCTTTTACTGATTTTAAGCACTCTTTTTATTAATACTTTTTTATATATACATTATGTTTTATATTTTTTCCCAGTTTATCATTTGTCTTGATATATTGGTGGGGCTTTATTGTTGTTTATTTTGCATATATAATGAGGCATTTTACTATTCCTTTCCTATTTCATTTCTAACTTTTAGCTTATCATTTCTGGGCTTCCCTGGTGACTCAGGCAGTAAAGACTGTGTTCCTGCATTCCAGGAAACCTGAGTTCAATCCCTGATTTGGGAAGATCCCCTGGAGAAGGGAATGGCTACCTACCCCAGTATTCCTGCCCGGAGAATTCCATGGATAGAGGAGCCTGGTGGGCTACAGTCCTTGGGGTCACAATGAGTTGGCCAAGACTGAGAGACTAACTCTTTCACTTTCACTTTGAAAGGTATAAGGCACACCTAATTCATCCTTAAAGCTTCCAATCTGTAGAAATTGCCTCAAAGATAATAGTTCCCAACTTGGAAAGGGTCTAAATCCTAAGGTCCCATGGGTGTCCACTCAAAGGGAAGGTAAGAAGTATCCATACCTGAGAGAAGACATTTGTAGGGCCCTAAGACCACCAATGAAGTTTATATCCTGATGGAAAATACAAAACAGTAATTTTTAAAAATGTGTTAAGTGATATTATAGGAGAAGTGTAGAGGATGCTATGGAAGTAACAGAGAAGAAACTGAACTGGGTCCAGGGTCTTAGGATATGCATCCTGGAAGAATAGATGTGCAGCTTGAAATTTTAAGACTAAGTAGAAGTTAGGTAGGTGAAGAGTGGGGAAATGACAAATGCAAAGATTTACAGTTTAGAACTCTTAAGTTATGATGGCCACTAGCCATATGGAGCTATTTAAATTAATTAAAATTGAAGAAGATTGAAATTTTATCTCACTGATCCCATTAGCTACATTCAAGTGCTGACTACCCCCACAAGGCTATGGATATTTTAGTGGGCTGCTTTAATATGGAGATTTTTCTTTTTCTTTCTTTCTTTTTTTTTTTTTTTTTTTTTTTTTTTGCCACATGCATGCCTATGGGATCTTCATTCTCCAACCAGGAAATGAACCCACGCCTTCATTAGTGAAAGCAGAGTCCTAACCACTGGACTGCCAAGGAATTCCCTAATATGGAACTTTGTCATCCTGCAGAAAGTTCTTTTTATTCTTATTATTATTATAGAAAGTTCTGTTGGACCATTTCTGTGAAGAAAGAGCTCTATGTGTTCAGGGAATTGAAAAGAGTTCATTCCAGCAGGTACATACTATGCAAGGGAGAAGGGCGAAAGATGAAGAGGGCATAGCCAAGAATGGAGGGACTTTGTCAAAGCTGACCCTGGGACTGAGGCTGATGCTCCCAGCCTGTTATGGAAGAAGTGAAAGGGAAACAGGGATTTCCCTGTCTCAGTTCAGTTCATTCACTCAGTCGTGTCTGACTCTTTGCGATCCCATGGACTGCAGCACGCCAGGCCTCCCTGTCCATCACCAGCTCCTGGAGTTCACTCAAACTCATGTCCATTGAGTTGGTGATGCCATCCAACCATCTCATCCTCTGTGTCCCCTTCTCCTTCAGCCCTCAATCTTTCCCAGCATCAGGGTCTTTTCAAATGAGTCAGTTCTTCCCATCAGGTGGCCAAAGTATTGGAGTTTCAGCCTCAACATCAGTCCTTCCAATGAATATTCAGGACTGATTTCCCTTAGGATGGACTGGTTGGATCTCCTTGCAGTCCAAGGGACTCGCAAGAGTCTTCTCCAACACCACAATTCAAATGTATCAGTTATTTGGTGCTCAGCTTTCTTTATAGTCCAACTCTCACATCCATACATGACTACTGGAAAAACCATAGCTTTGACTAGACGGACCTTTGTTGGGAAAGTAATGTCTCTGCTTTTTAATATGCTTTTTAATATGCTTCCAAGGAGTAAGCGTCTTTTAATTTCATGGCTGCAGTCACCATCTGCAGTGATTTTGGAACCCCCAAAAATAGAGTCTCACTGTTTCCATTGTTTCCTCATCTATTTGGCAAGAAATGACGGGACTGGATGCCATGATCTTAGTTTTCTGAATGTTGAGTTTTAAGCCAACATTTTCACTCTCCTCTTTGACTTTCATCAAGAGGCTCTTTAGTTCTTCTTACTTTCTGCCATAAGAGTAGTGTCATCTGCATATCTGAGGTTACTGATATTTCTCCTAGCAATCTTGATTCCAGCTTGTGCTTCATCTGGCCCAGCATTTTGTGTGATGTACTCTGCATATAAGCTAAATAAGCAGGGTAACAATATACAGCCTTGATGTACTCCTTTTCCTATTTGGAACCAGTCTGTTGTTCCATGTCCAGTTCTAACTGTTGCTTCCCGACCTGCATACAGATTTCTCAGGAGGCAGGTCAGGTGGTCTGGTATTCCCATCTCTTGAAGAATTTTCCACAGTTTGTGGTGATCCACACAGTCAAAGGCTTTGGCATAGTTAATAAAGCAGAAATAGATGTTTTTCTAGAACTCTGTTTTTCAATGATCCAGCAGATGTTGGCAATTTGATCTCTGGTTCCTCTGCCTTTTCTAAAACCAGCTTGAACATCTGGAAGTTCATGGTTCAAGTATTGCTGAAGCCTGACTTGGAGAATTTTGAGCATTATTTCACTAGCGTATGAGATGAGTGCAATTGTGCGGTAGTTTGACCATTCTTTGGCATTGCCTTTCCTTGGGATTGGAATGAAAACTAACCTTTTCCAGTCCTGTGACCACTGCTGCATTTTCCAAATTTGCTGGCATATTGAGTGCAGCACTTTCACTGCCTCGTCTTTTAGGGTTTGAAATAGCTCAACTGGAATTCTATCACCTCCACTAGCTTTGTTTGTAGTGATGCTTCCTAAGGCCCACTTGACTTCACATTCCAGAATGTCTGGCTCTAGGTGGGTGATCACACGATCATGATTATCTGGGTCGTGAAGATCTGTTTTGTATAGTTCCTCTGTGTATTCTTGCCACCTCTTCTTAATATCATCTTCTTCTGTTCAGTTCAGTTCACTTCACTTCAGTCGCTCAGTTGTGTCCGACTCTTTGCAACCCCATGAATCGCAGCACGCCAGGCTTCCCTGTCCATCACCAACTCCCGGAGTTCACTCAAACTCACATCCATGGAGTCGGTGATGCCATCCAGCCATCTCGTCCTCTGTCGTCCCCTTCTCCTCCTGCCCCCAATCCCTCCCAGCATCAAAGTCTTTTCCAATGAGTCAACTCTTCTCATGAGGTGGCCAAAGTGCTGGAGTTTCAGCTTTAGCATCATTCCTTCCAAAGAACACCCAGGACTGATCTGCTTCAGAATGGACTGGTTGGATCTCCTTGCAGTCCAAGGGACTCTCAAGAGTCTTCTCCAACACCACCGTTCAAAAGCATCGATTCTTTAGCGCTCAGCTTTCTTCACAGTCCAACTCTCACATTCATACATGACTACGTGAAAAACCATAGCCTTGACTAGATGGACCTTTGTTGACAAAGTAATGTCTCTTCTTTAGCAGTATGAACTGCTTCTGTTAGGTCCATACAATTTCTGTTCTTTATTGAGCCCATCTTTGCATGAAATGTTTCCTTAGTATCTCTAATTTTCTTAAAGAGATCTCTAGTCTTTCCCATTCTATTATGTTCCTCGATTTCTTTGCACTGATCAGTGAGAAAGGCTTTCTTATCTCTCCTTGCTATTCTTTGGAACTCTGCATTCAGATGCTTATATCTTTTCTTTTCTCCTTTGCTTTTCACTTCTCTTCTTTTCACAGCTATTTGTAAGGCCTCCTCAGACAGCCATTTTGCTTTTTTTGCATTTCTTTTTCTTGGGGATGGTCTTGATCCCTGCCTCCTGTACAGTGTCACAAACCTCCGTCCACAGTTCATCAGGCACTCTGTCTATCAGATCTAGTCCCTTAACAACCCTTCAGGTAGATATATCTCCATTTTACGGACTCAGAGTATTTAAGACACTGACCAATACACAGCTAGTTAGTGGCAGAGCTGGGATTCAAAGCCAGACTTGTGCTGATGCTAAAAACTCATGCTCTTTTCCTGTACCTCTGCAACAGATTGCAGAACTCTCTGCCAAATTCTCTCTCAATCAAGGTAAAAGGGATTCTGACTTAGAACAGACTCCTTTTCAACATGGTCCTTCTTCTATTGAGGGAACATTAATCATGGGTGAGCTTGGGACCCCACCTTAAAGTAAGTGTAAGAGAGAGCTTAGAGGCAGAGTGTTTTCTGGAGTCTTGACCTCCTGTTTCTCAGAGTCTGAAAGGAAACCTCCTTCAGGTTCCTGAGAAGCGTTGACGTTAGCCACATTCAAGGGGGAGCTCTCCCCAGGGCCTGCCCCTACGACTCATGACTGTATTGCCAAGGAGAGCAGCATGCTTGGAGCATCACATCTGAAGCCCGGCAGAGGCATTTCTATATAGCATAATGTGTGACTTGATTCATCCCCTGCCCTAGAGCCTATTGTGGTGGCCACTTCCAAGGTTCTATCTTTAGAAAGAAAGAGTGCTGGTCCCCCTTTTTTAAATGGGAAGTCCTTTCCCTGATACAATCCCATCTCATCCAGCAGTTGAAAGATGTGTTAGGCTATGGCTGCCCCAGCCCTAAGCAGCCATGGAGACCAAGGCTTTTAGTCTGCTATCACAACTCCAGGGATTTTCTGAGCCTGTGAAAGTCATGCATGACAGGATATTAAAGAGAATTACCATCAGTATGTGAATTCTAGATTAGTCTGTTTCCCTAAGTACAGCATCTAGTATTTTCTAGGGTGAACCTGGTACCTTCACATCATCTGAGCTGGTGTGATTATGAATGAGGGGAAGATTAAATGTATAATCATTCAGAACAGGAATAATGAAGGATGCAAATCTGAGGAAGAAGTACAAGAGATACAGTCAAGGTGATAGATAAAGGATTAGCCTTGGAGATGAGCAGTTATTCTGAGAAGGGTATGTCAAAATGAGAATGTTATAATTAGAAAAAAGAGGTAAAGAATATTTCCTTCAGTTAAATAGTATAATTGGAACTTTTAACTCTTAAACATGGCTTTTTAAAATGCATGGTTGATAATTTTATTTGTTGTCAATAATGAATAGCTTATTAATGTTTTCCTCACCTCCAATAGTGATTTTTAAATTGCAAAAAATTGTCCAGTAGCTTTAATTTAAAAATAAAACTAGATATTGAAATAAATTTGATACTTTAAAAAATAATAATTTTAATTGATGGGGAGGAAGATTCTAGTGGCCTCTACATTTAAAGTAGGAATTAGAGATCTGTGGAGGAAAGGACAGAGTAGCAGCTAGAAACTTAATACATGGCGAAGGTTTATGATCTCCACTGAATATAATGCATAGACTACTTTAGACAAGATTATAAGAGGAGCAAGCAGCATTTCTTCATTCCACAAATTTATGGAGTACTTTACCTATTATAGGGATGTCCCTAATGGTGCAGCAGTAAAGAATCCACCTGCTGCGGAGATAGAGGAGACGCGTGTTTGACCCCTGGGTCAGGATGATTCTCTGGAGGAGGAAATGGCCACCCATTCCAGTATTCTTGCCTGGGAAATCCCATGGACAGAAGAGCCTGGTGGGCTACAGTTCATAGGGTCACAAAGAATCAGACACAACTGAGCGACTGAACACACACACACACACACACACACACACACACACACACACACACACACCCCTAACTACTATACATTGTGAACTGGTAGGTCATAAGAATCCAATTAAAGAAGACTCAGCTTCTTTCTTCAAGAAACTTAACAGTTGTGAACACAGATATATAAGTAATCAAATATGTTACATTGTAGCAAGTATTTTAAGACATAAGTACATAGTATCAGTTCAGTTCAGTGTCCGACTCTTTGCGACCCCATGAATTGCAGCACGCCAGGCCTCCCTGTCCATCACCAACTCCCGGAGTTCACTCAGACTCACGTTCATCGAGTCAGTGGTGCCATCCAGCCATCTCATCCTCTGTCGTCCCCTTCTTCTCCTGCCCCCAATCCCTCCCAGCATCAAAGTCTTTCCCAATGAGCTTCCCTGGTGGCTCAGAGGTTAAAGCGTCTGCCTGGAATGAGGGAGAACCAGGTTCGATCCCTAGGTTGGGAAGATCCCCTGGAGAAGGAAATGGCAACCCACTCCAGTACTCTTGCCTGGAAAATCCCATGGAAGGAGGAGCCTGGTAGGCTACAGTCCATGGGGTCGCAAAGAGTTGGACACGACTGAGCGACTTCACTTTCACTTTCAACTCTTCACATGAGGTGGCCAAAGTACTGGAGTTTCAGCTTTAGCATCATTCCTTCCAAAGAAATCCCAGGGCTGATCTCCTTTAGAAAGGACTGGTTGGATCTCCTTGCAGTCCAAGGGACTCTCGACCACAGTTCAAAAGCATCAATTCTTCGGCGCTCATAGTTCACAGGAATTAGGTCAAGGAATCCTTTTTTCTTTTTTCAGTTTTATAACTTGATTTCACAATCAGTCACAAGTTCTCACCAATATTGACTGCAGATTTTTGAAAGCAGTGACAGGTGCATAGGTATCCGGCATACACAGTTTATTTGGTAAACTTCATTCTCAGTATGTTTTCTAGACAACCACACCTGAATGGCTTCAGTATAGAGCATTCCTTATTCCTTTGGCCCAGACAAATTTATTGAGCCTGGTATCAATGCACTCATCTGGAGTTTTGTTTTTTTTTTTTCATGGCAAATTTCCAGATCTGAGTGCCTGAGGGGTATACTTCTTGAAATCTACGCCATGGTGGTGGTGGTGGTTCAGTTGTTAAGTCATGTCCGACTCTTTGTGACCCCGTGGAGTGTAGCACACCAGACCTCCCTGTCCCTTACTGTCTTCTGGAGTTTGCCCCAGTTAATGTCCATTGAGTCAGTGATGAGCCCTGAATTTTACAATAAGGAGCTCATGATCTGATCCACAGTTGGCTCCAGGTCTTGCCTTTGCTGACGGTATAGAGCTTCTCCATCTTTGGCTGCAAAGAATGTAATCAGTCTGATTTTGGTATTGACCATCTGGTGATGTCCATGTGTAGAGTCTTCTCTTGTGTTGTTGGAAAAATGTGTTTGCTACGACCAATGCATTCTCTTGGTGAAACTCTGGTAGCCTTTCCCCTGCTTCATTTTGTTCTCTAAGGTCAAACTTGCCTGTTACTCCAGGTATCTCTTGATTTCCTACTTTTGCATTCCAGTCCCCTGGATGAATAGGACATCTTTTTATGGTGTTAGTTCTAGGAAGTCTTACCAGTCTTCATAGAACTGGTCAACTTCAGCTTCTTTGGCACCAGTGGTTGGGGCATAGACTTGGATTACTGTGATGTTGAATGGTTTGCCTTGGAAACGAACCGAAATCATTCTGTCATTTTGATGCGCCTGTAATTGTTAATGGTGTAGTCTGCAGTCACTACCTCACTGATGCCAGAACAGTTCTCATTCACTCCAGCCTTCTTTGTAGGACCCAGGTTGGAAAGCAGGGAATCCTTTATGTTTCGATTCGCAGGTATCTTCTATGTGAAGCCTTTTCTGATTTTTAATTCTCAACGAAAATAGCTTTTCACTTATAAATGTGTCTAGCAGTATACTATTGTTAATGTGCCTCTTGGTTTTTTCCTAAGTGCATTACTTTTTCTTTTATATTGTGAAATATAGCTTCCCTAGAGAAAGGTTCACAAAACATATGGGTACAGTTAAACAAATAATTGAACACTCAGTGAAACTGCAGCCAGCCCAACAGAACATTTCCAGCATCCTAGAAGTCCTTGTATCCTTCACCTTGATCACAACCCACCCCTCCCTTACCTGGATACTGACTCCCTTCATTTTTCTTTAACTCTATTTATTTATTTGGCTGCACCAGGTCTTGCTGTAGCACTCGGAATCTTCAGTCTTCATTGTGGCAGGTGCGATATTTAGTTGCAGCATGGGAACTCTTAGTTGCGGCATGTGGAATCCAGTTCCCTGACCAGGGGTTGAACCCAAGCCCCCTTCACTGAGAGCTCAGAGTCTTAGTCACTGAACCACCAGGGAAGTTCCTCCCTTGACTTTTATAATGATTCCTTTCAGTTTTTCTTTATAATTTTATTACATATACCTCTATCCTTAAACAATTTGTGCTTTTGGATATTCATATGGGTAAAATTTTTGCCATAGTGAAAACAACACCCAGTGGTGGATGTGACTGGTGATAGTAGCAAAGTCCGATGCTGTAAAGAGCAATATTGTGTAGGAACCTGGAATGTCAGGTCCGTGAATCAAGGTAAATTGGAAGTGGTCAAACAGGAGATGGCAAGAGTGAACATTGAGATTTTAGGAATCCGTGAACTAAAATAGACTGGAAAGGGTGAATTTAACTCAGATGACCAGTATATCTACTAATGTGGACAAGAATTCCTTAGAAGAAAGGGAGTAGCCCTCATAGTCAACAAAAGAGTCCAAAATGCAGTACTTGGGTGCAATCTCAAAAATGACAGAATTATCTCCATTCGTTTCCAAGGCAAACCATTCAGCATCTCAGTAAACCGAGTCTATGCCCCGACCAGTAACGCTGAAGAAGCTGCAGTTGAATGGTTCTATGAAGACCTACAAGACCTTTTAGAACTAACATCCAAAAAAGATGTGCTTTTCATTATAGGCGACTGGAACGCAAAAGTAGGAAGTCAAGAGATACCTGGAGTAACAGGTAAATTTGGCCTTGGAATACAAAATGAAGCAGGGCAAAGGCCAACAGTTTTGCCAAGAGAATGCATTGGTCATAGCAAACACCCTCTTCCAACAACACAAGAGAAGACTCTACACATGGATATCAACAGATGGTCAATACCAAAATCAGATTGATTATATTCTTTGCAGCCAGAGATGGAGAAGCTCTATACAGTCAGCAAAAACAAGACTGGGAACTGACTGTGGCTCAGATCATGAATACCTTATTGCAAAATTTAGACTTAAATTGAAGAAAGTAGAGACAACCACTAGACCATTCAGGTATGGCCTAAATCAAATCCCTTACAATTATACAGTAGAAGTGACAAATAGATTCAAGGGATTAGATCTGATGGACAGAGTGCCTGAAGAACTATGGAGAGAGGTTGGTGACATTGTACAGGAGGCAGGGATCAAGACCATCCCCATGGAAAAGAAATGCAAAGACAAAATGGTCGTCTGGGGAGGCCTTACAAATAGCTGTGAAAAGAAAAGTGAAAAGCAAAGGAGAAAAGGAAAGATATAAGCATCTGAATGCAGAGTTCCAAAGAATAGCAAGGAGAGATAAGAAAGCCTTCCTCAGTAATCTATGCAAAGAAATAGAGGAAAATAATAGAATGGGAATAACTAGAGATCTCTTCAAGAAACTTAGAGATACCAAGGGAACATTTCATGCAAAGACGGGCTCGATAAAGGACAGAAATGGTATGGACCTAACAGAAGCAGAAGATATTAAGAAGAGATGGCAAGAATACACAGAAGAACTATACAAAACACATCTTCACGACCCAGATAATCATGATGGTATGATCACTCACCTAGAGCCAGACATCCTGGAATGCAAAGTCAAGTGGGCCTTAGAAAGCATCACTACAAACAAAGCTAGTGGAGGTGATGGAATTCCAGTTGAGCTATTTCAAATCCTGATAGATGATTCTGTGAAAGTGCTGCACTCAATATGCCAGCAAATTTGGAAGACTCAGCAGCGGCCACAGGACTGGAAAAGGTCAGTTTTCATTCTAATCCCAAGGAAAGGCAATCCCAAAGAATGTTCAATCTACCACACAATTGCGTTCATCTCACACGCTAGCAAATCAACGCTCAAAATTCTCCAAGCCAGGCTCCAGCAGTATATGAACGGAGAACTTCCAGATGTTTCGGCTGGTTTTAGAAAAGGCAGAGGAACCAGAGATCAAATTGCCAACATCCACTGGATCATCAAAAAAGCAAGAGAGATTCTGAGCCTAGTATGGTGCCGAGCACAGCGAGCTTCGCAGGCAGCGGCGGCAGCGGTGGTGGCGGCCTGAGCTTTGGGGCAGCCCGCTTCCCTCCTCCCAGTCGCTTCGCTTCCTTTCCCCGTGGTCAGCATGAAAGCCTTCAGTCCAGTGAGGTCCGTTAGGAAAAACAGCCTTTCGGACCACGGACTGGGCATCTCCCAGAGCAAAACCCCGGTGGACGGCCCGATGAGCCTGCTGCACAACGTGAACGAGTGCTACCCCAAGCTCAAGGGGCTGGCGCCCAGCACCCGCAAACAAGACGGTGAGTGAGGTGGGAATCCTGCACCGCGTCATCGACTTGCAGATCGCGCTGGACTCGCACCCCTCCATCGTTAGTGTGCTCCGCCCGCGACCCCGAGCCAGGCGTCCAGGATGCTGCTCACCACCCTCAACACCGACATCAGCATCCTGCCTTGCAGGCTTCTGAATCCCCTTCTGAGTTAATGTCAAATGACAGCAAAGCGCTCTGTGGCTGAATAAATGGTGTTCATGACTTTTTTCCCCATTTGCACAACAACAACAAATCCACAGGCTCTTTTAAGGCACTGAACTTATTTTCCAACCATTTCACAAGGAGGACAACAAGTCAAATGGATCTTAAAAAAAAAAAAAGGAAGGAAAACTTAAGAATGATCAACTTCCGCAGGGTGTTTTCTGACCTGGACTGTGATATTAGTTATTTATGAAAAAGACTTTTAAATGCCCTTTCTGCAGTTGGAAGGTTTTCTTTATATACTATTCCCACCACGGGGAGCGAAAACATTAAAATTACAAGGAATTGCCCAATTTAAGCAGACTTTGACTTTTTTCAAAGGTGGAACGTGAATACCAGAAGGATCCAGTATTCAGTTACTTAAATGAAGTCTTTTGGTCAGAAATTACCTTTTTGACACAAGCCTACTGAATGCTGTGTATATATTTATATATAAATATATATATACTGAGTGAAACCTAGTGAACTCTTTAAAGTTTTCTTGTATAGTGGCAGAAATGTACATTTCTGCATACAAAGTGTAATGATGTACTTATTCATGCTAAACTTTTTATAAAAGTTTAGTTGTAAACTTAACCCTTTTATACAAAATAAATCAAGTGTGTTTAAAAAAAAAAGCAAGAAAGTTTCAGAAAAACATCTACTTCTGCTTTATTGACTACGCCAAAGCCTTTGACTGGATGCAGTTCAGCCGCTCAGACATGTCTGGCTCTTTGCTACCCCATGGATTGCACACGCCAGGCCTCCCTGTCCATCACCCACTCCTGGAGTTTACTCAAACTCACATCTATCGAGTCCGTGATGTCATCCAACCATCTCATCCTCCATCATCCCCATCTCCTCCCACCTTGATTCTTTCCCAGCATCAGGATGTTTTCCATTCAGTCATTTCTTCGCATCAGGTGGCCAATGGTGAGTTTCAGCTTCAGCATCAGTCCTTCCAGTGAATATTCAGGACTGATTTCCTGTAGGACTGACTCGTTGGATCTCCTTGCAGTCCAAGGGACTCTCAAGAGCCATCGACACCACAGTTCAAAAGGATCAGTTCTTCGGTGCTCAGCTTTCTTTATAGTCCAGCTCTCACATCCATACATGACTAGTGGAAAAACCATAGCTTTGACTAGATGGACCTTTGTTGGCAAAGTAAAATTCATAAAGAGATGGAAATACCAGCTCACCTGACCTTTCTCCTGATAAATCTGTATGCAGATCAAGAAGCAACAGTTAGAACTGGACAAGGAACAACAGACTGGTTCTAAATCAGGAAAGGAGTATGTCAAGGCTGTCACCTGGCTTATTTAGCTTATTTGCAGAGTACAGCATGTGAAATACTGAGCTGGATGAAGCAAAAGCTGGAATCAAGATTGCCAGGAGAAGTATCAATAACCTCAGATATGCAGATGACACCACCCTTATGGCAGAAAGTGAAGAAGAACTAAAAAGCCTCTTGATGAAAGTCAAAGAGGAAAGTGAAAATGTTGGCTTAAAACTCAACATTCAGAAAACTAAGATCATGGCATCCAGTCCCATCATTTCATGGCAAATAAATGGGGAAATAATGGAAACAGTGAGAGACTTTATTTTGGGGGGCTCCAAAATCACTACAGATGATGACTGCAGCCATAAAATTAAAAGACTCTTGTTCCTTGGAAGAAAAGTTATCCCAAACCTAGGCAGCATTTTAAAAAGCAGAGACATTACTTTGCCAACAAAGGTCCATCTAGTCAAAGCTATGGTTTTTCCAGTAGTCATGTATGTATGTGAGAATTGGACTATAAAGAAAGCTAAGTGCCAAATAATTGATGCTTTTGAAGTGTGGTGTTGGAGAAGACTCTTGAGAGTCCCTTGGACTTGCAAGGAGATCCAACCAGTCCATCCTAAGGGTAATCAGTCCTGAGTATTCATTGGAAGGATTGATGTTGAAGCTGAAGCTCCAGTACTTTGGCTACCTGATGCGAATAACTCACTCTTTGGAAAAGACCCTGATGCTGGGAAAGATTGAAGGCAGGAGGAGAAGGGGACAACAGAGGATGAGATGGTTGGATGGCATCACCGACTCAATGGACATGAGTTTGAGCAAGCTCTGGGAATTGGTGATGGACAGGGAAGCCTGGCGTGCTGCAGTCAATGGGGTCGCTCAGACACGACTGAGCGACTGAACTGAGCTGATGGGTAAAATTGTGGTTTTGTACTATTGGGTCTCGATTCCTCTACTCATTATTAAGAATATAGGATTTGTCCATATTATTGCATGTAGCTAGAATTCATTCATTTTTATTTCTATGTTATAGTCCATTGTATGAATATACCCTGATTCATGTATCCATTCTAACGATGGTATACATTTAGGTATTTCCTGTTTTTCTTCTCATGAAAAGTACTACTGAAAATATTTTAATATTTGTACTGTTAAGTGCCCTGGTGTACAGGGTATAAATTTCATTAGGGTAGAAATCTGGACGTAAAATTGCTGGGTTCTGAGATAAGAGCTTCTTCAATTTTATTAGTTAACATTGAACTGTTTTCCAAAGAGGTTCTGCCAGTTTATTCTACTACCAACATGTGCATAAGAATTTTTGTTTTTCCACATTCTCACCAGTGCTTGGTATTGTGAGACCTTTTCATTTACACCAGACTTGTTGATATATAATGATGACGTGGTGTGGTTCTTATTTACATTTCCCTGGTTACTGGGTAGAGTACCTTTTCATATCTTTATTGGCCATTGGATTTTTTGTGTGTGTGACGTACTTATTCAAAGTTTTGCTCATTTTTCTGTTGAGTTTTCTTTAACCTGATTTCTTCTCATAGACTTAGTATTTCTCTTTCAATTTCCATATAAGAATCTCCTACAAATATATATATTTATATATATGTGGGCGAGGGAGGAATCTCAGCCTGTGGGATCTCAGTTCCATGACTAGGGGTTGAACCCTGGCCATAGCAGCAAAAGCCCAAAATCCTAACCACTGGACCACCACGGAACTCCCAACCTACAGATATATTCTGTATATTCTGACTGCCCTCCTTATCTCTAACTCCATCCTCTTCATTGCTGTCAGAGTTCTGTTTCAAGACAAGCCCTGTTCTTGTAACTCCCGTGCCTGGAACCCTTCGGTGACCCCCATTGCCTCACAGGCAACACCACATGGAAGGCCCTCCATCATCTGCCTGCCGCCCAACAGGTCTCAGCTCTTACAAGTTCCTCTTAACCCTTCCTCCCTCCCTTTTTCCTGTAACCTCCATCTCTACCAAATTGCTCACAGTTCCTTGAACGCATAAAATTGTTGTACATCCGTCTTTACCAGTTATCCTTTTTCTTCCTTTTGCCCTTAATTTGGAAAACACTCTTTTGTTTTGGGGGGTGGGGAAGGAAGTAGATAAGAATAGCTTTATTACTTTGCCAAGCAAAGAGGGACACAGTAATATCAACTCGTATATATGGAATTTAGAAAGACGGTACCAGTGATCCTACATTCAGGGCAGCAAAGGAGACACAGGCTTTTAGACTCAGTGGGAGAAGGCAAGGATGGGATGATTTGAGAGAACGTACTGAAATGTAGATTCAGTTCAGTTCAGTTCAGTTGCTCAGTCGTGTCCGACTCTTTGCGACCCCATGAATCGCAGCATGCCAGGCCTCCCTGTCCATCACCAACTCCCGGAGTCCACTCAGACTCATGTCCATTAAGGCGGTGATGCCATCCAGCCATCTCCTCCTCTGTCGTCCCCTTCTCCTCCTGCCCCCAATCCCTCCCAGCATCAGGGTCTTTTCCACTGAGTCAGCTTGTTGTCTGTAAGATAGATGACCTGTGCAACTTCGATGCGAAGCAGGGCACCCAGAGCCAGTATTCTGGGACAGCCCAGGGGGACAGGGTGGGGAGGGAGGTGGGAGGGGGTTCAAGATTGGGGGGAACACATGTATACCTGTGGCCAATTCATGTTGATGTATGGCAAAAACCATCACAATATTGTAAGGTAATTACTCTCCAGTTAAAATAAATAAATTAATTAAAAAATAATTTTAAAGAAAAGAGGGACACAGTAGACTCCTGTCTTGAAAAACTGTGTTTCTAAAACTCAGTTCAAAGGTCACTTCCTTTATGAAACCCCTCCAGCCAATCTCTTGTCCTCAACACACTATTATTTTTTCTAGCAGGGCTAGAATATACAGTTTAGTACACAGATTAACCATACTCTATCGTTATGTTTAGTCTGTATACCTGTCTCCCCCATCAGATTGTATAAGCCATAAGCCCTTTGAAGGCATGGGAAACCCCTGAATGTAGAGAAATTTCTCATTTCTCTTTTCATTCTCAGGGCCTAGCACAGTGTCTGGCACAGAGCAGGTGGTGGTAAATAGTACAAATTGTTGTTAATGTTATAACAATTATTATAGGTACATGTCAATCTGTTTTCCTTATTGTGAATTCCTTGAGGGGCCTGGCACTTGGGTGGCATGCAGTGACGCTTGTCTAATGAATGAACAATTTATAAAACATCTGAAAACAGCCATTGCTTAAAAGCAATATTTGAAGTAGCAATAGAGATGTCATGAGTATTAAATTTGCAGAGAAATGAATCTGATTTACATCCATCTCATGAAGATGAAAATTTTAGCTCAAACTAATTCAAAGCAAAATTTTATAAGAAGAAATGTAAAATGTTACGGTTCAGTTAAAAATTTAAGCTGTAAAAGTAGAAAAGGCCTAGGTTGTTGGTTCATATGGAAAAGGAGTTCGAATCTATTATGTGATACTGTCCTTCATCTAAAAAAAATTAAGTTGCTGACTCCTGCAGCTCAATTCCAGAAATATAAATGACCCAATCAAAAAATGGGCCAAAGAACTAAATAGACATTTCTCCAAAGAAGACATACAGATGGCTAACAAACACATGAAAAGATGCTCAACATCACTCATTTTCAGAGAAATGCAAATCAAAACCACAATGAGGTACCATCTCATGCTGGTCAGAATGGCTGCTACAAACAATAAATGCTGGAGAGGATGTGGAGGAAAGGGAACCCTCTTACACTGTTGGTGGGATTCTGCAAACTAGTACAGCCACTATGGAGAACAGTGTGGAGATTCCTTAAAAAACTGAAAATAGAACTGCCATATGACCCAGCAATCCCACTGCTGGAAATACACACTGAGGAAACCAGTATTGAAAGAGACACGTGTATCCCAATGTTCATCACAGCACTGTTTATAATGGCCAGGACATGGAAGCAACCTAGATGTCCATCAGCAGATGAATGGATAAGAAAGCTGTGGTACATATACACAATGGAGTATTACTCAGCCATTAAAAAGAATACATTTGAATCAGTTCTAATGAGGTGGATGAAACTGGAGCCTATTATACAGAGTGAAGTAAGCCAGAAAGAAAAACACCAGTACAGTATACTAACACATATATATGGAATTTAGAAAGATGGTAACGATAACCCTATATGTGGAGACAGCAAAAGAGACACAGATGTATAGAACAGCCTTTTGGACTCTGTGGGAGAGGGAGAGGGTGGGATGATCTGAGAGAATAGCACTGAAACATGTATATTATTCATATGTGAAACAGATCGCCAGTCCAGTTTCAATGCAGGAGACAGGGCGCTCAGGGCTGGTGTGCTGGGATGACCGAGAGGGATGGGATGGGAAGGGAGGTGGGAGAGGGGTTCAGGATGGGGAACACATGTACACCCATGGCTGATTCATATTCACAATATTGTAATTAGCCTCCAATTTAAATAGATTTTTAAAAAATAAAAATAAAATAATTAAGTTACTGAAGTAGGTTATAATTTGTATACAAGTGTGGCTGGAAAGATGAAAATCTAAGGAACACAGCGTCAGGAGATTATCCTTTGACTAATGCTTATGTTTTTTTGTCTGAAAAGCTGTCATTGTTACAATGAAACCTTGTATGGCCCAGCTAAGACTTTCTTTGCTCAACAAGAATGCCTGTTTCTTTCTAAAACCGTTTTCAGGATGACACAGTGGATAAAGTTCATGTGCCTGGCACTCCGTCATAGACAAACCTACAATGATGTACAATTTCTGATCCATGAGCTCTGCTTCCACTCTGTCTCCCCACCTTCAAGAAAGCATATCATAACGCAAGAGAGCAAAAGTGACGTTATTTATTATAGTGATGACCTTGATCTGTTCCAAATTATATTTTCTAAAAACTCAATCATTTCTCTGAACTTCAATACTAAGAAATTACTCTATTCCTCATGGTTGACATCTTGGTTGAGAACCAAGGTGGTATATTTGTAGGAAGAAGAGAGATTTTGGAACCACACCAATAATAATTCGGATTGCACTTCAGTCACTGCATGTGATCCGCAGCTAGTTGCTTAATATCTCCGGCTTCCATCTGAAGAATGGACCACTTTATAAGTTCCTGTCGGGACTATAAATAATTATGTAAAACACTCAACATACTGCCTATCTCCTAAATATCTTTCAAGTCTGTATATAGTAATATATGTATATTTATCTTCTGGCTCCTCACCTCTCTGTGGCTGCCTCCCTGTTTTAAGCCACTAGTATCTGTGTTCCAGATTACTGAAGCATCCTTCTTACTGGTCTTTCACTACCCCAGGCTTGCTTGCCCTGTTTTGTTCAGAGCAAAGGATATTCTACAAGGCTGACTTGAACCCTTAACCCCTAACACGTGGAGATGGATATGTAGCTGCCATTTATTGAGCTCCTATCACACGACAGGAGCTGGCCTAGTATCTTATGTTTTATCTCATTGAATCCTCACAATAAGACCGTGATGTCAGTACCGTCATTCACCTTTAAAGAACTGAAAGTTGCAGACTGAGTGACTTGCCCAAGGCCACTCTGCTAGGAAGTAAGGGGCTCTGTGTGTGTCCAGGGTTCTCTGATTTCAAAGTCTGTGCTCTGCTCCTGTTTCAGAGCCTGGTGCTGTTAAACCTCCTCATCTCGTGACTTAACGCCCCGTGTGCTGGTTCTGGGCTTACCACATGGTCTCCCAGGAGTCTGGCTTTGCACATCACTTGGCTACACACTTTGGGAGATGGCTGTCACTTGGCTGCACACCACTTGGCTACAGGGAGAAGATGATGGCAGCAAATATCTGGTCATATATTAATAAACTGGTACTCTAGTTTTAATCTTCAGTTTTTTACGACTTAGTGAACATGCAGAAACCCCCCTAGGTTCTCTCAGTTCTGGACCACTTGATCTCATGAATAGCCATCAGCAACCTCAGTCACAACATACCCAAACTGATTTTGTTAACTTTCCCTCTTTGGAGAGGCAGTATAACCTGTAAGGCTGAGGGCCAGGGTCTGGACTTTGATAAATTTGCCATGGGAAGTACCACCTGGCATGGGTCTTCTGGCAGCCAGCCTGCTGCTCCAAATTACCACTTTCCAATGTCTACAATTAACCTTGATGACATTGATGAAAAGTCTTGATTTGATTTGAGACTTGACTGCTTTTGTAGAGTTTTAGCTGGTAACAGAAATGTAAACTCTGTCTACATTTGGTTTTATGAGACAGGCTAGTCTTTGTGAATGGCTGCTCATTTCCTAATGTTTTCTCAAGCATTCAATCAACAAACATTCTTCAAGCCCTATAACAAGGGGAAATACAAAGAAATTTAGTATTTTAAGATACTTACAGTATAATGGGGACTATTAGACACAAAAATAAGAAAATAACCAGCAATAAAAAATACAAGATCCCAGTCCTTTCACATGATAAGCATTCTGTGAATCAAATGGGTTTGAAGTGAGTGTTTGATGTAACATGTGCCTGGAGCTTATGTGGAAGCTCAATAAATATTTGTTGAATGATTGTTGAA
This sequence comes from Oryx dammah, assembly GCF_014754425.2. Classification (NCBI taxonomy): domain Eukaryota; kingdom Metazoa; phylum Chordata; class Mammalia; order Artiodactyla; family Bovidae; genus Oryx; species Oryx dammah. The sequence goes on along the minus strand of NW_024070212.1, from coordinate 99,429,932 downwards.
TGTTCACCTTCCAGATGCCACTCTCATAGAAAACTAATCCATATCTCTAGCCCTGACCTCTTGACAAAGCTGCAGACTTGTGACATCCAGCAACCCACTGGACCACTTGATCTCATGAATAGCCCATCAGCAATCTCAGTCACAACATATCCAAACTGATTTTGTTAACTTTCCCTCTTTGGAGAGGCAGTATAACCTTGGAATACTCTGAGCATGGAGTCTGGAACACTGGCTTCAGCTGCAGCTCCCATACTTAATGGGTAAGTGACCTTGGGAAAGTCCTTAGCTCTTCTTCCCTTGCATGAGAGAAATATAAGGCTTTTCTTAGGATTCAGTGAGATAATGGATTGTTGTTCTTGTTTAGTTGCCAAGTCGTGTCCAACCCTTTCGTAACCCCAAGGACTATAGTCCTTCAGGGTCCTCTGTCCATGGGCTTTCCCAGGCAAAAATACTGGAGTGGGTTGCCATTTCCTTCTCCAGGGAATCTTCCCAACCCAGGGATCGAACCTGCATTGGCAGGCAGATTATTTACCACTGAGCCACCAGGGAAACCCGAGATAATGGATACAAAGCATTTAACACAGTGGCTGCACACAGTAATCATTAAATGTTACCTATTGTCACAATTTTCCCCACATTTCCTATTTTCCTTATTTGGTACTGATACCAGTTTTCACTCCAACCCTCTCCTTCACCCCATCACATCTAATTTGTTACCAAAAACTGTATGTTCTACTTTTTTATTATCTTTCAGATTATGATGCATTCAACATATACTTAACATCTGCTGAATGCCAAACACATTTCTAGGCACCAAAGACTCAGAGATGAATACTTACCAGTCTCTAGTTTTCAGTTCAGTTCAGTCACTCAGTTGTGTCTGAGTCTTTGCGATCCCATGGACTGCAGCACGCCAGGCTTCCCTGTCCATCACCAATTCCTGGGGCTTACTCAAACTCATGTCCATCAAGTTGGTCATACCATCCAACCATCTCATCCTCTGTCGTCCCCTTCTCTTCCTGCTCTCAATCTTTCCCAGCATCAGGATCTTTTCAGGTGAGTCAGTTCTTCGCATCAGGTGGCCAAAGGATTCGAGTTCCAGGTTCAGCATCAGTCCTTTCAAAGAATATTCAGGACTTAGCTCCTTTAAGATTGATTGGTTGGATCTCCTTGCAGTCCAAGGGACTCGCAAGACTCTTCTCCAACACCACAGTTCAAAAGCATCAATTCTTCGGTGCTCAGCTTACTTTACAATCCAACTCTCACATCCATACATGACTACTGGAAAAACCATAGCTTTGACTAGATGGACCTTTGTTGGCAAAGTAATGTCTCTTCTGTTTAAAATGCTGTCTAGGTTGGTTATAGCTTTTCTTCGAAGGAACATGCGTCTTAATTTCATGGCTGCAGTCGCCATCTGCAGTGACTTTGGAGCCCCCCAAAATAAAGTCTCTCACTGTTTCCATTGTTTCCCCATCTATTTGCCATGAAGTGATGGGACTGGATGCCATGATCTTAGTTTTCTGAATGTTGAGTTTTAAGCCAACTTTTTCACTTTCCTCTTTCACTTTCATCATGAGGCTCTTTAGTTCTTGGTTTTCTGCCATAAGGGTGGTGTCATCTGTATATCTGAGGTTATTGATATTTCTCCCAGCAATCTTGATTCCAGCTTGTGCTTCATCCAGCCCAGCATTTCACATGATGTACTCTGCATATAAGTTAAATAAGCCAGGTGACAACATACAGCCTTGACATACTCCTTTCCCGATTTAGAACCAGTCTGTTGTTCCTTGTCCGGTTCTAACTGTTGCTTCTTGACCTGCATACAGATATCTCAGGAGGCAGGTCAGGTGGTCTGGTATTCCCATCTCTTGAAGAATTTTCCACAGTTTGTTGTGATCCATACAGTCAAAGGCTTTGATGTAGTCAATAAAGCAAAAGTAGATGTTTTTCTGGAGCTCTCTTGCTTTTTTGATGATCCAGTGTATGCGGGCAATTTGATCTCTGGTTCCTCTGCCTTTTCTAAATCCAGCTTGGACATCTGGAAGTTCACGGTTAATGTACTGTTGAAGCCTGGCTTGGAGAATTTTGAGCATTGACTTGCTAGCGTGTGAGATGAGTGCAATTGTGTGGTAGTTTGAACATTTTTTGGCATTGCCAAAATCTTTGGGATTGGAATGAAAACTGACCTTTTCCAGTCCTGTGGCCACTGCTGTGTCTTCCAAATTTGCTGGCATATTGAGTGCAGCACTTTCATAGCATCATCTTTTAGGCTTTGAAATAGCTCAGCTGGAATTCCATGTTTATGGAGGCAGACATATATATGGTTGCAGGCTTTAGTTGTTAGCCTATGGTTGTGTGTAATGGAAATGCATAAAGTGTATTCAAAAGAGCCTAAAAGAGATATTTCTTCTAACTTTCAAAACCAAAGCTCTCACTTAAGCCTATATCACCTCTTACTGTAGATATTGCAGGAGGTTTTTTTTTCTCTTTCTTTTCATTGATTTTGAAAATTTATAGGTAAAACAGAAATATTTGCTCATTATAAAAATAATAAATTACAGAATACTAATTATAAAGTAAAAGTCTCTTTTACTTGACTTCTTTAATCTTACTCCTCATCGTAAAGATAAATACTGTCTACAGATTAGTTTGTAGCCTTCTAGACCTTTGCCTACTTATACATGTGAACATTTATATATTTTATGGTAGATAAAAATCTGGATTTTTACACAAATGGGATCAGATCATAAACATACTTCTTGCTGTTTTTGTTTAATGATGTATCTTTAAATTTTTTCCATGTCAAAACAAAATAGAATTACCTGGTTCTTTTAACTCCTAAATGCTATTCCATATTTTGTAACTACTATGAGTTATTTAGTTATTTGTCTGTTGGAAGCATTTCAGTTGCTTCCTGTTTTTTACTATTATAAGTACTATGGACATGTGCAATAATTTATGCAGGTAAGGCTGGGTTAAAAGATGTGAGAGTTTAAATTTTTGTTAGAGTGTGCTCAGTTATCCTCCCAAACGACTACCATCCGACAGTGAATGGGAGTACTCATTTTCCCACATCTCACCAACACTGGATATTATCAGTCCTTCAATTTTTGCAAATTTAATGAATAAAAAAATAATGTTTGTATTTTATAGATTTATATTTCTGTGGTTACTAGTGAATTTGAGCATGCTTTAATATGTTTATTGATCATTTGTATTTCTTTTTCAATGAATGATATTTGCCAAGATCTCTACTAGGTTGTTATCTTTTTCTTATTGATTTGAAGGCTTGCATCATTACATTGTGATATTAGTTCTTTCTCTGTTATAGGTTACAAATGTATACATATAGATTTAGTCTATTGTTTGTCCTTATTTACACTGTCTTACATACTATAAAAGGTTTTCATATGTAGTAAAATTCATCAGCCTCTTTTATTATGGCTTCTGGGGTCTGTGTTTTACTCCTAAAATATTTTAGACATATAATCTTTTTCATCTCAATACTTTCCTAGTTTTATTATCCAATGTAGATTCTTAATACAATTAAAATTGATTTTTGCCAATTAGTGTGAATAAGGATTTTAATTTTAGTTTTTCCCTAAGAAAATTTCTAATTATCTCAACACAATTAGCCTACTTCTTTCCAACTGATTTGAAATGTCAAGTTGTACATGAGTCTAGTTCTGGATTTATCCTTATCCCTGAATTTTGGGTCCATTTTTGTACCAAAGCAACTGTTTACATTATTGTAACATTATAGAATGTTTTTTTTATACATTCAGTTCAGTTCAGTCGCTCAGTCGTGTCTGACTCTTTGCGACCCCATGAATCGCAGCACGCCAGGCCTCCCTGTCCATCACCAACTCCCAAGTTCACTCAGACTGGGACCCAAAACTACATTTACTATCATTTTTCCTTTGTCTCATTGTTTTTCTTACTCATACTTTTCTTGAATGCTTTTATACATTTTTTACCCTCCCAGATGAATTTTAGAATACATTTTCCTGGTTCCATAGATACCTTATAAGTATTTTGATTGGAATTTCATTAAATTTATAGCTTAATTTGAGTCTAATCCAAGAACATGAGGTAGTTTTCATTTATTTTTGTCTTCTCCCAAGAAATTAAAAGACGCTTACTCCTTGCAAAGTTATGACCAACCTAGACAGCATATTAAAAAGCAGAGACATTACTTTGTCAACAAAGGTCCGTCTAGTCAAGGCTATGGTTTTTCCTGTGGTCATGTATGAATATGAGAGTTGGACTATAAAGAAAACTAAGCACTGAAGAATTGATGCTTTTGAACTGTGATGTTGGAGAAGACTCTTGTAAGTCCCTTGGACTGCAAGGAGATCCAACCAGTCAATCTTAAAGGAGATAAGTCCTGAATATTCTTTGAAAGGACTGATGCTGAAGCTGAAACTCGAATCCTTTGGCCACCTGATGCAAAGAACTGACTCATTTGAAAATATCCTGATGCTGGGAAAGATTGAGAGCGGGAAGAGAAGGGGACGACAGAGGATGAGATGGTTGGATGGCATTACTGACTCAATGGACATGGGTTTGGGTGGACTCCGGGTGTTGGTGATGGACAGGGAGGGCTGGCGTGCTGTGATGCATGGGGTTGCAAAGAATCGGACACAACTGAGCAACTGAACTGACTGACTGACTGAATGTCTTACAGTAAAGTTTACGGTTTCTTCATATAAATTTGAACATATTGATCAGTTTGTGTGTGTGCTCAGTCTCTCAGTCATGTCCAACTCTTTGCAACCCCATGGACCGTAGCCCACCAGGCTCCTCTGTCCATGGAATTTTCCAGGCAAGAATACTAGAGTGGGTTGCCATTTCCTACTCCAGGAGCTCTTCCTGGCTCAGGGATCAAACCTGCATCTCTTGCAGTTCCTGCATTGGCAGGCAAATTCTTTACCACTGCACCACCTGGGAAACCCCATTGGTGAGTTTACTCACAAGTATTTTATAATTTGCTTGCTATTTTAAATATTTTTCATTAAGCATTTTCTATTTTGTTATAGTTGGCTTAGGGATGGCTACCAGATGGCTCAGTGGTAAAGAAACTGCCTGCCAATGCAGAAGACTCAGGTTTGATCCCTGGGTCAGGAGCAGTTACTCTGTGGCCTCCCTGGAGGAAGGCATAGCAGTCCACTCCAGTACTCTTGCCTGGAGAATCCCATGGGCAGAGGAGCCTGGCATCCCCAGTCCATATGGTCGCAGAGAGTCAGACACAACTGAAGCAACTTAGTATACACACATAGTTGGTTTATAGGAAAAGGAGTGCTTGCTGTGTTGATCTTCTATCGAGCTTTTACTAAAATTTAATATTAGTTTTGAATTTTTACAGTTAATTCTTAGGCTTTCTGAGTTGAAAATTAAATCACATGTAAGTTGTGATAGTTTTAATCTGTCTTTGTAATGCTCCTGTTTCTTTTCCTTGTCTTATCACAGCAGCTAGGACCTCTAGTGCTGTGTTTAGTAGTTGCAAGAATAGCAGTGAAACAGGTATCTTTGTCTTGTTCCTCACTTTTGTGGGACTAATGAATGCCCTTCATGGCGCAGAGGTTAAAGCGTCTGCCTGCAATGTGGGAGACCTGGGTTCGATCCCTGGGTTGGGAAGATCCCCTGGAGAAGGAAATGGTAACCCACTCCAGTACTCTTGCCTGGAGAATCCCATGGACGAAGGAGCTTGGTGGGCTACAGTCCACAGGTCGCAAAGAGTCGGACACGACTGAGCGACTTCACTTCACTTCACTTCATCAAATTAAAGAAATTTTCTTCAATTACTGGCTTGCTAAGAGTTTTTAAATTCCTGTTTTGTTCAATCACTTCCTCACATCTTAAAATCAGAAATGAACATTAAAATGTATCATTTTTTAAAGGGTGGTGATCATGAAGTTTTTCTCCCTTAATCTATTCATGTAATGGATTGTATTAGATTGTATTAGTAGACTTCCTAATATAGAATCGTCCCTTACATTTCTAAATAAATCTTATTTAGTCGTGAAAATTATTTGTTTTAAGAACAATTAAGTTTAAGATATTTGCATTGATGTTCTTAAGTAAACTGGTAGTTTTCTCCTTTGTCTATTTTTCTCATTGGAGTAATATAAGTTTAGTATAATAGTTCTCAAACTTTTTGATCTCAGGACCCATTTGTACTCTTAAAAATTATTGAGGATCCTCAAAGAACTTTTGTTTATTTTAAAACACCAGAATGTACCCAGAACTTCCCTGGCGGTCCAGTGGTTAAGACTCTATGCTTCCACTGCTGGGGGGGCAGGGGCACAGGTTGATCCCTGGTCAGCTGGGGAACTAAGATCCAGGATGCTGTTTAGCACAGGCCAAGAAAAGAAAGAATGTACAAGCATATGTTTTATTAATTGTCAGAGCAGTGACATCATCACACAGCATTCCATTGGTCTCTAGAAAACTCCATCATACATGTGTATGAGAGAATGAGATTAAAAAAAAAAACCTGAAACATCTTAGTATTGGTACAGAAATAGTTTTGCCTTATGGACTCCCAGAAAGGGCTCCAGGGACCTTCAGGATCCCTAGACCACACTTTGAGAACTGCTAACATAGCAGAATAAGTTATAAGTTTTCCATATTTCCTCTATACTAATATAAATAACAGCAATTATTTTTGTCTTGAAGGTAGAACTAATCTATAAATTATTTGAAACTGATGGTTTTTGGAATGGTGTATCTTTGCCTACCATTTCAATTTCCACTATGGTTATTGGCCTACTCAGGTTTTATATCTCTTGAGTCAATTTGCACATTTATATTTACCTAGAAGGTCATGCAATTTCAGGTAGATTTTTATCTTTAAAGTATAAAGTTATACTTAATTTACAATTTTTACATTTTCTTTATGTCAAAAATTAAACCCCCTCTTTTATTTTCATTATTGTTTGCCTGTGTGTTTTCTTTTATATTCTTATTTGGGTTGCTAAAGGTTTCTCTGTTTTAAAGTCAGATTTATTGAGGTATAATTTACATACGGTAAAATTTACCCTTTGTAGTCTATAGTTCTATGAGTTCTGACAAATCAGTACAACCATGTAACCACCCACACAGTCCAATTGCAGAAGAAATCTACCATTCTCAGAAATTCCCTCATTTCCCTTTGCAATCAACCTTTCTTTGATCCCCAGTTTTTGGCATCCTATTTCCTATTTTAGTAGTTTCTTTCTTTTTATTTCTGAGTAGTATTCCATTATATGGCTGTACTACAGTTATCTATTTACCAGTTGAAGAATATTTGGTTGTTTCCAGTTTGGGGTGATTATGAATAAAGCCACTATAAACATTTTCAAATAGGTTTTTGTGTGAATATAAGTTTTAATTTTTCTTGAGTAAATACCTATGAGTGGGATTTCTAGGTCATATGGTAAGAATTTGTCTGACTGTACAAGAAACTGCTGAATCATTTTCCTATCATTCTTTGTCTACTGGATTTCTGTTTATTTTGTTTTTTCCTTTGTTTCTGGTCAAATCTCTTTTCAGAATGTGAGTTTGGTCTCCTCACACTGATTCACCTTAGCAAGGGCATGCTTCAAAAATAAAGTGCTAGGGAGGACACCTCAGTGACAAGGCTTGGGAAGTGGTTGCACAAGGTGATATTATGTTTTCTGAACTGAGACACCGATGGGGGACCATAGAAGGGAGGAAGGAAAATGGGATAAATAGAAAGAGAGCGAAAGGAAAGGAAGAAAAGAAATTTAAACAACATGATGCCTAAAAGGGGAGTGATGTGTGCTACCCTGTAATACCTTTTTTTTTTAAATTTCTAAAAGAATTTTAATTTGAGGATAATTGCTTTATAGTGTTGTCTTAGTTTTTGTCATACGACACTGCAAATCAGTTATAATTATATGCATGTGTGTGTGTGTGTGTGTGTGTGTGTGTGTGTGTATCTCCTCCCTCTTAAGGTGCTTCAGACTCCTGTAATACCTTAATGTAACATTATGAGTCATGGCAGCCTAGAGAGAGCACTAACCTTGAGGGCAATAGGGTAGGGGAGGTGGGCCAGGAACCACTAATACAGATCCTGAAGGCTTATGGTTCCAAAGTTCTATTTGAGTAGATAGGTGAGCCACTATGGGCTTTGGAAAAGGAGAATGATCCTGATCCAGTTGGGGTAGGACTATGTATGTGCATGCTAAGTCACTGCAGTCATGTCCAGCTCTTTGCAAGCTCATGGGTTATAGCCTGCCAGGCTCCTCTGTCGTGGGATCCTCCAAGTAAGAATAATGGAGTGAGTTGCCATGGCCTCCTCCCAAGTCTCTTATGTCTCTTGCATTGGCAGGTGGGTTCTTTACCACTAACGCCATCTGGGAATGGGATTAGGGAAAAGGAAAGAGGCTGGAGATGGGGCAAGCAGTGAGGCTGCTGTCAGAATCTTGGGGGGCTCATGGTGTTATCAAAGGAAAGAGAGATTTGTGGGGTAGAAAATATGGTAGGCACCCAATAAATACTCATTTAATTAATTAATTAAGGAGCTTGCTGTTTCAAGTTGACTGCAAAAAATAGTGGTTTGGTAGAACTGCAAATGAATGAACTGGAGATGATGAAAACATTGAAAACAATGTGGAAAAGTGAGTAGATTGAAAGGAGAAAAGAATCTTGAAAAATTAATTTAACAGTCTGGGACAAGGGAAGGAGCTGGCAACAGAGTCAGAGAACCAACTAGTCAGAAAGCTGTCACCTATAGCACAGACTTTTGGGAATAAACATGGAAACCTAGTGAAGATCAAGGATGTCTCTGAGTTCTCTAGCTCCAGCACCTGACCATCTGTCTCTGGTTGACCCAAGCTCATCTGGACACCCTGAAGCCAGAGAGCTAAGTGATGATAAGCAAGGTTCCTGAGAAGTTCTCAGCTTTGGGGTGGGGTGAGGGGCAAATTAAAATGACCCCGAAGGACCTTTCTATCCTTGGGATCTTGTGATTCTAGTGAAAATATTGCTCAAGTGTCATATTCCCAGAAGGACTTGATTTGAAGAAAGGCCTTAAGACCTTCAGTGGGAAAGAACAAGTAAAGGCTATTGGGTAACCTAAGCCAAGACAATTTCCATCAATCTCTGAAGGTGTTTAATTAGGGAAAGAATGGAGCTTTTTCCGCTGCAGAATTTATGGAATTTTTTGTCCAGTGCTCCTATAATGAGGTATGGTTACTACATGTTGCAAGAGAAGGAGAAATAATAAGACAAGACAAATAACATGATTTTTATTTGGTTTCAATGGCACATTAAGAAAGATATCTATCAGTTCCCCCTTTACCAGAAAGGCCATTTACCTCTCAGAGCATTGAAAAGCCCATGGAGTTGAGTTCTACATAAGAAAATAGTGTAGAGTGAAAACTGACATGGTAACATTGCATTATTTAGGTAACATTTGTTAGGAACCTACTAAGAGCTGGGTGCTGCAGCTCATGGGGTCACAAAGAGTCAGACATGACTTAACGACTAAACAACAGAAAAGAGCTGGATCGTCTTGCCACCCCAACCTTCTTTCAGTTTCTCAAACTTGTCTCCCTTCCTTCTGTCTCTGGGTCTTGGTACCTACTGTTCCCTTGATCCAGAACACATGTCCTCCCACCCACCTCTTTGCCCCTACCTACTCCTGCCTCCAGCCCACTTTGCCCAGTTAATTCCATTGCCCTTCAGATCTGCTCCTAAGTTAACACCTCAATATTCTCAACTGGTTGCCTTTTCCTGCCCCTCTCGCAGTAGCTCATGTCTACTTTCCTTTGCCCTCTTCCTTTTTTCTTTCCTCCTTCCCTCAAGCATTCAACAAATGAACACAAAGAGAAATAGAAAATGGTAAATTGCAATAAATGCTTTGAAGGAAAGGAACAACTTATTTCAAAAAAGACATGTGTGTGTGTATATATATATATATATATGGCTTTCCAGGTGGTGCAGTGGTAAAGAATTTATTTGCCTGCCAATGCAGGAGACTCTGGTTTGATCCCTGGGTTGGGAAGATCCCCTGGAGTAGGAAATGGCAATCCAACCCAGTATTCTTGCCTGGAAAATCCCACGGAGAGAGGAGCCAGGCGGGCTACAGCCCATGGGGTCACAAAGAGCTGAACACGACTGAGCAACTGAGCACGCACAGCACACATATATTTATTGGTTCATTATTCACACAAATAGATCTTCAGAATTTTGTGTTGAATAAATGAATGAAAAATAATTATGAGTAAGACCTCTCACTGGAGAAGGTGGTAAAGAGAATTCCAGGCAAGGAAAATGACACGTGCAAAGATACAGAAGCATGAATGAGTGTGAAGTAATTGACAAATCACTAGAAATATGAGTAAGTGGATGGGTTGAAGATAAGATTGTAAAGGTAAGCAGGATCCTGTTTGTAACTTTGGATTTTTTCCCAATTGGGACAGAGTAGGGGAAATCAAAGGTTTTTAAGCAGGAGAGTGTTATATTCAGATTTGTGTTTTAGAGAGAGAACTGATTCTTCATCTATTGCTTTTCCATTCCTGAAATTTTAAATTCTGAAACAGAGAAGTCATGCCCATTTAGCATGGCTCATATGGTGATTAATCAAAATCAGTTAAAGTGGAAAATCATAAAAATTATATATATGAATAATATATATAATTATTATAGTGAATAATTGCTATATATATGCATATTCAAAAGCAGAGACATTCAGTTCAGTTCAGTTCAGTCGCTCAATCGTGTCCAACTCTTTGCGACCCCATGAATCGCAGCACGCCAGGCCTCCCTGTCCATCACCAACTCCCGGAGTTCACTCAGACTCACATCCATCGAGTCAGTGATGCCATCCAGCCATCTCATCCTCTGTCATCCCCTTCTCCTCCTGCCTCCAATCCCTCCCAGCATCAGAGTCTTTTCCAATGAGTCAGCTCTTTGCATGAGGTGGCCAAAGTACTGGAGTTTCAGCTTTAGCATCATTCCTTCCAAAGAAATCCCAGGGCTGATCTCCTTCAGAATGGACTGGTTGGATCTCCTTGCTTTGCCAGCAAAGGTCTGTCTAGTCAAGGCTATAGTTTTTCCAGTAGTCATGTATGGATGTGAGAGTTGGACTGTGAAGAAAGCTGAGTGCCAAAAAATTGATGCTTTTGAACTGTGGTGTTGGAGAGGACACTTGAGAGTCCCTTGGACTGCAAGGAGATCCAACCAGTCCATTCTAAAGGAGATCAGTCCTGGGTATTCTTTGGAAGGAATGATGCTAAAGCTGAAATTCCAGTACTTTGGCCACCTTATGCGAAGAGTTAACTCATTGGAAAAGACTCTGATGCTGGGAGGGATTGGGGGCAGGAGGAGAAGGGGATGACAGAGGATGAGATGGCTGGATGGCATTACTAACTCGATGGACGTGAGTTTGAGTAAACTCCGGGAGTTGGTGATGGACAGGGAGGCCTGGCGTGCTGCGATTCATGGGGTTACAAAGAGTTGGACACGACTGAGTGACTGAACTGAACTGATATATATGTATGTTTTCAACATCTTACTCTAATTTAGAACATATAAATCCACAACCACTTCAGGTTCCCTTAAGTGCAGAGTCTGATTTTTGAATGACTGCATCCTTGTAGAATTATCTATGGACTTAGCTTCAAAATAGAATAAGAACCTTGTTGTTCAGTTTCTAAGTCATAGCTGAATCTTTGCAACCCCATGGACTGCGGCATACCAGGCTTCCCTGTCCTTCACTATCTCCCGGAGCTTGCTGAAATTCATGTGCATTGAGTTGGTGATGCCATCCAGCCATCTCATCCTCTGTCTCCCCTTTCTCCTCCTGCCTTCAATCTTTCCCAGCATCAGGGTCCTTTCCAATGAGTCAGCTCTTTGCATCAGGTGGCCAAAGTATTGGAGCTTTAGCATCAGTCCTTCCAACAAATATTCAGGGTTGATTTTTTTTAGGATTAATTGGTTTGATCTCCTTACTCTCCAAGGAACTCTCAAGAGTCTTCTCCAGCACCACAGTTTGAAAGCATCAATTCTTCGGCACTTAGCATTCTTCATGGTTCAACTCTCACATCCGTAGAAAATTAAATATTTCTTATAAAATAACCTCGGCACAGAGTCCATGATTATGATACTTTCAGGTTTTTTACATGATATTATAATGGTTAATACACAGTCTCCCAAACCAGACTGCTGGGTTCAAATCCTGTACCACTTCCTAACTCAAGCAAGTTGTTAGCTTCTTTGTGCCTCAGTTTCCTTAATACTCACTTCAGAATGTTATCATGAGGCTCAAATGATATTTTACATAAAGGCCTAATGCAGTGCCTGACACGTAGTCAACATTCAACAGATGTTAACTATTTTCAAGTTGTCTCTCCCACACCCAATTCAATAGAATTTTAAAAAGACTTTTTTCCATGGGGACTTTCCAAAGCATTTAGTTCACTGTTCTTAGGAACAACAATTCTCTTTCTTTTTGCACCACTGGCTTACATAGTATTTAATTATGTAAATACGGTAACCACTTCTATTGGCATAAACAAACTTTGGCACAATCACAAAGACTTATACTCAACCCGTGGAAGTAGATGTGGACATGCCAGAGGGTAACCTATGACTGAGGACCATGGAGGGTGCTGTGGCCATTAACCAGGGTGTTTTACAGTGGGATTGGAAAGTCTCAATGAGCCCAGTAGATCAGTAGAGAAGAGATCAGTTAAGAGAGCATCTACTCTTGGGTGACAGCCTCTATCCTTCTTGCATCCTTTTTCCTTTGCTCCTATTATAGCTATGCTTTAATTTCATCAACTCCCCAGGCCTAGGCCAGACCTGTAATCGTTCTAAGCGTCAAAAAAGAGACTGCTCTCCTATGACATTTAAAATAAAAGCAATAGTAACTTGTAAAATAAGCATTAGAAAGTCCAATAAAGGTCTGACTTTTCCCATGGTGTTTATTTTGGTGTTTTGTAAAAAAATTTCAGATTCTGTCCCCAGAATTGTAGCAGGGGTTCCCTTTGCTTTGCTGGTGACTTGAGAATGTGTTTGTCTATTGGGTAATCTAGCACTGGATTTGACTCCCGCATTTTCCCCCAACCTCTCAACCTCTGGCTAGAATCTCTTTCCTCACTTTTAACTGCTTTCTTGCCAGAATCTTTTATCCCATCTCCTTACACAGAACCCATCCAATAGCCCCCCAAACATTGGATATATTGAATTTGATGGGACTTTTCAGCTCCCAGGTAGAAATGTCCAATAGAAACTTGAATGTAAAAAGTCTGGAACCCAGGAGAGAGACCAAAAGTAGATAGAGAGATTTTAAAGTCTGCAGCACAGGGACTTCCCTGGTAGTTCATTGGTTAAGAATCTGCCTTCCAATGCAGGGAATGCAGGTTCAATCCCTGGTTGAGGAACTAAGATCCTACATGCCACATGGCAACTAAGCCCTGTGTCACAACTAGAAAGGTGTACATGCTATAACCAAGACCTAGCACAGCCAAAAACGTAAATGAATAAAACATTTTTTAAAATAAAATCTGTAACATGTAAGTGTTAATATCTCAGTAATCCAATGTAATCTGTGTCCCAACCAGTAATGCTAAAGAAGCTGAAGTTGAATGGTTCTATGAAGACCTACAAGACCTTCTAGAACTAACACCCAAAAAAGATGTCTTTTTCATCATGAGGGACTGGAATGCAAAAGTAGGAAGTCAAGAGATACCTGTAGTAACAGGCAAATTTGGCCTTGGAGTTCAAAGTGAAGCAGGGCAAAGGCTAATAGAGTTTTGCCGAGAGAACGCACTCTTATGGGTCAGAGCAAACACCCTCTTCCAACAACAAAAGAGAAGATTCTACATATGTACATCATCAGATGGTCAATACAGAAATCAGATTGATTATATTCTTTGCAGCCAAAGATGGAGAAGCTCCATAAAGTCAGCAAAAACAAGACTGGGAGCTAACTGTGGCCCAGATCATGAACTCCTTATTGCAAAATTCAGACTTAAGTTGGAGAAAGTAGAGACAACCACTAGACCATTAAGGTATGACCTAAATCAAATCTCTTATGATTATACAATAAAAGTGACAAGTAGATTCAAGGGATTAGATCTGATAGACAGAGTACATGAAGAACTATGGATGGAGGTTCATGACATTGTACAGGAGGCAGGGAACAAGAACACCCCCAAGAAAAAGAAATGCACAAAGGCAAAATGGTCATGTGAGGAAAACTTACAAATAGCTGAGAAAAGAAGAGAAGCTAAAGGCAAAGGAGAAAAGGAAAGCTATACCCATCTGAATGCAGAGTTCCAAGAATAGCAAGGAGAGATAAGAAAGCCTTCCTCAGTGATCAATGCAAAGAAATAGAGGAAAACAACAGAATGGGAAAGACTAGAGATCTCTTCAAGAAAATTAGAGATACCAAAGGAACATTTCATGCAAAGATGGGCTTGATAAAGGACAGAAATGGTATGGACCTAAGAGAAGCAGAAGATATTAAGAAGAGGTGGCAAGAATACACAGAAGAACTGTACAAAAGAGATCTTCATGACCCAGATAATCATGATGGTATGATCACTCACCTAGAGCCAGACATCCTGGAATGCAAAGTCAAGTGGGCCTTAGGAAGCGTGATTACAAAGCTAGTGGAGGTGATGGAATTCCAGTTGAGCTATTTCAAATCCTAAAAGATGATGCTGGGAATGTGCTGCACTCAATATGCCAGCAAATTTGGAAAACTCAGCAGTGGCCACAGGACTGGAAAAGGTCAGTTTTCATTGCAATCCCAAAGATTTCATCAATGCCAAAGAATGTTCAAACTACCCACACAATTGCATTCATCTCACACGCTAGCAAATCAATGCTCAAAATTCTCCAAGCCAGGCTTCAACAGTATGTGAACCATGAACTTCCAGATATTCAAGCTGGATTTAGAAAAGGCAGAGGAACCAGATATCAAATTGCCAACATCTGTTGGACCCTCAAAAAAGCAAGAGAGTTCCATAAAAACATCTACTTCTGCTTTATTGACTATCCCAAAGCCTTTGACTATATGGATCACCACAAACTGTGGAAAATTCTGAAAGAGATGGGAATACCAGACCACCTGACCTGCCTCCTGAGAAATCTGTATGCAGGTCAAGAAGCAACAGTTAGAACTGGACATGGAACAACAGACTGGTTCCAAATCGGGAAAGGAGTATCTCGAAGCTGTATATTGTCACCTGGCTTATTTAACTTATATGCAGGGGACATCATGAGAAATGCTGGGCTGGATGAAGCACAAGCTGGAATCAAGATTGCCAGGAGAAATATCAATAACCTCAGATATGCAGATGACACCACCCTTATGGCAGAAAGCCAAGAAGAACTAAAGAGCCTCTTGATGAGAGTGAAAATGTTGGCTTAAAACTCAACATTCAGAAAACTAAGATCATGGCATCCAGTCCCATCACTTCATGACAAATAGATGGGGAAACAATGGAAACAGTGAGAGACTTTGTTTTTGGACTCCAAAATCACTGCAGATGGTGACCGTAGCCATGAAATTAAAAGACTCTTGCTCCTTGGAAGAAAAGCTATGACCAACCTAGACAGCATATTAAAAAGCAGAGACATTAATTTGCCAACAAAGGTCCATCTGGTCAAAGCTACGGTTTTTCCAGTAATCTTATATGGATGTGCGAATTGGACTATAAAGAAAGCTGAGTGCCAAAAAATTGATGCTTTTGACCTGTGGTATTGGAGAAGACTCTTGAGAGTCCCTGGGACTTCAAGGAGATCCAACCAGTCAATCCTAAAGGAAATCAGTCCTGAATATTCTTTGGAAGGACTGATGCTGAAGCTGAAACTGCAGTCTTTTGCCCACCTGATGCCAGGAACTGACTCATTTGAAAAGACCCTGATGCTAGGAAAGATTGAAGGTGGGAGGAGAAGGGGGCAACAGAGGATGAGATGGTTGGATGGCATCACTGACTTGATGGACATGAGTTTGAGCAAGCTCTGGGAGTTGATGGGCAGGGAGGCCTGGTGTGCTGCAGTCCATGGGGTCACAAAGAGTCAGACATGACTGAAGGACTGAACTGAACTGAACACATAAGTGGGATTTGAGCCCATGTGTGTAGGTCACATAACCCAAAAAGGACATGTCAAGAAGGGAGAGCAATGGCTGGGCTGAGAGCGCTGAGGAACATCACTGTGTAAGGGCCAGGTGGAGCAGGAGCTGCCAATGAAAGAGTCCGTCTTGACATGCAGGGACGCCTGAATCCAAGGCAGGAGGGCTTCAGGAAGTGATGGTTACCAATGTCTAGTGTAACAGAGAGGTGAGGTGAGAATAGACAGCCTGGCAGCTGGTACTCAGTACCTATGTGTTAACTGATGTATTGAGGTGAGAGAGAGTGAAATATTTTAAGATGCTTGGCTGAAAAAAGAAGTTAAAAGCTATATCAGTAGGCTGACTCTATGGAGGGCAGGAAAGAAGGGCAACATCGAATGGAAGATCAGAACCTCCTGCTGATGGTCATTGAGGAAATTCTCACTTCCCCTTCTTGGTTAGGGTGAGAAGTAGTGAACTGCTCTAACTACCCCCGCTTCAGGGTCCTTCTTCATCTTCCTTTGATCAACATCCAGTGTTTTTTCTGCTGCGTTTTAGGACCTGGGTTTTCCACTGAAGAAGTCCTGCTGAGTGACTCTTTTCCAGTTCAAGGTCCCAGAGACCCTAAACCTGAAAAGCCAGAGTTGCCTGACTGCAGGTGATGAGCACACTGGGGCAGGAGTGGAGCCCAGTGGCCAGACTCTGAGCCCCTGGAGAACCACAGGGTCTGCGGAGAGCTGCATCTGGGGGGTTTTCCACTGACTGGCTCCTTGCTTGCCTAGCCTTCCTCTCTCATGTCAGCAGATCACAACAGTTGGTTTGGTTGGGGGATAAAAGTCAAAACCACAAAAGAAAAATTCTGCACCATTCTTCTAAAGTGTTGTTCTTTATTTGATGGCTGTCTAGCTCAGTGAAAGCATTAGCTTATGAGGGCAGGGACTGTATTCACTTTAGCACTATTGTATCCTTTGTGCCTGGGACATAATCAGTATTCAATCAGTGTTTGCTTAATGGGGGAGAAAGCAAGTAATGCTTTCTACTGATGGTGCCTAGACCAATAAAAAACTGAGATTTTTTTATCCCTCTGAAAGTGGGTTGTCTATGAAGCTAATCCCTTATGATTATACAGTGAAGAAAGCTGAGCGCCGAAGAATTGATGCTTTTGAACTCTGGTGTTGGAGAAGACTCTTGAGAGTCCCTTGGACTGCAAGGAGATCCAACGAGTCCATCCTAAAGGAGATCAGCCCTGGGATTTCTTTGGAGGGAATGATGCTAAAGCTGAAACTCCAGTACTTTGGCCATCTCATGCGAAGAGTTGATGCATTGGAAAAGACTCTGATGCTGGGAGGGATTGGGGGCAGGAGAAGGGGACGACAGAGGATGAGATGGCCGGACGGCATCACTGACTCGATGGACGTGAGTCTGAGTGAACTCCGGGAGTTGAGGATTGACAGGGAGGCCTGGCGTGCTGCAGTTCATGGGGTCGCCGAGAGTCGGACACGACTGAGCAACTGAACTGAACTGAAAGTGGGTTATCTATGAAGCTAATCCCTTATGATTATACAGTGAAAGTGAGAAATAGATTTAAGGGACCAGGTGTGATAGATAGAGTGCCTGATGAACTATGGATGTAGGTTTGTGACACTGTACAGGAGACAGGGATCAAGACTATCCCCATGGAAAAGAAATGCAAAAAAGCAAAATGGCTGTCTGATGAGGCCTTACAAATAGCTGTGAAAAGGAGAGAAGTGAAAAGGAAAGATATAAGCATCTGAATGCAGAGTTCCAAAGAATAGCAAGGAAAGATAAGAAAGCCTTCCTCAGTGATCAATGCAAAGAAATAGAGGAAAACAACAGAATGGGAATAACTAGAGATCTCTTCAAGAAAATTAGAGATACCAAGGGAACATTTCATGCAAAGATGGGCTTGATAAAGGACAGAAATGGTCTGGACCTAACAGAAGCAGAAGATATTAAGAAGAGGTGGCAAGAATACACAGAAGAACTGTACAAAAAAAGATCTTCAAGACCAAGATAATCACAATGGTATGATCACTCAACTAGAGCCAGACATCCTGGAATGTGAAGTCAAGTGGGCGTTAGGAAGCATGACTACAAACAAACTAGTGAAGGTGATGGAATTCCAGTGGAGCTATTTCAAATCCTGAAGGATGATGCTGTGAAAGTGCTGCATTCAATATGCCAGCAAATTTGGAAAACTCAGAAGTGGCCACAGGACTGGAAAAGGTCAGTTTTCATTCCAATCCCAAAGAAAGGCAATGGCAAAGAATGCTCAAACTACCGCACAATTGCACTCATCTCACATGCTAGTAAAGTAATGCTCAAAATTCTCCAAGCCAGGCTTCAGCAATACATGAACCGTGAACTTCCAGATGTTCAAGCTGCTTTTAGAAAAGGCAGAGGAACCAGAGATCAAATTGCCAACATCCAGTGGATCATGGAAAAAGCAAGAGAGTTCCAGAAAAACATCCATTTCTGCCTTATTGACTATGCCAAAGCCTTTGACTGTGTGGATCGCAATAAACTGGAAAATTCTGAAGGAGGTGGGCATACCAGACCACCTGACCTGCCTCTTGAGAAACCTGTATGCGGTCAGGAAGCAACAGTTAGAACTGGTTATGGAAGAACAGACTGGTTCCAAATAGGAAAAGGAGTACGTCAAGGCTGTATATTGTCACCCTGCTTATTTAACTTATATGCACAGTACATCATGAGAAACGCTGGGCTGGAAGAAACACAAGCTGGAATCAAGATTGCCGGGAGAAATATCAATAACCTCAGATATGCAGATGACACCACCCTTATGGCAGAAAGTGAGGAGGAACTAAAAAGCCTCTTGATGAAAGTGAAAGTGGAGAGTGAAAAAGTTGGCTTAAAGCTCAACATTCAGAAAATGAAGATCATGGCATCCGGTCCCATCACTTCATGGGAAATAGATGGGGAAACAGTGGAAACAGTGTCAGACTTTATTTTTCTGGGCTCCCAAATCACTGCAGATGGTGACTGCAGCCATGAAATTAAAAGACGCTTACTCCTTGGAAGGAAAGTTATGACCAACCTAAACAGCATGTTCAAAAGCAGAGACATTACTTTGCCAACAAAGGTCCATCTAGTCAAGGCTATGGTTTTTCCAGAGGTCATGTATGGATGTGAGAGTTGGACTGTGAAGAAAGCTGAGCGCTGAAGAATTGATGCTTTTGAACTGAGGTGTTGGAGAAGACTCTTGAAAGTCTCTTAGACTGCAAGGAGATCCAACCAGTCCATTCTGAAGGAGATCAACCCTGGGATTTCTTTGGAAGGACTGATGCTAAAGCTGAAACTCCAACACTTTGGCCACCTCATGCGAAGAGTTGATTCATTGGAAAACACTCTGATGCTGGGAGGAATTGGGGGCAGGAGGAGAAGGGGACAACAGAGGATGAAATGGCTGAATGGCATCACCAACTCGATGGACATGAGTGTGAGTGAACTCCGGGAGTTGGTGATGGACAGGGAGGCCTGGCATGCTGCAATTCATGGGGTCGCAAAGAGTCGGACACGACTGAGCGACTGAACTGAACTCAACGAAATTTAAACTTACAGGCCCCTTGTTTGCATAGGCTTCTAGGAGAGGCCTTTGCAATATTTTTGTTGTTGCTGTTTTAGTCACTCAGTCATATCTGACTCTTTTGCGACCCCACGGACTGTACCACCAGGCTCCTCTGTCCATGGGATTCTCCAGGCAAAAATATTGAAGTGGGTTGCCATTCCTCATCCAAGGGATCTTCCCAACCCAGGGAAAGAACTTGTGTCTCCTGCTTGGCAGGTGGATTCTTTACCACTGAACCACCAGGGAAACCCAACAATATTGTTACATGGTCACATTTTTTTAATTTGCAAAAAATAAGATACCTTAATCAGAGTTTAATATGATTGCTGTTTCTTTTCTGACTCCGTACTTCCTTTCCTGTGAAGTGGTTTAAAGCAACTGTGGGTGTTTGGGAGACCTCGTTAATGGGAAGCTGATTTGGGGACATAGCTTGTTTATTTGGGTTTAAAGGATCTATTTGTGTGGTTTGCAGTCTCCTCTGTGCAGAGTTAACTTACTACTGGCTGTCCCAGTGTAGAAATGTCTCTCAGGAGTCCTGCTACTGCCCACCATGCTAACTCACAGGGGGTCAAGACACAAAGATACATGGCCAGATCTTGTAGGGACATGAATGTGCCCTAGGGTGCCCTGCCATGGAAGAGAAACAAGGCTTAAAAAGGTATGGATCGAGAAACTTGTCATCACATATGTGAAAAATTATAAGTGGAAATTTGGGGTTTTATTGATGCTTCATCAAAACAGAACCTCTCATTTATTAGGTATACATTTCTTAAGACAGTATATACAGTGATAAGTATATTATATGTTTTCTTTTTTATGGGAATCACATGAGATAGTTTATTAAAATTCCTGTGTTTCTAGGGTATAAACCTGTAGCAATACTACTAATAATGAGTGCATTCTTATGTGAATTTATGTTTTACACATCCCTAAAATACTGACAACACTGAAGATAATATAAAACTAATATGCACTATAACTAGGACATCAATAATAAACTGGTAAAAGAGTGTCAGTAAAGTCCAAGAGTATTCAGGAAATTTTGAAATGCTGTGCAATATTACAACTCCTATGTAAAAGAAACTTGATAGATGTTCGTAATAGTCCTTTAAAATTTATATAACAATACTAACAGGGAGTTTTGAAACTGGAGGAAACATCTCTAAGTTATCAATAATAAACAAAATTTGATCAACAGTGGTAGATGAAAGACTGAATTATATTTCTCCTTTCTTTACAGAAAATTACGCTTAAAAATTGTTGGCCCTATGGAGAGTTAAAGCACCTGGAGTCCAAAACTCGTAGGAAATAAACACTTAGGGGGTGTAACAGACAATTATTTTTTAAATTGTTATTCAAAAATTTATGTCATGCGCATGATTTTCCTCAGCTTTTAAAATTTTATAATTTGTTGCACTAGCATTTGTCATTCCATATAAATACTCATTTTTGAACCTAATTTTACATTTGTAACTTAAAAATATTTATTTTTATTTATTTATTATTTGACTGTGCCAGGCCTGAGGGCATGTGGGATCTTCAATCTTCATTGCCAGGATGTAGGATCTTTAGCTGAGGCGTATGAACTCTTAGCTGTAGCATGTGGGATCTTGTTCCCTGACGAGGGATCAAACCCGGGCCCCCTGCATTGGGAGCACAGAGTCTTAGCCACTGGACCAGCAGGGAAGTCCCCTTGTAATTTTTTCAAAGAGGGCTCTCAGAATTGTACATGACATGGATCTGCTCCTGTATCCTCCATCTTCCTGGCTTTGGGTGGTTTTCGATGGGAAGCAATAGTATCATTGGCATCCCAGCTGTAGGCAGTTGGTGTATGACAACATTTTAGATGGCACCTGACCTCCTTTTTTGATTTATAGAATGAATTTCCAGAATTAACCAGGTGCTGATGACCACTCCTTTCTGATACACTCATGGGGCTCGAGTTTTAACCTTACCTAGCTTCTTAATTCCAGAGTCTCTCTGAGCCCAGGCTCCTGGGACAGATTCCTTCTTCCTTTGCCATTTGGCTGACTCTAGAATGGAGGCAGAGTTGAAGGGAAGAAGGGGGAAGAGGATCACAGGTCTGCAGAATTCTATTTTGATGTCTTTTTGCAGGGAGTGCCTCCTTACTGGTCTCAGTTGGTATATCTCACTAAGAAATCTGGCAGAAATGAGAAAGAAGGCATATGATGACTGATTGAAGGAAGTGGTGATATTTAGCCTGGAAAAGCAATGTCTCTGTTGGAGACCTGTATCAGGAGTCTGGCCGCAACATGGAGTAGCATGTCTACTCAAAACTCAGTGCCGTAACATAGCGGGTATTTGTTTCCTGAATGCACAGGTATGTGGATCACTAAGGGTCAGCTGATCTCAGCTGGGCCCAGCAGGGCCTGGCTCCAGGCTATGGGTTAGGTCCAGCTCTGCTCCATGTGTTCTTTGATTCCCTTGAACCAGCAGCCCCCAGAGGTGTGCTTTTCTCATGGTGAAAGGCAGGAGCTGATCGTGCAAGCACATTTCTATCCTCTGCTTGCTTTATGTCTGCCAGCATTTTACTGGATGAAGCACATTAATGGCCAAGCCCAAATTCAAGAGTAAGAAAATCATCCCACCCTGCTTTGAGGGCAGAGCAAGCCATATGGGCAAGACAACATCAGTGGGACGGGAAGATGGAGGTGGAAGGGTACAGGAGTGACTATTTAGTGAATGATCGTGTAGTATACCTGAAGAGTTATGATATCAAAGAGGGAGGAGATCTCCTCATATCTCGGTCCTCAACCCACTAGAATCATTCCCTGCTTTTACCAAAATCACTAACTTATTTTGCCCCCTTATATCTAGAATCTGATTCTTCTCATTTGTTCTCACTGAATTGCTTGCCTGCATTGCTGCTATAGTCTGCTAACTGCTCCCCTTTCTCCTTTCCTGATTCATCTTCCACAGAGCTGCCAGCTATTATCAGTATCTCATCAGCATCATCATTATTATCTATTTTGCATTACATTTACTGGTTTACATGCCCGACTCCTTCATTACATTGACAGCCTCTGGATGGCAAGAACTGGGCTTTATTTATCTTTGACTCTCCAGCATCCTGCCCTGGGCATGATGTGTAGTAAAACTCCAATAAGTAAGCATGAAAAGAGGGAAGCAAAGAAGGAATATGGGATTGCAGTTTGTCTGTATGACCTTAAAGCCTAAACTCTTTCTACTCTGCCATAATTTAGCCTTAGTCACAGATGTGTTGCTGATAAAAACAAGGATAAAGCTACACTGTAGGAAAAGCAGGCTACTTGATCTAGATTAACTAAAGATTGTTTCTCCCATAATCACAATAATCCTTCCTGATCCTGATTCTTCAAAAATGGAAAGGTCTAGAAGCCACAAAAATTTGTAAATGGCCATAAGCACTTTAACTATATGAAAAGATGCTCAGCTTCACTCTGAGAGAAACACTTATGCCATTTTTTTTTTATCAATCTGATGGGCAGAGATCAAAAAAGTTTTAACATGTACTGGTGAAGGGTGTGGAAAGAGGTCCATAAATTGCTGATAGGAGTGTAAATAGGTTCAATCTCTACAGAGGGCAATTTGGCAATCTGTCAGCTCTTTCGTACTGATATGGAAAGGTCTCCAATATACCCTGTGTTGTAAGTGAAAAGGCAAGATGCAGAACACGGAGTGCAGAGTTACCTTTTGTGTACACGGAGGGAAGAAAATCAGATATACCTATGTGCTCTTATTGCTCAGGCAAGCTCTGGAAAGATATGTAAGAAATTGTTAATAAGACTCCTGTCTGGGGAGGGGGAATTGAGCTGGAGAACAAGGCTGAGAGGAAGCTTTTTCATTGTATATCCTTTTGTATCTTTTAAGTTTTGTTGTATATAGAACAGAATTGTTTAGGTGACGGAAACACTATCAGAAGATAAACAAACTGGAAAACATATTTGTAACATAATATGGCAAAGGGCCAATTTCCTTAATCTACGAAGAATTTATAAATCAGTTAAATTAAGAAAGAGGGAGGGGAATTCCGTGGAGGTCCAGTGGTTACAACTTGGCAGTTTCACTGCTGGGTCCTGGGTTCAATCCCTGGTCAGAGAACTAAGATCCCACAAACTGTGAAGTGCAACCAGAAGATAAAAAGGGAGTGGGGAGAAGAAGAGGGAGAAGATATAATAGAAATACAAATGGCCAATAATTATATGAAAAAGACACTTAACTCATACATTATTAAAGAAAAATCAGAAGTCCTTCAAGAACTGAATTCTATTACCAGATGTGTTTAAAGGAGAGATTAAGTGACCAGTTATTAAAGTTGTTTGTTGTCTCTTTCAAACATCTGGTAAAAGAAAGGTTTCTAGCATCCAAAGGAACTAATTTTTTCTAATCTTTAGGGTCTTTAAATCCTTCTGGTACCCAGTGGAGGGATGTTGACAAGGCCAAGCAAGTCAGCCTAGGGAAAGAGGGGAAGGAAAATAATGAAAATTCACCTAAAAGCAAAAAAATCTCAGAAATGGAAGGGATCTTGGAGCTCATCTTTCAACCTCCCACCTAATGCATTGTCTCTTGGGACACAGTCCCAGATTTGCCACTTAATAACGTTGAGCAAGCTTATTACCAAATCATTCATTCGTTCAATAAATATTTACTGAGTCCCTTCAACGTGTCAGGCACATCCCCTGTCCTCATGGAGACAGACATTAATCAAATATTTATTCAAACAAATGTAAAACTGCAACAGTGGCAGGCTATGAAAGCCTAAGGATGTGATATGACCCAGACAGGGATTTTAGGAAAGTTGAGCTGATTAGGCTGAATAGGAATTTGACTGGGCACCAAAGGGAAGGAAAACATGCTAGACAGGCCAACAGCATGTGCGAAGGCTGTATGTTTCAGGAGGGCTCAGGACAAGGCCTAGGACAGAAGAGATTGGAAATGGTGATGAGCACGTGGTATGAGGCGAGGCCGGGAGCTGGGAGTCTGTCATTGGAGAACTCACAGATGTTTGGGGTGGGAGAAACAGGGGACCAGCGCCTTGATCGGATTCACATTTTGAAACATTAATCTGGCTACCGAGTGGAGAATGGATTGAAGTAAGAGCAGATGGGCACAGGTGAGTTAGGAAGCAGATGCAATAGACTAGAGAGGATGGTGGCTCAGATGAGAGTGCCAACGGTGGAGCAATCTGGGAAAATGTGAAAGAGGCTTAAGAAGGAAAATCGACCAGACTTGATGGACTAGATCTGAAGAGTGACAGAGGAAGGAACATGTAAATAATATTTTGTTCCATCGCTAAGTCGTGTCTGACTTTGTGACCCCATGGACTGCAGCACTCCAGGCTTCCCTGTCTTCACTATCTCCTGGAGTTTACTCCAACTCATGTCCCTTGAGTCAGTGATGCCATCCAGCCATCTCATCCTCTGTCTTCCCCTTCTCCTGCCCTCAATCTTTCCCAGCATCAGGGTCTTTTCTAATGAGTCGGCTCTTCTCATGAGGTGGCCAAAGTACTGGAGCTTCAGCTTCAGCATCAGTCCTTCCAATGAATATTCAGGGTTGATTTCCTTTAGGACTGACTGGTTTGATCTCCTTGTTGCCCAAGGGACACTCAAGAATCTTCTCCAACACCACAGTTCAAAGGGATCAATTCTTCGGTAATATTAATATTTCCTAAGGAGAAGATGTTGGTACCATTCACTCTGACAGAAAAGAATGGAAGACAACTAAGTTTAGGAGGAAATCTCAAGAGTTGTTTGGAACATGCCAAATACAAGATGCTTTTGAGAGGACATATCAATCAGTTGGCAGCATTTATTTATGCAGTGTGTACTGTGCAGCTGGCAGTGGAATATACAGGTTTATTTGTGAAAACGAAAAAACAGGATAAACACAATTCCCCCCTTTATGAGAACTTTGCTGTTCGACTATTATATTGTCCGTTCCTTCTTACTTCTGACATTTGTCTGACTCTCTAAACTCCTTGTTTGTGGGATGGAATGATCCAATACCTGACATGTATAGCTTCTTGGCCTATTAATTTCTAAAGACCACTCTACTTTACTGCCTAGTCCCATGGCCATGCTGTGAACCTTATCTGTCAGAACCCATCAGCCTTGAACTCCTTTTACTTTCAAACTGTACCCTCCTGTACCCTCTATCTCTCCCTGTGTTTCTTCATGTCCATGTCCTCCTCTACTTACTGTCCGATTTCTCCTTCTCATTATTCCCAAGCTGTTTAGAAGGACTTCCTCCCTATTACAGTCTGACATGTAGCAGACATAATGTAATAAGTATTTGCTGAGAAAATAAAATGTCTCCACTTCCTTATCTCCCATTAACTCCCCAACCCATCATGGGCCAGTGTTGACCTCCATCACTCCACCTTTAGGCCAATAAGGTTTCCTAATTACTGAGCCCACTGGATACTTTTCAGCTTTGTTTTACCAGACCTCTCTTCAGTGTCGCTAATATTGCTGCCTTGCTTTTAAAATTCTGTTTCCTTGAATTCTGCATTTTCTCTCTTTATGACCACTTTTTCTTCATTTC
The DNA here is from genome assembly GCF_014754425.2 of Oryx dammah. Classification (NCBI taxonomy): domain Eukaryota; kingdom Metazoa; phylum Chordata; class Mammalia; order Artiodactyla; family Bovidae; genus Oryx; species Oryx dammah. The sequence continues at coordinate 99,403,701 of NW_024070212.1, read as the reverse complement.
TTCTGAGGGATCTTAACCCTCAAGAATTATCTTCAGCCTTTTTTATTTCTCCTTTTTACATTTTCCCTAAACAATTACATCCACTCTCTGTTGTTAATACCAAAATATCAATGTCCAGTTTAGAACTCAAAGACTGTGTCTCCAACTGCCTACTGGATATTCCCACCAGGCACCCAGTAGGTGTTTTTTTAAATATTTGTTAAATGAATGAATGAAAATTCTGTAAGCACCTCACAGTTGCCATGTCCAAAACCCACTCCTCATCTTTTTACATTTCCTATTCTGATTAATGGTAGCATCACAATCTAATTACCAGACTCCTTACTAATGCAAGGAGATCTGATTATTTTCACTCCTGAATGTGTTTGAATCTGTTTTCTCCTCTCTCTGCCCACTGCTACTATCCTAATTCAGGCCCTCATCAGATCCCACTGGCTTTTCCTTTCTCAGTCTTAACCATAGCTCACTTAGATTATGCCAATAGGTTTAAAATTAGTCTCTCTGGCTTTTATCTTGCTCCTCTTCAGTCTTTTTTAAAAAATTAAGACAAAAATTCACATAACATAAAATTAATCATTTTAATCATCTTGAAGTGTACAACTCAGTGGGTTTAAGTACATTTACGGCATTGTACAACCATCACTACTGTCTAATTCCAGAATGTTTTCCCTATGTTTCTGAAAAAAAAGCCCTGTTTTTCCCAGTTCTCCCCCTTCCTCTATCTCTCAATAACCACAAATCTACTTTCTGTCTTTATAGTTTTGTCTATTCTGGATATTGCACATAAATAGAGTTGTATAACATCCGGCCTTTTGTGTCTGGCTTCTTTCACTTAGCATAATGTTTCTGAGCTTCATCCACATTGTAACATATATCAGTACCTCATTCCTTTTTATGGCTGAATAATATTCCATCATATGGATGTGTCACATTTTGCTTATCCATTCATCACTTGATGGGCATTTGGGTTGTGTTCACTTTTTGGCTATTATGAATAATGCTGTCATGAATATTTGTGTCCAGGGTTTTTGGTGGATATATGTTCAGTTCTCTTGGGTATAGACCTAGGAATAAAAATGCTGGATCGTACGGCAACTCTGTGTTTAATATTCTGCTGGATGGCCAAATACTTTTCCATAGTGACTGCAACATTTAAGGCCATCATTCCCATCAGCAGAGTATGAGGATTTCAATTCCTCCACATCCTGGACAACACTTGCTATTTCATTTTCTGTTTGTTATTTTTTTAATAGCCATCCTCATGGGTGTAAAGTTGTATCTCATTGCAGTTTTGATTTGCATTTCTCTAAGGACTATTGATGTTGAGCATCTTTTCATTTTTTTGGGCTGTTTGTATATCTTATTTGGGATACAGAGTCTTTTTAAAAAGCAATCTCTACAAACGATGATGAAATGCAAAACATAAGGGGAAAAAAGCGATCTCATCACAGTACTTCAAAAATTTTAATCACTCCTTATTGTAGAAATAATGAAATAAAAGTTTCTTAATCTAGTACATAAGGCCCTTTCTGTTCAACCTCTTCTGTCACTTCCCTCCTCACTCTTCATGTTCTAGCCACATTGAAGTAAGGAGAGGTAAGGGGGATTTAACTTTTGTTTACATTTTTGTCAACTCAGTCTCCAACAATAGAGGATGTTCAACCAATGTTAAGGAAGTCATCTGCCCAGTGGAATGATGAGGTGGGATTAGGATGCCTGCAAATCTCTGCTGGTTTCTCCTTTCTAACGCTTCTCTTTCTTGTCTTGCTTCTTGGCAGCACTCACTTTGCCTTAACCAAGCCACATAAGTCCTGGACAGGACTACATTCATGTCTCTAGATCTTTCTGGAAGGTTCTAGCTTTTAGGTCTTCCTGGGTGTGGGGTGTGTGTTTCCTCCTGTCCCTCCACTTTGTTGAGACTGTACAACCCAGGAGGAGGCAGGTAGGCAGAGGAGAGGAGGCAGTTTGCTCCACAGGCCCCTTCCTTCTCTTGTCTTGACTGCAAAGGGCTGGAAAGTCAGCTTCTATTGTGATTAAGTTATAATTTAAGGCAGTGAACATGTGCTCTGCTGGCGGCTATAAAGATTCAAATCATAAAGTTTTACAGTGGAACGGTTTCTGTAAAAGCATCGTTAGGAAGTGGGAACCATGCCTTTAATTCTTATGACATATGGGACTGCCTGGTTTGTTTTGGTTTCAGTGGAGTTTAGTAGGGTGATGGTCTGACTAATTAAAGTCAGGCCCTCTTCCTTGCCACAACGCTGTGCTTCATCCGAGGACAAGGTAGGAAGGTGGAACTTTCCTCCCCACTCTGTTCCTTATCTCCACTTAGTGGGGACACAGAACTCTTAGAAGTCAAGAGTAACCCTTCACCTATGAATCTTTTAAAATCTCCAACCCATCAGGCTCCATTCCTTGGGGACTCCATGTCTTCCTCTGTCCCTTACTGATCCAGGAGTAAATCTAGATAGTGAACCAGGCCTGAGATGTTTTCCTCAAGTGGGGATTAGCTGAGGAGAGAGGTGGCCAAGTAACTAGGTCAGTGGTAGAAACAGAGAATAATAGTATAGTAGCTCTCTTCACTAGCTCTGCCTAACTGACTAACCAAGTTAACCAACACTCTGCTCTGTAAAACACGCTAACTAATGTCTCCAGTATACTCTCGCTTGACAGTTCCTCTCAATTTTGCTATTAGACAGTATGGCCCCTCGCTGCTTCTCCCACCAGCTAACTTGCATGCTTATCAAAACTCAACTGTACTTGTTCCTAAATCTGTTTATGTCACTAAACTCAACACTATAAAACTGAAAAGAAGTGTTGTTTGTTATTGTTGTTTTAAGAAAGTCAAGCTGAAAATTAAAGTGAGTTTTAAAAATGCTATTGAAAGAGGTGTGGGTAAGACATATTGAGTAAAAATATCACAACAATCTAAGAATGTGCACTCTAATTTCTTTAAGTTCTTGTTCCACTATAAAAAACTAAAACCAAGAATTGTAGGCAATGTATTATGAGTGTGATTTATGCAGGAAAGATCTGGAAAGCCAGTCAGCAGCACATGCCTTGGCCTTACATCAAAAAATTGGAGACTGAATCTACATTTATATATTTTAAGTTAAAATGTTTCAGGTAAGTATATATATTTTAAAATGATATTCTGCTATACAGGACTTTTTGGATAATCAGCCAGTGCGTTGGATGAGGTTTCTCTATAATAGGATTTATCATTTATTGGTACCATTATTGACTAGGTTAAATCATTACAGAGAAAGGCATTACTGTCCCCATTTCACAAGTGAGGAAACTGAGGCTTGGAGTGGTTAAACTTGTCCTAGTTCACTCAGAGTCAGCGACCATCCTAGGTCTGTTAGCTGTAGAACCAAGAGAAAGAAGATGCAAAAGCTAGTGTGGAGTACATGAGCAAATGGAACAATGGAAGAGGTATTTGTGGTTGATCTAAAAAGTAATATTAAATAGAACATGATAAACTGTTGGGCATATAAATTGTTATTATCACTTTGGAAAAACATAGCATTTTCTGCATTTATTCAGTCAGTGTCTATTGAGACATTGACTGTGCTGAGCACTGTTGTAGGTTCTGGGCATATGACAATGAAGAAAACAGACAGAAATCCTGACTTAATGTACTGTAACTGCCATTCTTGTAGACCTGAATGTGTTTATATCCTATGGCTGAGCAGTACCATCCCTAGGCGTATTCCCTAGAGACACTCTTGCTCATATACTCCAAGAGATGTGTATACAAGATGTCCACAGCAGAATTGTTTGTAATGGCAACAAAACAAAGCCTGTAAATAACCCCAAATGTCCATTAACAGGAGAAAGGATGAACAAATTGTGGCATATTCATATAATTGAATACTATAAAGTGGTGAAAATGAAAGCATTACAACCATATGAATCAATACAGAGAACTCTTAGAAATATAATGCTGAGGAAGAAAAGCTATGACAAACCTAAACAGCATATTTAATAGCAAAGACATCTCTTTGCTGACAATGGTCTGTATAGTCAAAGCTATGGTTTTTTCGGTAGTCATGTACAGATGTGAGAGTTGGACCATAAAGAAGGCTGAGCACCAAATAATTGATACTTTCAAACTGTGATCCTGGAGAAGACTCTTGAGAGTACCTTGGACAGCAAGGAGATCAAACCAGTCAATCCTAAAGGAAGTCAATCCTGAATATTCATTGGAAGGACGGATGCTTAAGCTGAAGCTCCAATATTTTGGCCCCCTGATGTGAAGAGATGACTCATTGGAAAAGACCCAGATGCTGGGCAAGATTGAGAGCAGGAAGAGAAGGAGACAGAGGATGAGATGGTTGGATGGCATCACCAACTCAATGGACATGAGTTGGAGCAAACTCCAGGAGACAGTGGAAGACAGGGAAGCCTGGAGTGCTGCAGTCCATGGGGTCACAAAGATTTGAACATGACTAAACAACAACAACAGGAAAAACCAGTTGCAGAAGAATACATACAGTATGATACATTCATAAAATTCCAAAGAAAGCCATATACTGCTTAAAAGATACACTTTGGGTGAGCTATAAAGAAAGATAAGTATCTGAGGAAGGAAAAATCTGGGATGGTGGTTACATTGGTGAGATGGAGGAGATAGAAAGATGGAATTGAGAAGGAGTGCATGACTATTAGTGGTCCTGTTCTATGTCTTAAGTTGGATGGTGGTCCATAAATGTTCATTTACTATTTTGCTTCATATAATATATGATATGATATCTACATATCATATAACTCATATATAACATTTAATAAAATATTAAGCCTTGCAGAAGAAAAAGTAGAAAAATATAGAAATTGGAGGTCAAAGATCTTGACTTGGAGAAGCTTGGGGATAGGAAGTCAGAAAGCCAGACCTCCAGAAATAATTCACTTAGCTTGGTAGATTTGTACCAGGATCAAGGCTTTACATTTTCTCTCCTCCCCTCCCTTACAAGAGGACTTCCACGCTTATAAGAGATCCTGCTGTGGGCTCTCAGTTTCAGAAATATTGCAGAAACTGATACTGGAACCTTGCAGCAGGAGTAGCAAATGCTCCTGGAAGGAACCTGGAGGTGGCTTGTGTGAGTGCTCAGTTGCCCAGTTGTGTCCTACCCTGTGATTTCACAGGCTGCAGCCGCCAGGCTCTTCTGTCCATGAAATTTTCCAAGCAAGAATACTGGAGTAGATTGCCATTTCCTACTCCAAATTATCTTCCCGACCCAGGGGTCAAACCCACATCTCCTGTACCTGCATTGGCAGGCAGATTCTTTACCACTGAGCCACCTTGGAAGTCACAGAGGTGGCTTGGGGAAGGTTTATGTTGGAATCACCAGTGTGCGGGCTTAGAGCCATTGGGCTGATGATAACCTTGGGCCTCAGGTTTCTGCCATAGCTTTGAACCAAGCTCTAGGTGTCTACTTTTGTGGGTCGGTTTATATTTTGGGAGCAGATAGAATACACCAACCAAAGTTTGTAAAGAAACTTGCCCTGGCCTTGGCAAAAACAGCAGATGGCCTCACCTGCATCTTTGACCTTGAATCATAATATGTGTCCAGAAGCAACCGGGCACAGTAATGGGCAGGGAGCCCACCAGTTAGATTGGTTGATTTGGTAACCAAGAAGGCAGTCTACTTCCTTGGGAAGCACAGCTCATTAGGAAGGGAACAAAACAATTATTATTAAAAATAAGAAGAATGAAGATAAATTGAATTTCATTTTTAAAACTGTGTTCTGAGTAGTCCAAAGAGTACATATACCAAGTGTTCCCCAACATATCTTTTGATAACATGCTGAGGCTTCCCTGGTGGCTCAAACAGTGAAGAATCTGCCTGCAATGTAAGAGACACAGGTTCAATCCCTGGATCTGGAAGATCCCCTGGAGAAGGAAATGGCAACCCACTCCAGTATCTTTGCCAGGAGAATTCCATGGACAGAGGAGCCTGGCAGTCTACAGCCCATGAGGTTGCAAAGAGTCAGACATGACTGAGCGACTAACACTTTCACTTTTCGTGCATCAGTCTTAATCCTAACTTTGAGAATAAGTTAGTGAATAAAAGGACATGGTCCTTTCCTTTACAGGCTTAACAGTGGGGGAAAACAAGGAAACAGAAATATTTATTGTTACAAATGAGGATGAGGATTATGAAACAAATGGCAAAACAATATAGAATAATTGGATGACCTGCTAAGGGTGGTCTCTGAAAAAAATGCATTTAAATAGAGATCTGAAGTTAAGACCTACAATGAGCAGAGGCATGTTCAAAAAGAAGGAGCGGGTTATTTTAACAGTCCTGAGGCAGACAAGTGCTTGTTGCATTTGAAGGATGAGAAAGAATCAGAGGCATCAGTGTTTTGAAGAATAAGAAAGAACCAGTTAGCTATTGCTACATAACAAACCACCACAAACATCTCAGTTGGATACAGCAGTAGCAGTTATTTCTCCTGCATCTGTAGGTTGGCTGATCTAGGTTCTGCTTGGCCAGGCATCTCTGCTCCTTGCAGGAAGTTAAGCTCTAGTTTGATCCATGGATGTTCATTCTGCAGCTTCTGCTGAAGAGAGGGCAGCTTCCTGGGGAGAACTCTTTCCTCAGGAGGGCCAACCACACAAGCATATTTCAAGGCCATGTTTTGAGTCATTTCTGACTCCATATACCATTGGCCAAAATAATCTCATAATTAAGTCAAAAATCAAGCAGCAGGAAAGTAAACTCCTCCATGGAGGTGGCAGGGGAATAACGATTTCGAACAATAATCCAAATCATCACAACCCACCTCTTGTTTATTCACATTCCTCTCACCTGTAAAATACACTCACTCACAATCCCAAGACTACCCCCTAAATGATTGTTTCTTGCTTAAAGGATCATGTCAGGTCTAATTATGTTTTTTCTTGATCTAAAGACCTAAGAACTAAAATATATATACCTTCCCCCATTCAACATACAGTGGTGGAATAGGTACATGATAACAGCAATACATTTTTTCATTTAAAAGGGAAGAACTAGATTGCACAGAAATCATCAATCCATAGCAACTCTGAAATCCTACTAGCAGGTGTCAACAGGTCCCACCATGCTGGGAGTTGGGAATGTTCCCTGATTAGGCCTGGTTCTGTTTCCTGGGGGTGTATCTCCAATTCCTTGTTCTCCATGGCTCTTTGTTGTGTCCTCTGAAAGTCCTTCCTTTTCCACCACCCTTGGATATTTCTGAAGAGGACATTGACTAGCATGCCTTTTTTGGATGACTGAGCAGCTCTTTCAGTGTAACGCCTGGCTGTAGAAATTTGGGGAGTTGGAGATCTTTTTAACATGTTGAACAGTCTCAGTCTGAGACTGTTGGTACTGGCAGTGTACTTGCCAATACAACTCTCTTAGAAGCTGTATGAGTCCTGCATATCTGATACTAGTCAGTTCTGTCTGCCACAAGCCATACCTACAATTTATACAAGACATGATTTATCCAGACCTAATTACTGGTACTCTTGAGTATATCAGGCTGCTATATAACCAAACTCATAAGCTTTCTAGAAGCCTCTTTTCTGCCTGAAAGATGGAAAAACACTGCCTTACTTTTTTCAGTGCTTAATGAAGATCCTTGATTGTGAATTCACCTTGAAACTATATCTACTGGCAGCACCATGGATTTGATCGTTAGTCTAGGATGAATCTTAATTTGAAAATCTTTTACTAGAGAGGCTGGAGATGAGAAAGTTTTGTTTTTGAATCTAATAAGTTCTGGGTTCTGTCTATTCCTGCTGTATTCTTCTTACAAACTAGCCAGTTGTCTTCAAGTTTCTCTCTTTCTTGTTGCTGCTGCGGCTGCTAAGTCGCTTCAGTCGTGTCCGACTCTGTGTGACGCCATAGACGGCAGCCCACCAGGCTCCCGGGTCCCCGGGATTCTCCAGGCAAGAACACTGGAGTGAGTTGCCATTTCCTTCTCCAATGTATGAAAGTGAAAAGTGAAAGTGAAATCACTCAGTCGGGTCCGACTCTGAGCGACCCCATGGACTGCAGCCTTCCAGGCTCCTCCATCCATGGGATTTTCCAGGCAAGAGGACTGGAGTGGGGTGCCATCGCCTTCTCTTTCTTGTTAGTGCCTCATCAAATGTAGCTAAAGCAACCAGCTCGTGCTTTCAGTATGTTGCTATAAAAATCTCCTCTTCTAACTCTAAGGGTTCATTAGATGTATTTTCTACCTTCCAGATTGTTATTGTTTGGCCAAATGCTTACCACTAAAACTACAAGTTGCTATGATTCCTGACTTTTATATCAGCTTCCTTGCTGCCCACTATCTGCTCCACAGCCAATGCCATATATTTCAGAGGTTCTGCTGTTGTTGTTTTTTTATAACACTACCTCACTATTTAAAGTGATTTAAAATGATGAAATCACTGAGGCAAATAATGTAAAAAGGAGAAAATAAAAGGGCACAGATCCAAGCCCTGGAGAACCCTAACATTAAGTATTTAATAGAAGAAAAGAAGAATGGAGCCTGAGAAAGAGTGGATGGAGAGAGATGGTAAAACCGAGGAGCAAAACCAAGGGGAGTGTTTTTATTTTTTTATCTTAGCAAGTAATTTATTTTCAGAACCCCCAATGCAAACATAATACACTGATAAAGAAACAAAATTATCTAAGTTCATTGTAAACATGGTTCAATCAAATCTGGCTTCAGTCAAAATGGATTTCAGGTCTGTTTTTTTTTTTTTTTTAACTGGAGTATAGTCTCTTGTGGGAGTTTTTTTGAAAAGAGCAAATGGTGAGTTTGTCAAATGCTACTGAGAGATCAGAGAAAGGGACGTGTCTCCCAGATTTAGCAATATGGAGGGTGATTGGTAATCATGAGAGCCATTTTAGTGGAGTAACAGTGCAAATACAAATTGACATAAAATGATAAGTTAGTGGGAGGTAAGAAAAGGTACACAGCAAATGTAAACAGTACTTTGGAGATGATTGGCTGTAAAGAAGAGCGTAAAAATGTGATGGCAAGTGGAGAGGATGTAGGTTTAAGTCAGGAATTTTTTTTTTATAGGAAATATCAGTGCGTATATATATGTTGATTGAAATGATCCAAAGAAAAAGACTGATAGTACAAGAAAAAGAGATTATGATAAATGAAGCAGGTTTTAAAAGTCAAGAAGGGATGAGATCCAGAGTACGTGTGGATGACTAGACTAATAGGAAGAAGGTCATTGTCTCAGTTGTAACACGAGGAGACAAGGAGAAGATGGGCGTTAATACAGAGATAGGAAATGGAACAATGATAGCTAACATTTCTCGGGTGCCTTAGACATCATGCCAGATGTTTACATGTGATACTTCAGTTCTGTAAACTTGTTGTTTTTTTTTAATTCCTGTTTTACAGATAAGAAAACAGAGGCTTAATGAGGTTACATAATTTTCCTCAGTCTCACTAACTTATAAGTCACAGCTGAAATTTGAACCCAGTCAATCCAACCCTGAATCCACACTCTTGACTTCTGTTCCAAGTTAGTTCAGTTCATTTTTGCAATGAAGAATAGTAATTTTTTTAATGAGGCTAAACCAAGAATACACTACAAGTCCGAACCAGAACTGGTCTAACCTAGATCTCTGTATGCTCCATTCTCGCATAAGCAGAAGTGGGGAGAGAGTACCACAGGGAAGACTTTCCAGGAGAGGAAGGAGACCAGACTGATGCCAGTCTGGTCCCCTGCATGTGCTGCATTTTTCAAAGCATTTTTGATTCCTTCTCTCTGCGAGCAATGCATGGCTTAAACGGAACTAAAGATCTATCAGTAGGAAGAAAAGGAGCTATGTTCCAGTAGTCATAGGTACTTGAGTTCTAGGGGATTTGAAATGAGATTCTTCCTATTTCATAGTGCAGCCCTTGGCATGGCCGATGGCTAATCTCAAGCATAGTGTTAACATACACCTTTCTAGGGGTGATTCCCATTTCCTTGGGGCCAGTTAGCTCTTCCCTACCTTTCTCAGTGCCTGAAGCCCAGTTTTCAAATACCTGCTGTTGATGAGAAAGAAAACTGAAAGGAAGTATGTAGAGGACTGTCTCCAGTTTCACGGCACCACTTTAGAGTAAGGAGAGTCAGAAAATAGAGTCATCATATTAACATATGCAAAGCTGCGTGCCGTTCATCTAACAGATCCTGAGCCAGGCCTGAGTTCCTGGTCCTGAGCTGGCTGAAGGGTTACAGAGCCGCATGAGGCCCTTCTTCTGACCTTGAAGAATTCCCAAGCCAGTGGGCAAGCAGATCACCCTGAAAAGGTGTTTGTTGAAACTGGGTCCAGGGAGCTATGAAAGAAAGCAGCTCCAAGACAAGGAACCAGATCAAGGTGGGGGGCAGGGGGGCAAAGATTGTAAGCAGTGGTACAACTTGCTCCAGTTTGAGGTTATGGTTTTGAGTTTGCTTCCACATACATGATTATTATTCCATTTGAGTCATATCTTCACATACTTTAGCTTTATTACCTTTTTTCCCTTGAGCCTTCCAGAGCCTATCAGAATGAGACTTGTCAGGCGTGTGAGGGTCCGAGGAATCCTCACAGATGTGAGCAGCCTCTTCCAGGTTCAGCGTCTGAGCTCACAGCTGGCCTTGGCTGTCCTAAGCCCTTTATCCCGTCCAAGTGCTGAAATGTGTCCCAAATCTGCTTTCCTTAGACTCCGGGTTCTCCTTCCTTGTTCTTCACAAACTGAGGAGCCTCCGAGGAAGAGATTGAGTCCTTTCATTCACAGGCTTTATTAGCCAAGAGAGGGTAATGACTACATCAAACAAAGCCTGTTTAGAAGGCAGCCTCAAGGTGGTGATTGTGGAATTCGGGTTTGTCAACCCTGATTTCTAGCTGGTCCCTTGAGAAAGGGGAGCTGGAGGAGCAGGCGGGGGATCCTCACTGGCCCTGGGGAAGTGGCCTGCATCTCCACCTGCACTCCAACTCCTATCACAGGGCGAGGGGAGCTGGGGAAGGTAGTGCAGCTGTGTGCCTGGGCAGGAGAGGAGATAGGCCTGGACTGGGAGGCGGGGGGGCGGTGTGTACAGTGGGCTCAACTGCAGAGTGGGGAGCTGATAGAGTAGACTGCTGTGCTCTGGTGACAACAATGACAATAATAAGATCCACCAGAGTCTGGAGACCTAGCATATTTTAATTCAGCTTTGAGGTTAGGACGGCCAGGAGAGGCACTAGCCATCCACTAATGAAAGAAGCCCGTGCATGTGGGTGGCGAGTGACCCAGACAGGAGCTGACTCTGGACTGGGAAGGGGGGCTCCCTGCTGGGGTCTCTAAACAATGCTGGAGCCATCTGATGGTCTCTCTTCAGCCTTTTTCAACCAGGGTGAGCACGGATGCGCTAACAACACCCCCCACACACACCCTGAAAGTAATAAACGGATGTCTCTCCCATGCCTCTAGAATGTACCGTCTAGATATACTCGTGGTGCTATCCTTGGGAGAACTAAGAAAACAGTTACTCAAGTAATTTTCTGTCTGTGGTTCAGTTGAGGAACCTCGCTGAGAAGTACTGCCTGGGGAGATGCAGACAGCATTTTTATATTTGAAGCAAATGCTCTGGGCTCTTTCCCCCCTCCCCCAATCTCCTGCCCCATGAAAGGAAGCAAACTGATGTCAGAAGAAATTCCTTTGTAATAACAAAAACAAATGGGAGGTCTCAGGGGGATTGTTTGCATGGAGAGACAGTGGTCGGTTAAGAATGAGAAAATGGTGACTCCTGCTCAGAGTTCTGGTTAAGTACCGGGTAGAATTTTTCCAACATCATTTTGAATCAAGGGAGACAGGGAAATCGCTTTAGTAAAATCTCTGAGTGGGGAAAAATGTAAAGAAAACCAAATCCAACTAAGGCTGCTTTTCCCCAGGAAAGGCATTAGTCAGGCCGCTGGAGCCAGCCGCCTCTCAAGAGCCTGTTTGTCAGCGTCACTACGGTGACTCTCCATGCTCTGGGTTTTAATTCTAGCCTCTAATCTCAGTTGCTTCTGTGATAAATTAATTGTAATGATAGAGGCCCCAGTTACGAGGTCTGCACCGTTTGCTTGTAATGTGAGCGACAGGTTTAGGGCCGGCTTTATTTAAGATGCTGGGGTAATTACATGGGAGTTAGCATATGCAGGCCGAGATATGATTCATTCTTCCAGCCGCAAGCATGACACAGCTGTTTGCGGGATAAAATAGGGGAACCGTGTTGTTACAAAATGTTCCCCTTATTATACCTCATTAAAAACAAGGCTGTGATAAGTCAGGACTGGCAATGAAGAAAATCTATGGCCCCTCTGTAAAACCTGATAGGAGAGGGGCTCGAAGCTGCGCTGTGCTGTTTTATTTTTTATTTATTTTTATTTTTTTTTTTGTCCTTTCTCTGACTCTTTTCTCCCTGTTATTCAGTAACTCACTGAATACTCAGGGAAAGAACAGTCTCTCAGACCCTCTTCCTTTCTTCTTATGAAAGAGGGTCTGCCCTTTCCCTTTCTTAGATAAAGCTGAGAATTTTTCAGAAAGAGAGAGCATTCACTCAGAACAAAGGAAGGGGGGGTCTTTGGGGTGACCTGTCCCAATTTTGTCCTCATCACCTTCAACAGGAGCCCACGGGCTGAGAAAGCGCCCAGAGCAGAGAGAGCTCAGAGCCTCCAGCGGGGAGCAGCACTTCAAAGTCAGAGGCAATCACAGGCAGGAGACAGAGGATCCTACCTTTTAAGAGACAGATGTGTGCTGTCTTCCCCCGTCATCTTGCTTTTTAAAAATAACTTTAAAAATTGGGATGAATTTTGGCCTCATTTTCCTCCTCCTTTTCTCTCTTTCGAAGGGAACTAGTGAGAGTTGAAACCAACCTGCAGATTAACACTGAACTACAGATCCAGGGCCAAATAAATTAGGCTGTTCTTGATCAAAATGGGTGGTTATGAAAGATAGGAGCCACAGCGTGGAGGGCATCCTTAGGGCAATAGATACCCAGGGCCATTTCAGAAGAGTTGTTTCATGAGCCACATCTGTGTCTGTTCAACAGTAAAGCTAACCTGGGAGGCCAGAGATCTTAGTGGTTAAGAGAATGGGCTGGGAAGCTAGATGGCAGGGTTCAAATCTTAATTCTATTTCACAGAAATATTTATTTGTGTTAGGTAATATCTGTGAAACAGAAACAGACTCTCAGACACAGAGAACAGACTTGTGTTTACCAAGGGGGAGGCAGGGCTGGTGGAAGGAAGGATTGGGAGTCTGAGATTAGCAGATACAAACTATTATTTGTAGATGGATAAACATCAAGGTCCTATTGTATAGGACAGGGAACTATATTCAGTATCCTATAATAAACCGTAATAGTATAGAGTATGAAAAAGGGTATATAAAATATATCTGTATATATATGTAACTGAGTCACTTTGCTATACAGCAAAATTAACACAACATTGTAAATCTACTATAAAAAATCTTAGCTCTACCACTTCCTAGCTGTGTGGCCTTGGGAAAATTGAGTCAGTATCTATATACTTCAGTCTCCTCAACCTATAAAATGAAATTGGTAATAATATTACCTACCTCTAGGGTTATTGTGAGGTATAATAAATAAGATAGTATATGAAAAGAGCTAAAACAATGGCTAGAAAACAGCAGGTACTTAATAAGTGCTATCTATATTATAAGTAGCATAGTTAACAGCAGCTAGCTGCTATGAAGCAGGCTATGTGTTAGATTTGAAAGGACTTTAAAATAAAATGTGGTTGCTGAAACAGAAGTAAAGACTCTAACCTGACCCTTCCTCAGAGTTTGGACTTGGAGACAAAGTTTCAAAATTTCAGTTAGAGAAAACAAGGAGGGAAATTTCTGGGCATTCTTAGTTGTTTGAATTTTAAACCAAAACCCTGCTCAACTTGGTAAGAGGAGTGCCTTAAGTCTTTTAATTTTTTACACTGTGATTTACAGTAAGAAATATGTTTTACAGTGTGACTCAGTACACACCCACCAACTGAAATAAAAGTTTCACAAAGGTAATATTTATCTGTCCTTCATGCAATGAACTCTGCCATTTTCTATCTTACTGTATTTTACTGTATATCATTTAAAAGTGCTAATCATCACTCTTAAGTTGATATCACCCTCCACTAATGGATCTCACTTTGCAAGTGATGGGTACTTGGTTAGTTCTCAATAAGTATTCTGGAGGAGGGGGTAGAATATGGAAAGAACAAAGACAAGTGTGTATGGTGTATGCAGGGTACAGCAAGTTTTAAAATACTGCTAGAAGGATAAAAGTTGAAGCTGAAGAGGTAGGGACAGATAATATAAAACTTTATAAATAATACAAGTAATCGGGTCAGAAAAGCATTAGATCCTAAGAGAAGAGATCATGCAGTTTCAAAGATAACTATAAAACACCGTAAGAACAATTCTGAGAAGCTGTGCGAGTTCAGAGGCACATGAGATGGCTTTTAAGAATTCCTTGTTTTCCTCAGGATTCTGTTCTCCACCTTGTTCATATATTCATTTATTCAGTGAATATGTGTTGAGTTCCCACTATGTGTCAGCACTCTCCCTTGGCTCTCCTCCATCTCCCTGGTTTCAACCACATGAGCATGACTTGGATTTTCAACTGCTTATTAGGTATTTTCCAGCATGTAAAAGGAAAAGTCTTTTTTCTCAAAGCCCCAGTTAAAAGTCTCAGTGTATGGCTTTGACTCCCATTTCTGAACCAATTACTGTGGCTAGAGCAATGTAATGTTCTGATTGTCTTATGTCTGGGTCAAATCCGTTAGCCTGGAGTGAGGAGTAGAATCTGCTTCATCAGAATTTCATAGACCAAGGATGAGGAAAAGGGTGGTCTTAAATACCCTACTTTGTTGCACAACTCCAAGTCTTCACGCATACTATTTCCACTGCCGGGGAAGTGGTCTTTCATTATTTTGCCTGACTGAAGAGTTATTATTTGTCCTTAGACACCCTGCTCAGTAATTATCACCATTGTGAAAGCTGCTCTGCTAGACAGAGCTGATCACTTTCTTTTCTGTATTCTTTTGTACTTTAAATATAAGTCTGTCATTGAATTTATCAACTCATAATTGTCTGTTTCAGGGTCATCTCTCCCACTGCACTATGAATTATTTCAGTACAGAAACTGTCTTAAATATTTTTTATTCTCAACCCTCAGCTTGAACATACTAGTACTCAACAAATGTTTATTAAACTAAACTGTTTTTCATAAGACTAGTTAGGCAGCAAAATGCAACATCAACTAGAAAGGCAAATATTGGATATATTTTTTAGGGATAGTTAAAGACAAATAATGAAGGATCAAAGAAGCAATCAAAAGGGAAATTAAAAATTGAGGTGAATGAAAATGATAACATCACATCAACACTTATGGGCTACAGCTAAAGCAGTGCTCAGAGGGAAGTTTATAGCTATAAACACCTATATTTAAAAAGAAGAAATATCTCAATTCAATAACCCAGTCTTTTAACTTAGGAAACTAGAAAAAGAAGAGCAAACAAAGTAAGTCTGAAAACTCAAAGTAAGGAGAAGGAAGGAAATAATAAAGACTAGAGGGCTTCCCTGGTGGCTCAGACAGTAAACAATCTGCCTGCAAAGCAGGAGACCTGGGTTTGATCCCAGGATGGGGAAGATCCTCCGAAAAAGGAAATGGCAACCCAATCCAGTATTCTTGCCTAGAGAATTCCATGGACAGAGACTGGCAGCTACAGTGCATAGGGTTGCAAAGAGTCAGTCACAACTGAGCGACTAACACTTTCACTCTAACAGAATAAATAAGTGAAATATAGAAATGAAAAACAAAAGAGAAAAAAAAAAGTTGGCTCTTTGGAAAGACCAACAAATGGAGAAATCTTTAGTTAGACTGAAGAAAGAGAGAATATCAAATTGCCAAAATTAGGAATGAAAGAGGAGACATTACTACCAGTCTTACAGAAATAAAAAAACATTATAAGGGAATACCATAAACAACTGTGTGCCAAAAAATTAGGTAACTTAGAGAAAATGGATAAATTTCTGGAAAAAAATGTAAACTATCAGCAGTGAATCAAAAAGAAATAAAATCTGAATAGACCTATAACAAGAAGGTGAATTAGTAACTTTGAAACTTCCCACAAAGAAAAAAACCAAGCCCAGATGGCTTCACTGGTGAATTCAAGCAAACTTTTAAAAAACAATTATACGAATCCTTCACAAACTCTTACAAAACACAGAAGAGGAGAGAACTCTTCCCAAATTATTCTGTGAGGCCAATATTATTCATACCAAAACCAGACAAATACACCACAAGAAAACAGAACTACAGATCCCTTATAAATATATGTGCAAAAATCCTCAAAAAATATTTAGCAAACCAAATGCAGCAAGATCTAAAAAGGATTATGCACCTTGACCAAATGAGATTTACCATGGGAATGCAAAGTTGGTTTAACATATGAAAGAAATCAATGCAGTACACCATAGTTATAAAATAGAGAGCAAAACCACATGATCATCTCAATAGATACCCCAAAAATGACAAAATTCAGCAACACTTCCTGATAAAAACTACTCGACAAACTAGGAATAGGAGGGAACTTCTTCAGTGATGAGACACTGAATGCTTTCCTCCTAAGATCAGGAACAAGGCAAGATGTACATTCTCATCACTGCTGTTCAATTTTGAGGTTCTATACAGAGCAGTTAGACAAGAAAATGAAATAAAAGACATCCAGGTAGGAAAGAAAGGAGTGAACTGAATAATAAAAAGAATAACTCAGCATTAAAATGGGCCAAGGATGTAAACAGATATTTCTCTAAAGAAGATATGTGAAAAAAAAATAATTAAAAAAAAAGATATATGAATGAATGTTCAATAAACACATGAAAAGATGCTCAGTATCATGTTATCAGGGAAATGCAACACAAAACTCAGTGAGATTCTACTTCTTACCCACTAGGAAGATTATAATCAAAAAGTCAAGTAATAACAAGTATTGAGGATTTGGAGAAATTGGAACACTAATAAACTCCTATTGGGGATATAAAATGTTGCAGCCACTTTGGGAAAGAGCCCAGCAGTTCCCCCAAAAAGTTAAATATAGAGTTACCATTTGATCCAGCAGTTCTACTCCTAGATATTTAATCAAGAGAACTGAAAACATATGTCCATGCGAAACTTGCACATTGATGTTCATAAAAGCATTATTCATAATAGCCAAAACATGAGAACAATCTAAATATCCATTGCTCTGTGTGTGTGTGTGCACTCAGTCATGTCTGACTCTTTGCAACGCTATGAACTGTAGTCCACCAGGCTCCTCTGTCCATTGGATTCTCCAGGCAAGAAGACTGGATGGAGTGGGTTGCCATTTCCTCTTCTAGGGGATCTTCCTGATCCAGGGATCAAACCCACGTCTCCTGCATCTTCTGCATCGGTAGACAGATTCTTTATCACTGAGCCACCAGGGAAGCCCTTCCATCATCTGATGAATAGATTAAAAAAATTGTGATTTTTCCGTAGGCTAAATAGTATTCATCCATAAAAAGCAATAAAATACCAAACATTTAAAGAAGAGTTAATATCAATTCTTCTCAAACTCCTTTCAAAAAGTGAAGAGGGGGGGACACTCCCAAACTTTTAAGAAGCCAGCACTGCCCTGATACCAAAGCCAGATAAGGACACAGCAAGAATAGAAAACTATAGACCAATATCCCTGATGAATATAGACCTAAAAATTCTCAACAAAATATTAGAAAACTGAATTCAACAGCACATTGAAAGAATCATACACCATGATCAAGTGGAATTTATCTCTGGAATGCAAGGGTGGTTCAACATATGCAAATCAATAAACATGATACACTATATTAATAGAATAAAAAATAAAAATCATATGACCATGTCAATAGATACAGAGAAAGCACTTGACAAAATACAACATCCTTTTATGATTAAAAAAAAAAATCCTGTTGAAAACTTTCTTATAGAGGGAACACTGCTGCTGCTGCTAAGTCACTTCAGTTGTGTCCGACTCTGTGCGACCCCATAAACCGCAGCCTACCAGGCTCCTCCGTCCATGGATTTTCCAGGCAAGAGTACTGGAGTGGGGTGCCACTGCCTTCTCCAAATAACATCATACTCAGCAGTAAAAGCTTGAAACCTTTCCTTCTTTTAGGAATAAGGAAAAGGTGCCTATTCTCACCATTCCTATTCAACATAGTGTTGTAAGTCCTAGGCATAGCAATAAGAAAAACAACAGGAAAGGCATCCAAATTAGAAAGGAAGAAGTAAAACTGTCTTTGTTGACTGATCATATTTTATATATAGATGCTGCCAAAAAGGAAACTGCCAGAACTAATCAACACATTCAGAAACTTGCAGGATATAAAATCAACATACAGAAATCAATTATATTTCTATACACTAACACGTTAGTAAAGTAATACTCAAAATTCTCCAAGCCAAGCTTCAGCAATATGTGAACTGTGAACTTCCAGATGTTCAAGCTGGTTTTAGAAAAGGCAGAGGAACCAGAGATCAAATTGCCAACATCTGCTGGATCATCGAAAAAGCAAGAGAATTTCAGAAAAACATCTATTTCTGCTTTATTGACTATGCCAAAGCCTTTGACTGTGTGGATCACAACAAACTGTGGAAAATTCTGAAAGAGATGGGAATACCAGACCACCTGACCTGCTTCTTGAGAAACCTGTATGCAGGTCAGGGAGCAACAGTTAGAACTGGACATGGAACAACAGACTGGTTCCAAATAGGAAAAGGACTGTGTCAAGGCTGTATATTGTCACCCTGCTTATTTAACTTATATGCACAGTACATCATGAGAAAGCTGGGCTGGAAGAAGCACAAGCTGGAATCAAGATTGCTGGGAGAAATATCAATAACCTCAGATATGCAGATGACACCACCCTTATGGCAGAAAGCGAAGAACTAAAGAGCCTCTTGATGAAAGTGAAAGAGGAGAGTGAAAAAGTTGGCTTAAAGCTCAACATTCAGAAAACTAAGATCACGGCATCTGGTCCCATCACTTCATGGCAGATAGATGGGGAAACAGTGGAAACAGTGTCAGACTTTATTTTTCTGGGCTCCAAAATCACTGCAGATGGTGATTGCAGCCATGAAATTAAAAGACGCTTACTCCTTGGAAGGAAAGTTATGACCAACCTAGACAGCATATTAAAAAGCAGAGACGTTACTTTGTCAACAAAGGTCTGCTTAGTCAAGGCTATGGTTTTTCCTGTGGTCATGTATGGATGTGAGAGTTGGACTGTGAAGAAGGCTGAGCGCCAAAGAATTGATGCTTTTGAAGTGTGGTGTTGGAGAAGACTCTTGAGAGTCCCTTGGACTGCAAGGAGATCCACCTAGTCCATCCTAAAGGAGATCAGTCCTGAATATTCATTGGAAGGACTGATGTTGAAGCTGCAACTCCAATACTTTGGCCACCTGATGCGAAAAGCTGACTCATTTGAAAAGACCCTGATGCTGGGAAAGTTAGAAGGCAGGAAGAGAAGGAGACGACAGAGGATGAGATGGTTCGATGGCATCACCAACTCAATGGACATGGGTTTGGGTAGATTCCAGCAGTTGGTGATGGACAGGGAGGGCTGGCGTGCTGAGGTTCATGGGGTTGCAAAGAGTTGGACATGACTGAGCGACTGAACTGAGCTGAATACATTAACAAATATCTGAAAAATAAAGAAAGATAGCCATGCCATTCACAATAGCGTCAATAACAATAAACTACATCAGAATAACCTTAACCAAGGAGGTGAAAGATCTATACACTGAAAACTGTAAGACTTTGATGAAACAAATTGAGGAAGACACAAATAAATAGAAAGATATTCCATGTCCATGGGTCAGAAGGATTCATATTGTCAAAAAGTCCATAAACCATCTGTAGATTCAGTCCCAATACTAATCAAAATGCAATGGCATTTTTCACAGAAATAGAATAATCCTAAAATATGCATGGAATCACAAAATAATCCTGAGGGAAAAAAGCTGGAGGCACCACAATTTCTGACTTCAAACTGTACTATAAAGCTATAGTAATCAAAACAGCATGGTACTGGCATAAAAATAGACATGTAGAGCCATGGAATAGAACTGAGAGCCAAGAAATAAACCCTCACATACATTGTTGTTGTTCAGTTGCCAAGTCATGTCTGACTCTTGGCAACCCCATGGACTGCAGCACCAGGCTCCTCTGTCTTCCACTTTCTCCAGGAGTTTGCTCAAGTTCATGTCCATTGAGCTGATGATGCTATCTAACAATATCATCCTCTGCTGCCCTCTTCTCCTTTTGGCTTCAGTCTTTCCCAGCATCAGGTTCTTTTCCAATGAGTTGGCTCTTTGCACCAGCTGGCCAAAGTATTGGAACTTCAGCATCAGTCCTTCCACGGAATATTCATGGTTGATTTCCTTTAGGATTGACTGGTTTGATCCAAGGGATTCCCAAGAGTCTTCTCTAGCACCACAGTTTAGAAGCACCAATTCTTTAGCACTCAGCATTCTTTAGGTCCAACTCCCACATCTGTACATGACTACTGGAAAAACCATAGGGTTGACAATGTGGACCATTGTCAGCAAAGCGATGTCTTTGCTTTTTTAATACACTGCCTAGGTTTGTCACAGTTTTCCTTCCAAGGAGCAAGTGTCTTTTAATTTAATGGCTGCAGTCACCATCCACAATGATTTTGAAGCCCAAGAAAATAAAATCTGTCACTGCTTCCACTTTTTCCCTTTATATTTGCCATGAAGTGATGGGACCAGACGCCAATATCTTAGTATTTTTTTTAATTAATTTATGGCTGTGCTGGATCTTCATTGCTGCAGGGGCTTTTCTCTAGTCAAGGCAAGTGGGGGCTACTCTCCAGTTGCAGAGCACAGGCTCCAGGGCACTTGGGCTTCAGCAGTTGCTGAGAGTGGGCTCAGTGGTTGCAGCTCCCAGGCTCTAGAGCACAGGCCCTGTAGCTGTGGCCCAGCTGCTCTGAGGCCTGTGGGATCTTTCCAGGTCAGGAATCAAACCCGTGTCTCCTACACTAGCAGGCAGATTCTTTACCAGTGAGTCACCAGGGAAGCCCATGATCTTAGTATTTTAATGTTGAGTTTTAAGCCAGCTTTTTCACTGTCCTCTTTCACCAACATACATAGACAACTAAAAATTGCAACGGATCCCAGAATACTCATCAGAGAAAGGATAGTCTCATCAATAAATGGTGCTGAGAAAACTAGATGATCACATACATAAGGATGAAACTGGACCCCTATCTTACACCACTCACAAAAATTACCTCTAAATTGAAGAATGAAGTGAAATCGCTCAGTCGTGTCCAACTCTTTGCAACCGCATGGACTGTAGCCCACCAGGCTCCCCCATCCATGGGATTCTCCAGGCAAGAATACTGGAGTGGGTTGCCATTATCTCCAAGGAGAAAACATAGAGAAAAAGCTCCCTGACATTGATTTTGACAATGACTTCTTGGATATGATAACAAAAGCACAAGCAACAAAAACAAAAATAAATAAGTGGAACTACATCAAACTAAAATGTTTCTGCACAGCAGAAGAAACAATCAACAAAATGTAAAGGCAGCCTATGGAATGGGAGAAAATATTTGCAAATCCTATATTAGATAAGGGGTTCATATTCAAATTTTATAAGGAAGTTACACAAGTCAATAGAAAAAAAGTTGATTAAAAATTGAGCAGAGGGGAATTTCCAGAGGTCCAGTGGTTGAGACTCCATGCTTTCACTGCTGATGGCCCAGTTTCATTCCCTGGTCAGGGAAGTAAGATCCCACAAGCCACACAGCATGGTATATCACGCCCCCCACAAAAAAGGGGAAAAAAATTGAGTGAAAGATCTGAGTAGACATTTTGCCAAAGAAGACATATAAATAGCCAGTAAGTACATGAAAAGTTGCTCAGTATCACTAACCATCGGGGAAATGCAAATCTAAACCAGAAAGAGATACCACCTAACACCTTTTAATGGCTATCATCAAAAAAACAAGAGATAACAAATGCTGGTAAGGATGAGGAGAAAATGAAAACCTTGTGCCCTGCTGATGGAAATGTAAATTGGTGCCGCTACTATAGAAAAAAGTATGGAGGTTCCTCAAAAAATTAAAAATAGGACTTCCCTGAAGGTCCAGTGGTTAAATCCACCTTCCAATGCAGGGGACATGGGTTTGATCCCTAGTCGGGGAACTAGATCCCACATGCCATGGAGCAACTAATCCCATACTCGGCAACAAGAGATTCCACATGTGGCAACTAAGACCCAGCACAGCTGTGAGCGCTAAAGAATTGATGCTTTTGAACTGTGGTGCTGGAGAAGACTCTTAAGAATCCCTTGGGCAGCAAGGAGATAAACCAGTCAATCCAAAAGGAAGTCAACCCTGAATATTCATTGGAAAGACTGATGCTGAAGTCCACTACTTTGGCTGCCTGATGCAAAGAGCCAGCTCATTGGAAAAGACCCTGATGCTGGGAGACATTAAAGGCAAAAGACAGCAGAGGACGAGATGGTTAGATAGCATTGCCGACTCAATGGACATGAATTTTAGCAAACTTCAGGAGATAGTGGAGGACAGCCTGGAGTGCTGCAGCGCATGGAGTTGCAGAGAGCTGGACACAACTTAGCAATTGAACAACAACAAAAATTAAAAATATAATTAGCATATGATCCCTCAGTCCCATTTCTGGGGATATATCCAAAGGAAAGGAAGTCTGGATCTTGAAGGCATATCTGCCCTCCCATGTTCATTGCAGCTCTGTTACCACAGCCAAGATGTGGCAACAACCTAAGTGTCCATTAATGGATGAATGGATACGGAAAATGTTATATGTACATATACAAAGTGGTATTACTTAGTCCTTTAAAAAGAAGGAAATCCTGCCATTTATGACAATGTAGATGGACCTTGAGAACATTATACTAAGTGAACTAAGTCAAACAGAAAAAGTATGATATCACTTATGTGTGGAATCTAAACAAGCCAAATTCATAGAAACAGAATAGAATAGTAGTTGCCAAAAGTTGGTGGGTGGGGGAAATGAAGAAATATTGGATGAAGGGTACAAACTTCCAGTTATAAGATGAATAAATTGTGGAGATCTAATGTACAACATACATTTATACTGTATTATAATACTGTATAATACTGCATTATATTATATATAATATAGTATTATAGTATTGTGTTATAATTATATTATGTATAATATACAGTATTGTGCATAGTACTGTATTATATTATATTGTGATTATATTATATTATATCATGTATTATAATGTGTGTGTGTGTATGTGTGTGCTCAGTCATGTCTGACTCATCTCGACCTCATGAAGGTAGCCCATTAGGCTCCCCTGTCCATGGGATTTTTCAGGCATGAATACTGGAGTGGGTTGCCATTTCCTCTTCCAAGGAATCTTCCCAACCAGGGATCGAACCCACAAATCCTGCATCTCCTGCACTGACAGGCTGATTCTTTACCACCGAGTCACCTGGGAAGCCCATGTATTACAATACTGTATTATATATTGGAAAGTTTCTAAGGGAAAAGATTTTAAATGTCACCACAAAAATGAAATGGTAATTATGTGAGGTGATGGAGGTGTAAACTAACCCTACTGTGGTAATCATTTTGCAGTACCTGTGTATCAGATCAACACATTGTACAACTTAACTTGTACAGTGTTATGTGTCTATTATATCTCAATAAAGCTGGGGAAAAGCAGAAATGAAGTATTGATACATGCTATAGCATTGATAAAGCTGAATACATTATGCTAAGTAAAAGAAAACAGACACCAAAGGCCATGTGTTGTTTGATTCCATCTATGTGAATTGTCCAGAACAGACATCTATAGAAAGAGAAAGTGTATTATTAATAGTAGTCTCCTAGGACTAGAGAAATAGGATTAATACAGCTTAAAGGTATGGAATTTGAGGGGTGATGAAAATGTTCTAAAATTCACAACTCTCTGAATATACCCAAAACATTGAATTTTATACTTTTAATGGATCTATTATATAGCATATAAATTGTATCTCAATAAAGTTGTCTTTAAAAAAGATATCATGAAGACTTGAACTGAAACACTAACAGGATAGAAAAGAGGAGTACTCTGATGAGCCACCTGCCCTACACTGGGACCCTCTTCAGCTGTTGCAAAAAGAGATTCCCAGCTCTTCCTGAGCCCCAGACTGTTAGAATCTGGAAAAGATGCTGTAGTCAGAAGGGGTCTTCTCCCGGAGCTTTGCTTCTCTGTTGATTGGGCATACATAAGCCTTCAAAGCTGTCTTCCATTCTGTCCGTCAGATCTTACAGGCTCACTCTGGCAACACACCCTTCTGCTCTGGACTGAATGCTCTTTGGGACACAGGACAGAAACCCAAGTTTTTCCATCCTCGAGGAAAGATCAGTCTCCATTCTTCTTCTAAGGGTTGAGAGCTGCACTAAGATGACAGCCTCACATGGTGACTGAATACCTGAAATGTGTCCAGGGTGCTAGGGAACTAAATTTTACATTTTATTTAGTTTTAATTCAAAGAGAGATCACACAACTGGAGAATCTATTGGACTTACTAATATTTTGTTTTATGGACAAGTGAGATTCATGATAAATTCAGGATAAAATTTCTAAGTTAGGTGGCTGGGAGTAATGGGTAACATCATTAATAGAAACGGGAAATAAAAAAGGAAGTTCAGAAGGCAAGATAAATATTTTTAGGCTTGCATAGTACCTAGCCTAAACAGATGATCATTAAATATCTGTTGAATTCAACAGTGCTAGGCTCTAAGTATACGACAAGATGGATGTCAAAGATTGATTTCTAAGAATATATTGTCTAATGGGAATATAGACAACTTGAAAAGTAGTTACAACAAAACATGGCAAGTGCTTTGATGGGGCTGGTACAAGTTGCTTTGGCAGCATAAAGTTAGGGGAACCTAACCTAGTCTGGTAGATAAGGCAGTGGCTTCTTGCCTGGAGAATCCCAGGGACAGGGGAGCCTGGGGGGCTGCCGTCTATGGGGTCACACAGAGTCGGACACGACTAAAGCAACTCAGCAGCAGCAGCAGCAGCCTAGTCTGGAGGGCAAGAGACCTGAATGAGGAGTTCAGTAGGCAAGAGGGGGTTGGAGTAGTGACACATTTGGTGGAAAAAACACAGTGAACTTTCTAAGCTGAATAAATCTTATACATGTTGGCCCAGAGGTGAGAGGGGAACAGAGAGTAAATCATGATGGCTAGCGCTCTGAGATGGGCAGAGGTCAACTTTGTTCACCTCTGTGTCCCAGAATTTAGAACAGTGTCTGGATTGTAGTGAAGTGAAGTTGCTCAGTCGTGTCCGACTCTTTGCGACCCCATGGACTGTAGCCTATCAGGCTCCTCCATCCATGGGATTTTCCAGGCAAGAATACTGGAGTGGGTTGTCATTTCCTTCTTCAGGGGATCTTCCCGACCCAGGAATCGAACCTGGGTCTCCCACATTGCGGGCAGACACTTTAACCTCTGAGCCACCAGGGAAGCCCAAGGTAAGATAGCACTCAGTACATGTTCACCGAGTGAATGGATAAATGGGACAATGGCAAGAGATGATACCGGAGAGGCAAGCGAGGACCGGTCATGTGGGGCTTTTATAAGCCCTTTTAAGAGACTTGGACTGAATCCTAAAGACAATGGGAAGCCATTGAAGAGTTGTAAGTAGGGCAGAAATATGAGAATTGTGTTTTAGAAGGAGCAGGATGACTGCAGGATGGAAAAGAAACCCTAACTCTGGGGAAAACTGGGTGACAAGGTGAACAAAGGGACCATCTGCTGAGATGGAAAGACAAATGTAAAGGGAAGAGGGAGTGAGTTCAGCTTTGGACATACTGAATTTTAGGCGCTTGTGGGAAATCCTGGTGAAGTTAGGGGTACAGTTCTACCAGGTGGAACTGAGGAGAGGGCTCCCCGATGGTGACACAGTCACTAACATTTGTTACTGTTGTTTAGCTGCTAAGCCGTGGCCAACTCTTAGGACCCCATGGACTGTAGCCCACCAGGCTCCTCTGTCCATGGGATTTCCCAGGCAAGAAAACTGAACTGGGTTGCCATTTCCTTTTCCAGGGGATCCTCTCAGCCCAGGGATTGACCCCAAGTCTTCTGCATTGGCAGGCTTTACCTTCTCTTTACCGCCGAGACCCCAGGGAAGCCCCACTGACAATTTTATAGTCACTAAAGATGTGGAAGTAAAGGAGGTATCCCTGGAATAGGGATGTCTAGGCAGAGAATGAATGAATGAATGAAATACATAACCTGCTCTGATTAGTTTTAGTTAAAATCCTGCAGGATGAGGAGTGCTGCAGAAAGAGAGAGAAAAAAGGAAAGTGAAGTCGTTCAGTCCTGTCCGACTCTTTGCGACTCCACAGACTGTAGCCTGCTAGTCTCCTCCATCCATGGGATTTTCCAGGCAAGAATACTGGAGTGGGTTGCCATTTCCTTCTCCAGGGGATCTTCCTGACCCAAGGATCAAACTGGGGTCTCCCGCACTGCAGGCAGACTCTTTACTGTCTGAGCTACCAGGGAAGCCCCCAAGGAAGCAGAAGGAAGGGAAGGCTTAAATTATGATCCATTGCTTCCTCCCAGCCCCGAGGTGCAGGGCTCTGTGCCCTGGAGGAGGCAAGGGAGACTTGCCACATCACCCTTGCCCTTTGCCACCTTGCGGATGACAGGGCCTTCTAGCCCACTGTGGCGCTGCTGTGTGATAGGTTTCTGTGATGTGGCCAGTGGTCCAGAGCGCAGCTCTTTTTGTTTGGCTGCATCAGGTCTTGGTGGTGGCACTCAGCATCTCCCTTGCCTCACGTGCAGCATCTCTTTCACTGCAGCTCAGACTCTCTAGTTGTGGCTCGTGGGCTTAGTTGCCCCGCTGCGTATGAGATCTTAGTTCCTCACACAGGGCTGGAATCTGTGTCCCCTCCACTGCAAGGCAGATTCTTTACCACTGGGCCACCAGGGAAGTCCCCAGAGCCCAGCTTTTATCCTAACTTGTCCTTTCCCCCCAACAATGAAACAGCCTAGTTCACCGAGCAAGTTGCTAAAACTAAAACTTAAGCATGTTTACCTGGGGATGCTGAGCACAGGGAACTTCTGGGACAGACGGTTACAGCAAAGAGAGCTGCAAGAGGTGCCTCCACTTTGTTGCGGTCCTTCTCCAAACTCCTGATGGCCAGAAAAGCTCTGGTGCCTGCCTCCTGCCCACCTGCCTATTGCTTCAAAGGTGAAGAGTCCCGGCCTCCTCCATGATGCTGGCCTGGAGGTAAGGGCAGGAGCGCCAGGACAATTGTTCTCTGGACAGTCTGCCCTTTCTCTGGATGCAGAGAAGAAGGAAACTAGTGTCACCTTTCAAATGAATTCTGGGTCTTAGAGCCCAGAATACCTGGAGCATCTCTGGAGGTTCCTTTATACCACTGCTGTTATAACAGAGACATTTAATTTGTCTGTCTCATTCTTTCTGATTGTTCCCTTATCCACAACCCAGATAGTTTCTTAAGGGTCTTGTTGGTTGCGGGCACATATGTCCATGATAATTCCTCCCACCTCCACCCCCACCCCCACCAGTATTCTCCCCTACACTTAGAGATGAAGCTCTTTCTATGTAAAGTCATCTGCCCTTATGCCCTTGGACACTTACCCATCTATGTGGGATAATCTGGAATCTTGAGTAAACGCCAGGTCTCATGAGTGCATGATCAGACTCCAGTGTATGGCACTGCTGCATCCACCTGTGTGTGGTAAGCTGTATTGCCGCATCACCACCACCATAATCCTTCCCTTTGGTCTTGGTGTTGTTCTGTTGAATGAGATGATCTCCCCCAATCAGTCTTCCTGCATAAAGGCCCAACCTCGTGAATACATGATCATTTTCACTCCCTCTCCCCAGACCATTGATAATCCCTCCATCCCCCAAGTCTAACAATTCCTCTTACTCCTGCCTTCATTTACTATCTACATTTACTGAGCACATATTATTACTGCTCCCAGGATCCTCTTTTACATGCCCCCTTTCTTTCTGCTAGAAGTTGTCTCCGAAATTCTCATTGTTTAGTAACTAAGTTTTGTACGACTCTTTTGTGACCCCATGGACTATAGCCTGCCAGGCTCCTCTGTCCATGGGATTTTCCAGGAGTGGGTAGCCATTCCCTTCTGCAGGGGATCTTCCTGACCCTGCAAAGCCAAAGCTAATGATGTTCCTTCTCTCATCTGAACTTCCAAGGCATCTGAACTGGACCTGAAGGCCAAGATGACTGATATATTGTGCTTCTACAAAAATAGAAGTGAAGTGAAGTGACTCAGTCATATCTGACTCTTTGCGACCCCATGGACTGTAGCCTACCAGGCTCCATCCATGGGATTTTCCAGGCAAGAGTACTGGAGTGGGTTGCCATTTCCTTCTCCAGGGGATCTTCCCGACCCAGGGATCGAACCCGGGTCTCCCGCATTGCAGGCAGACGCTTTACCGTCTGAGCCACCAGGGAAGCCCAGCCAGTAAAAAGCTTGGCCTGGCCGAGGAGCTCGCTAACTAGAAGCAGTGGATGTCAGCCAGCCATTAACTTGGCCTCCAGAGCAGTTGCTTCCCTAGACCCGAGCATGCCAGAAAGAAGCCAATACTTATTATGGAGTATATTTGGTGGACAATACACATCCCTATTTTTTTTCATTCATGGGGCTGTCTATCCTCCAAAACTACACTTCTTCTGGATTTCTAGAAGAGAAGGACACCTTAGCAGGTGCGAAGTGGATACTCCAGAGGTCCGCATGCCCCTGAAAATATTCTCACGTCTTCAGCTGTAGCGCAACTAACCTCACCACCAAATTCTGCCCCAGAGTCTACCAGGACCAGTGTCTCATGCTCCCTGTTGATTTCACTCACTACAGAAGCTCCCTGATTTCCAGGAAGCCTTCATCACCTGAACTGTCATCCCCTTAGGACCCTGAATGTCCCATATCTAGTGGTTCTCAACCTTGCCTGCATATTGGAATCACCTGAAAAACTTTAAAAATACTGATATCATTAAGGTCCCCCTCCCTGCCAGATAATGATTTCACGGATTCTGGAGCACAGCCCTGACACCTGGGATTTTTAAAGCTCTCTGGGTGATTCTAATGTTGGGCAGCCACAGTTGAGAAACACTGCCCTAATTTGACCCTACTCTTACCCCTCCTCAACTCTGTAATACATCAAAATCCCCTACACTGAAACTCTCGAATGTTAAAATCGTTGAATCAGCCAGGAGAGCTTGTTAAAATATAGTTGGCTGGGCCTTGCATCCTGAGTTCTGACTGTGTAAGTCTAGAGTGCAGCCCAAAGATCAGCATTTCTAACAAGTTCCCAAGGGTCAC
This sequence comes from Oryx dammah, assembly GCF_014754425.2. NCBI lineage: Eukaryota > Metazoa > Chordata > Mammalia > Artiodactyla > Bovidae > Oryx > Oryx dammah. The sequence continues at coordinate 99,374,300 of NW_024070212.1, read as the reverse complement.
TGATGCCACTGGACCAAGGACCTCACTTTGAAAACCATTTCCAATATCCTGTTCTCTTACTTCCTTGACCTTCTTTCCCCTAGTGATCTTATCCTCTGCCCTACCTCAGTCATGAACGCTGATAGTCATCCCCCAAACCTTCTCATTACCAGTGACTGTGCACGTGTGTGTGTGTGTTTAAGTCGCTTCAGCCAACCTTACAGACTGTATAGCCCGCCGAACTCCTCTGTACAAGGGATTCTCCAGACAAGCATACTGCAGTGGGTTGCCATGCCCTCCTCCAGGGGATCTTCCCAACCCAGGTGTCGAACCTGCACCTCTTACATCTCCTGCTTTGACAGACAGGTTCTTTACCACTAGCACCACCTGGGAAGCTCCAGCAATGAGTGTACCCCTTCGTAATGTCCTGCCTTCCCGCCACCTACTGGCTTTTTGCATACTCAGTCACTCAGTCACGTCCAACTCTGCGACCCCATGGACTGTAGCCTGCCAGGCTCCTCTGTCCATGGGATTTCCCAGGTAAGAATACTGGAGTGGGTTGCCATTTCCTTCTCCATCTAGCTCTTTGTTGTTACTCGTGCAAAGCAGGGTTACCCGAATTTCAACCCCAGTGGGAGATTACACACCTGTGATCCTACCAGCTTCTCGCTGTCACCCCATCATGCCCTAACTTCTCCCCTAACTCAGCTTAGGTTCCGTGACCCACTTTCATGTTTATTCCTTTGCATACATCCTCAATTCCCTTGTCTCTCTTTCTTTCATTATCCTGTCCTTGCAAATCTCCAACCCTAGTTAAGTCCACCTCTGGCCTTCTCTCAGCTTTATTCTTGCTTCTCATTTAATTGAGAAAATGGAACAAACAAGATAACTTCGACTTGCTCCCACCCTGCTCTGCCACCCAACCCATTTATGTCTGGACCATTAATGAGCTTTCTTTCCTGTTGCTATGGATGACTTGTCATGCTTCTCCTCCAGAAGGAGAACCACTTACACTCTGGATCCCAGTCTCTCTCACTTCCTGAAAGACATAGTCCCAGCAATTGTCTCCGCCACTTACATCTCATCATGTTTTCTCTGTCTATTGGATAATTCCTGTTAATATACAAACGTGATGATAGCTACCATCTTTAAAAATTTTTTTTAATATTTATTTATTGATTTGGCTGTGCCAAGTCTTAGTTGTGGCACACAGGATCTTCTTTGTGGCATGAAAACTCTTAGTTGCAGCATGCAGGATCTAGTTCCTGAAACAAGGATCAAACCTGGGCACTCTGCATTGGGAGCGCAGTCTTAGCCATTGGACCACCAAGGAAGCCCCTACCATCTTTTCTAAAAAGCTTCCATCGGTCCCCTTTTTCCTTTTAACTGCTTTGCCATTTCTCCATTCCCCCTGTTTCTACACTTGTCAACTTCCTCTCCTTTCATTCTCACTTGAAACCTCACTAGTCAGCTATTCCCCTATCTTTCCCCCAAAATGACTCTTGTTAAGGTCACTAGTGACTTCGCCTCTTGCCAGATCCAATGGCCAATCCTCAGGGCACATCATGCTCCACCAAGTTCCTCCTTGTAAAGCTTCACTTGTTTCCAAGACAACACTCTCTCTGCGTTCTCCTACCTCACTACTCGCTCCTCTTTTGCTGGTTCTGACCTCTAAACTTTGTTGTGACTTCAATTTGTTCCACGGATTTCTTCTCTTTTCTATCTAATCTTGTCCAGTGGCTTTTATACCAGCTAAATGCCAGTGACTCTCAGATGTATATCTCTAGCCCAGATTTCTCCCCTGAACTTCACAGTCAGGTATCCAGTTACTTCCTGGACATCTCTGGTTGGATGTCTAATAGGCAGTTCGCACGTATAAGCCCAGCACTGAACTCCTGATTTTTCTAACTGCACTGGCTCCCATGAATCCCTTTATTTCTGCCATCTCAGTAAATGGTGACTTCAGTATTCCATTTGAATTAGGCCCCAAACCTTGTAGGCCCATCCTCAATTCCTTTCCCTCACACCTTCCATCGGCAAATCCTAGTGGCTCTACCACCAAGATATACCCCAGATCTGACTACTGCTCTCCATCTCTCCTGCAGTACCCTGGTCCAAGCCGCTATTCTCTCTCACCCAGATCATTACAACCGTCTCCTAAGCTCTCCCACTTTCTACTCTTGCCCTAGGACCTTTTATTGATAAAGCACAAATCAAATGCTTTGACTTCTTACTCATTCAGAGTAAAATTGAAACCCCTTATCAAGGCTTAAAAGACCCCACAGGATCTGGCCTCCCTGCTCCTCTCTCACGCTGTTGGGTCTGCCCTTTGATCTCTCTGCTTCAGCCTCTCTGTTTATCAACAGTTTAGGGGCCTTTGCTCTTTCTGTTCCCTCAGGTTGGATTCTCCTTTCCCAGACACCCCCCATGGAGGTCTCCATCTAAATTTTAATGATATCCCAAGGCCTTTACAGGAGAAGGTAATGGCACCCCACTCCAGTACTCTTGCCTGGAAAATCCCATGGATGGAGGAGCCTGTTGGGCTGCAGTCCATGGGGTCGCTAAGAGTCAGATATGACTTGAGCGACTTCACTTTCACTTTTAATTTCATGCATTGGAGAAGGAAGAAACCCACTCCAGTGTTCTTGCCTGGAGAATCCCAGGGACGAGGGAGCCTGGGGGGCTGCCGTCTATGGGGTCACACAGAGTCGGACACAACTGAAGCGACTTAGCAGTAGCAAGGCCTTTACAACAAGCCCACCAGTCCCGCCCCTTCCCGTAACCTAACCCCCACCTGGAACTCTCTGCCCCTTTTCTTGCTCTATTTATCTATATAGACGTATACTTGAAATATTAACATGATGTATTGATCATATTTGTTAATTGTCTGCCTTGATCACTAGAATGTAAGCTCTGTGAGGAGGGACTTTATTTTGTTTGCAGCCATTTCCCCAAAGAGCATATGGTAGTTGCTCAATAAATACTTGTTGAATTAATTAATTGAAAATGTTTCGGGTCTTTACTCCCCAGTGGCTGCAGCCCTGTTCAGGGAGGTGTCCCCAGGCTGCCTTTCTCTATTCTCTAATAGCCTCCTGACCACCACCTGGGCCCCCTCCTCTCCCCGGGGCCTTCCAGACCATTCTAATTGCTGAGGCTGCAGAGGGAGGGAGATCTTCACTAAAGAGGGAGGAAGGGGGGAGGAGCTCCATCTGGTGTCCAAGAAAATAAGGGAGCGAGCCAAGGTTTGCTGTGCTAGGTCCACCGCGAGGCCACGACACAAGTCTGGGGGCTGTGGGGCCCAGCACTCTTTAGGCCTGGACTCTTGACTTGTTTCCTCTCCTGTCAGAGGGTGGCCCTGAGCACCCCCCCTACAGAGGCCCCAACTTCCCTTGGTTTGGCCAACTAAGCTGGGCCCAGCTTTAGGCCTCCAAGCTACAGAAGGCAGTGGGGGTGGGGGTGGCGGGAGACAATGGAGAGCCCAGAGCCAGCTCTCCTTTTCCACCAGCCTGAAGTGATACAATGATACAAAGGGAGAGTCTTGTGCTTGGGGGAAGGGGGTGGGAGAGCCCTTTGTCCCGCTATTTTATACATTGCTGGGGGGTGGTGGTGAGGGGTTGGAAGGTTGGTGGGAGGGTGGGTTGGTAAGCGGCTGTCAATATGGGGAGGAGTAGAGAGTAGAGCAGAGGCCCTGAAAAGTTTTTGAATTTCAATCAGGTTGGCTTTGAAAGAGTTTGGCTTTTGTTGAAAGAGAGAGAAAGGTTAACGCTAAAGTTGAGGGGGAGGGGGTCGGTTTTGAAGATAGAGTCCTGCTTGCAGGCCAATCAGCTGTGGGACACCCAGACAGGCAGAAAGGCTGGGATGGGGGAGCAGAGAAGGAATGGGGTGCCATCTCCCTTCCCAGGACCAGATTGAGGAACGCCAGTCAGCCCTAGAAGCATCAGGGTGACTGCAGATTCGGGAAGGGAAGCACCAAGGAGCAGAGCCAGGCGACTGCTTTCTTCCTTTTGCCATCCTTACAGAGCCTTTGACTTTTTAAGCCAGCAAAGAATGAAGTTCCCTCCCTCTCTCCAGTCCTTCCCATACACCCATGCTGGACTGACTGACAAGTACAGGCTTAGCTTTGGCCAAGAAGGGAGACAAGGCTGGCTTAGGACCTCCTGGTGGCCAAAAATCAGCTGTCTCCCTGCTCTTGGCCTCTGCTGACCCTCCTCTGCACCCTAACTCTCCCCAAAATATAACAAAAATATGAATCTATTGCAGTCTTTGGAATAGGAGAAAAAGAAGGAATGTGGGAGCCATAGCCATGAAACAGGCTGAAGATCCGCAATTTCAAGTCAGGGTGTAGGGGCCGGGCCTTGCCCAGCTCAGAAGCACTGACGTCTTCAGGTCTTTCTCCTCCATGAATTTTAGACACACACATACACACATTTTAATAAGGCTCCTAGCTAAGGCTGAAGTATGATCCTGTGTCTGGGGAATGGTTCTGCAGAAAGCTTCTGTGGTGATCAGTTCTCCAAAACAAACCACTATGTGTTCTTGGCTTCATGGATTATAGACCTGCCTATGACACCCCCAGACCAATCCCTGAACCCCAGCCTAGAAACACTTCAGCAGAAAAGGTTCTGAGAAGGAGAGAAAGAAAACTGGGGTACGGGATATTTCTTTTACTAAACATCCGTACATACTGTTAGGCCTCATCCTCAAGGAGTGAGTATTTGTTCATTAAATATTTGTTAAGCGTTCCTTGAGTTAAACGTTATTCCAGGCCCTCCAGGACAGAGGGGAGAACTGTTCATGCCCTCAAAGAGCTCACTGTCTAGAATAGAAAAACATACAAGACACAAAGAATTATAATCCAATGAGATAATAATAATAGCCCCATGTCGGCTCAGATAGTAAAGAGTCTGCTTGCAATGCAAGAGACCTGGATTTGATCCCTGGGTCAGGAAGATCTGCTAGAAGAGGAAATGGAATCTCACTTCAGTATTCTTGCCTGAAGAATTCCATGAACAAGGGAACCTGGCAGGCTACAGTCCATGGGCCTCAAAGAGTTGGAAACAACTGAGTGACTAACACTTTCACTTTCATGTCACATTTGTATATTATAACATAAATTACATCTAACTTCATTTGACAAGAGAATTCTATGGAAAAATGTGTGAACCAAGTTTTAAGATTACATTCACATTTTTGTCTTGAATTTTAGCACATTTGGAGCGTTTACAAAGGAAAAGCATTGCAGACATGAACATTTGCCCCAAGCGAGAAAAGACTTGGGTTCCAAATCCAGTCTAAGGGAAAAAGAAGACTGTGTCAATTTTTGTACACACACAAATTAATATGCTAGAAGATGTCCATAGATATGCTGCCCTTCACTGGAAGCATTTTCCTGATTTTGTTCTTTACCTGGTTTGCAGCCAAAGAATAATCCCGACTTCCCACTTTCACCACCCCTCATCCCCTCCTCCCAAAAGTCTTCAATCTTTCAGGGCCAGATCTGAGGTGAAGAGAGGGCACTGGGAAGCCAACAGAGAAAGATTTCCAGGCCAGTGTTCTCAAAGCCTGGGCCCTGGGCTAGTAGCATCAATTTCACCTGGGAATTTAGAAACACAAACATGCAGGCCCCACCCCAGACCCACTGAACTGGAAACTCCATATGCAAGGCCTAGCCATTTGTGTTTTAATGAGTTCTGTAGTATTTTCCGATGTTCCCTAAAGTTTTAGGGATGCTGAGCAATATTGCAACTCTTAGTTAAATAGTCCTGAGTCTCCTCAAAAATAACTTGCTCTGGGTAGGAGTCAAGCCAGTATTCCAATCTAGCCCTGAACCTGTCTTTAAAGCTAGTTTAAAACTCAACATACAAAAAACGAAGATCATGGCATCCAGTCTTATCACTTCATGGCATGTAGATGGGGAAACGATGGAAACAATGACAGACTTTTTTTTTCTTGGGCTCCAAAATCACTGCAGATGGTGACTGCATCCATGAAATTTAAAGACGCTTGCTCCTTGGAAGAAAAGCTATGACAAACCTAAACAGCATATTAAAAAGCAGAGACATTACTTCGCTGACAAAGGTCCTCCAAGTTAAAGTTTTTCCAGTAGTCATGTATGGATGTGAGAGTTGGACTATAAAGAAAGCTAAGCACTGAAGAATTGATGCTTTTGAAGTGTGGTGTTGGAGAAGACTCTTGAGTCCCTTGGACTGCAAGGAGGTTAAACCGGTCAATCCTAAAGGAAATCAGTCCTGACTGTTCATTGGAAGGACTGACGCTGAAGCTGAAGTTCTAATACTTTGGCCACCTGATGTGAAGAACTGACTCATTGGAAAAGACCCTGATGCTGAAAGATTGAAGGCAGGAGGAGGAGGGGACGACAGAGAATGAGATGGTTGGATGGCATCACCAACCGGGAGTTGGTGATGGACAGGGAAGCCTGGAGTGCCGCAGTCCAGATGGGAGCACAGGGGCCCGGCAGAAGTACCTAGTGGCAATCCAGTATGGCGGGTCTTTTTGAGTTCCTCGCAGGAACCCAGGCTTGTAATAACACCAACACAGTTTGATTCTTAGGGGTTTCTGGATAGGCATGGATTACGAAGGTTGGTTAGAATTGGAAAGGGAAACAAAGACTAGAGCAAAGTTCCTACTTTCATGTTTGATTTTTCAGGTAATATATCAGAGGCAGGGCTCAGGTACCTGTATTTCCTTTGTATCAGTATCTTTCTTGGCAGAGGTTGGCAGTTTCTTTTTGGAAATAAATCCCTTTGCCAAATCACATGACCATTTTTGTCTTAAGAAGTTGGCATCTCTCCTTTTCTCAAATTGGTCTCTCCAGCCTCTTTAACCCCTCCCAGTTTTCTTTTTCACCTTGAGCTAGGAAATTTGGTATCCTCTGCACCATTTCAGGTTGCTCTCACCAAGTGACTAGCTTTTTGATCTATTAAAATGAAGCAAGAATTCCTTTCAGAGGGAAAGAAAACTCAGCATTCTGTAAATATAAAGTGCCAAGCAGCATGCTCCTAGCTTTACATAATTCATCTCATTTGTCCTCATAGCCACCCCTTAAACTGTTATCTCCCCTTTTATTAATAAGGAAACTGGAGTATGGAGAGTTTGTCGCTCTGTGGGGTTGCCTAAGTTTGAAGTAACATCAGGATTTGAACCCAGATCTGTTCATTCTCTTTCCCACACCTTCTCAGGAGAGTTCCTTCAGGTCCTGACCCCCTTCCAGACAACACCAAGGATACAGGGCTCTGGCCAAGGCCCCCGGCTGTGTCAGTCCTGGCTGGATTCCCTCTTGGTTAGGCTCAGAGTCAGGCCTCACCTAATTTCTGTCCTTCTCTTCTCCTGGCCAGCTGGACCCGGTGCCCTCTTGGCCCTGCCTGGCACCTGGGGGAGAGGGCAGAGTGAAGCCTGGACAGGGTGAGTGGGCGCCCTTTCCACCCGGTGTTAACCCCTGTGGCTGGCCCACAGCAGGGAAGCCCTCTTGCCGAGCTCTGCACCAACTGCTTGCCTGCCTGAGTTTGCATTATTTATTTAATGTCTTGTACCGTAAATAATGGTAACTTTATGGTTATTAGGAACGGGTTAAGGTACATGCGGGTAGCACCAGGCTGCCTTCAAAAGGAACAGTCCTGGCATAAAATGTTGCGATAATTGCTTTACTGCTGAGTGTTGGTCTTTATTTTGTGTCTGATTTGTCCCTTAAGCCAGCGTAACATTCTCCCCACGGCAGGAGAATGCAGAGAGCAAATTGAAGGGCTGAGCATGAACAATGCGACATGGCGCACTGCTGGGTTTTTCTTTTTTCCTCTTTCTTCGTTTCTCCCTTGACCTCCCTCCAATCCTCTCCGCTCCCCTCCCCCCATGCCCTGCCCAGTCTCCGCCCCACTCTGGTTGGTAGGCTCTTTCTCCCCATCCTTGACACCTCTGGAAGGTATCCCATCTCAGCCCATTAGTTTGAAAATTAGGTTAAAAAAGCACTCCTCTGTCTTACCTCTTCTCTGGGCAACAAACAAGACAAAACAAAAGAATAAACAGAAACAAGGAGGCTCTTTTGCCTGGACCCTGCACCAAGCAGTGCCCAGGCATCTCGGCTCAGAGGTGGGTGCCCCTCATTTCACACAAAGAGGCTAGTTCCTGGCATGAGCCCACCTCACCAACTTGACAGTCCGGCCCAGCACTGCAGCGGTTGTTGGTAGGGGGTGTGGGGGGTGGGGGGGTTAGGTGTGCCAGAGAACTGGGTCTGCCAGCAACTTCCTGATAGTGGGACAGGGAAACAGCTTCCAGTGGCTGCTAGGACTCTTCCTTTTCTGGCGCCATCACACCCAGGCAGGAAGACCCCTGGCCCCACCTGCTATGTGTCCAGTGGGAGCAGGCTGTCATCACAGGCCATGGAATGGAGCAGCAGGCAGGATACCATGGGCCCACAGGCTCAGCCTTTTGTTTTCCCAGAGGTGGGCACTCCTGGCCTTCATCATTGCCCGAGGATCATCTCTTAGCCTCTCATAGTGCCCCATAGACTGGGATGGTCCAAGAAAAGTAAAACCTCTGCCCCCTGTCCCAAAGAGCAGGCTCAGAGGAGAGAGGGCACCAGGGCCTACTCTGGACCTCAGAGCATTCAAGTGAGGAGAGCACTGAAGCAGGAGCCAGGAGATCTGTGCTCTTAGTTTTCCACCAACTTGCCAGGTGGTAGTAAACTTGTGGGAAGGGAAGGTCCTTGGAATCTTTCTATCTCAGTTTCATCTGTAAAGTGAAGGCAAAAATACCTGCCTTGTGGGATGATTAGGATCAAAAAGAGAGAATGAATGAATACAAACCCAGAACCAAACGTACTAGGTTTATCATGGAGGCTCCGCTGTGCCTTCATGCTCTCTAGTCAAAGGCAAAAGGCTGCTTCTGGGTAAGGGAGAAAAGGAGGTGCTGGTGGAGGAGAGCTGGTGGGGGGCAGTACAAAGACGGAGGAGGAGTGTAGCAGAGACCCCCCGCCCCCGCCCCAGAGCTCTCGGCAGAGGAGATCACTGTTGCTCTTTCTCCACCCAGTGGGCATCCCGGCTGTGCCCCGACCTGGCAGCACACCCTGCAACCAGCAGCGGGATCTCCTCCCACCCCCAGCCCCAGTCCCTTCCCCTTCTCTGGTTCTTGTGCCTCCACCCCTTGCTTTCACCTCTGGGGTTCCTCCAGCAGAGGAGACAGCAGAGCCCCAGCACGCTGACAGCACTGACTTTAAGTCATCAGAGACTGAGGGGATTTGTTCTTCTCTCCACTCACCCCACCTCTCCAGAGCCTAGTAACTCATCAATAGCGGAAATTTGAACAAAGTGGAGAACCTGGGATGAAAGGAGAAAGGCTGCGGTGATTGGGGTGGGGGCAAGGGGCAGGGGGATGGCTTTAATTAGGGCTCCTTGGCCTCTTTAGTCCTGGGGCTGGTTGGGGTAATCCAGTTAGAGTCCTAGGCTTTCATCTCAGCTGGCTGGCCTCTCTGGGGCCCTGTCAGAGCCTTTAGGGGGCAACAAGTAGCGGGCAGGCCCCGAGTGTGGTGGGGGTTGGTACCATGCTCACTTCCAGCTGGACGCAGAGGGGGGTGCGGAATGAAGCCCCGCCAGCACAGCAGTTGGTGGTGGGCAGTGAAGTGGCCGGCGCGGGGCGGCTTGGGCGCTGGGCGGCTGTCTCCTGACACCAGAAACTCTCTTTATGAAAGGATCAAGTCGGGAGCATTGTTCTCCGGGCCAGGGAACCAAGGGCTCAGAATGCTCTTTTGTGTGGAGGTGCCCCCCCCCAACACACTCCCCCTTCTTTTTTCTCCCTTTGAGCCACTGCTGGCTGTGCCTCTGCCCCCATGCTTGGGGGGAGCGATGGATGGTGGAGATGGCTCAGGACAGACAGTCCTGGGGGAGCCATCTGTGCTGGGGTGGGATCCACTGGAGCTGAAAAATTAAACAGCATTTTCAATTAACTTTTCCTCTCTTGTTTGGGGGTGGGCGTGAGCGGGGGGTAGAGCAGGCTGGTTGAATTTAACCTTTGAAAAGCTACTGTGGAGAGAGGAGGAGGGAATGACCTTTCTTCATGAGGCAGGGGTGGGCAGGGGTGGGGAGCAGCGAGACTGTTTCCTCAGACCAAGCAGGGGACCCTCTCCTCTGGGGAATAGCTGCAGAAACTCTCCGTGTCTTTGGCCAAGGTCCCACCTGTGTAGGGTGGGTTTGTGCATGCATCCCCAGAGAGTACACCCCAGGGAGAGATGGGGAGAGCAGCTCAGGGTCAGCAGGTGGAGGGAAGGCTCAGTGCTGAGCAGGAAGAACCTTGTCTACCCCTTAGGAACCCCGCTAATGGTTGACCCCCTTCTCCACACATCTTCCCTTGTCCTCAAGAAGGGTTGCCTTTTCATTTCACCTCTTGGGATGGGGGCCCCACAACGTGGAAGAACACCTGTGGAAGGACTTGGCTTCGGATGGCTGACCTAGATGCGCTCAAAGGCCTCTCCAGCCCTGTCTGGTTGGCAGTGTGGAATATAACCAGAATATACAGTGGCCAGAAATAAGAATCTGCCTACAATGTGGGAGACCTGGGTTTGATCCCTGGGTTGGGAAGATCCCCCAGAGAAGGGAATGGCTACTTACTCTAGTATTCTACCCTGGAGAATTCCATGGACTATATAGGGTCAGACACGACTGAGCAACTTTCAGAAATCAGAACCCAAGAGTTGAGGTTGTACCCTTCTCACATCCCCAGGACTGCATCCCATGGCCTTCTCCATCTTCCTTGGGATCTGGGAGCAGGTCTCCATCAGGCTCCACTGCTCTCTTCCTCACTCAGGGCCTCACCTCTTCCTGGGTCTCCAGTGTGAAGACTTCTCTCGCCATAATGAATATTAACTCCTGAAGAGCTGTCTGTAGTTTTCAAAGGATTCATGTGAGTCCTCACTTAGTTTGTGGGATGGATGGATGGGAAACTAATGAGGAGACTCAAGAGAGGTTAATTTTAAAAATGGGGCATCTTTTGGAGAGCGCAGCAGCATCACCGAGGGGCCCCTTTCAAATTGCCCATCCAGGACTCTGACCACTCCTACCCTCACCTTGACTCCAGAACAGGATTGTTTAGTGAAATTGCCTCTTGTGCATTTTCTGTTAGCAAAATACAGCGGCCCATTTACAGGAGAGAAAATGAGGAAGGCTACTCATGTCAGCTGAGGCAAAAGAGGAAATAAATCCAGTGGTTTCCCTTGCTTCTTCACCAGCCCATCTTTCATCAGAGAAAGAGAGGAGCATGATGCTGGGAAACAGACATGGGAATGAGTCGTCCCCCAACCCTCCTACGGCACAGTGGGGCATCACCGGCCCTCCCAAGCCTGTTCCTTGTCGTGAAGATTTCATGCTCAGTTAAGGACACTATGCCCAGATCTCAGCTCAGGGCCCTCTCCCATTCGCTGCCTATGTTCACTCAAACCACTTTTCCTTTCATTCATCAAATGCGCCAGCTTTCCTTTCCAGCATCTTAGAATATACTTCATCCAGTTTTTTACCCACTTTTCCTGTCTCTGTGAATTTTTCTGCTCAGAGGAGCCTATTCTGTCGTCTGAAAGTGAATTTCGTCCTCTGATTTTACCTTCTCATAGCACTCTACACATCCTTGATATAGCAGATCATGGTTCAGAATCATACATGGAGCTGAGGAGTGCTAATGACCCTCCTCCACTAGACCTGAAGCCAGTGAGAACAGGCATCCTGCCACTTTGTCCACTACTCTATTCCCAGTGTTGGTGGTAGGCACTCAGGGACTTAACACACACACTGACTGAATGAATGAATGAATGAATGAATGGGGCAAGGCAACAACTCTCAGACAAAGTGAGCAAAATGAAAACTGACTTTCCCCAGAAGTATAGGTGAGGACTGATGATAGCTTTGACATCTAGAAAGTGAAGTGAAGTTGCTCAGTCGTGTCCGACTCTTTGCGACCCCATTGACTTTAGCCTACCAGGTTCCTTTGTCCATGGGATTTTCCAGGCAAGAATACTTGACATCTAGAAAGTTCCTTTAAAACCCTACAGTGGAAGTCAGTAGATGTGAATGGTGCAGAGGACTTTTATAGAGCAGCAGGTGGGAAAGAACGGTGCTGGGCTTTCAGGTGAGGCAGGAAAAGCAAGCAGCCGACTTCCATTTTCCCCTATATTTCAAAGAGGCAGTCCATTTTTGGAGTCCTGAGGAGGAGAAGGCTAGAAGGAGAATGCTAAGAACCATAGCCAGTTGTGATGAGGAATAAGAGAAGAGGCCTTACCTGCTGGATTTGCTTAGGGTGAGGCCGCCTAGTTTTCTGCAAAATAAAGGGATTGTTTTCAGGCAGCAGCAGAGGATAGATCCTGGGACTGTGAGCAAGAGGATGAACCAGAAGAAATGGAGAGAAGCTTGAACTAGTGAAGGGTTAAAGGGAATACACATGTTTAGCAGTATATTGAGGGAGAGGGGAAGGGAAAGGGGGGAAAAGACCAGCAAGCCTATAGACCGCTAATAAATGAAGAGAAGAGGGAGATCCATCTTACCTCCTACAGGGCAGAGATACTCGGCTCATTTTTTAGATCCATCTTTAAGAAGAAAAATGACAAAAAGGAATTTGGATAATTAGGAAGTAAGTGCAGACTGTGCAAAAATCGTTACTGATAGAAAGCAGGTAGGAGAATCCTCAGAAAAATCAGCAAGCCTGGATGACATCCATCATGGGGTGTTAAGTCTGGTGTTCTGGGGACGTGCTGAGCAGGGAGCTGATGGAACCACTTATAATTATGTCTGGAAAATCATAGAAAGTAAAAGGAGCCATCAGGAGCCCGGGGAAGTGAAACGACGTGACTCCTGTCTTCTGAAACACGGTGCAACAGTCCTAAAAACGTTCGCCCAGTCAGTCTGGAAGATAGAGACAATGAAGGGGTTGGGGTGGGGGGTGGTGATGTCTGTCATCTTGGGAAGAAAACTAGAATCTGAGCTCTGTGTGTGTGTGTGTGTACATACATACACACACACACCCCTAAGGGCCGAACCACACCAAACAGAATAACACCAAGTGATCAAATTGGAAACAGAGAAACAGATGTGCTGTAATGGGTGTGCCACAAGTGGCAGTTGTTAAAACAGGTTCAGGTTCTCGCTGGTGGTGTAGGTATGTAAATGAAAGAGGCGCTGAGAGAAAAATCAATGGCAAGGAATCCTTTCTGGGAGAGGGACACTCTCCTGGTGAGCAGAGGACCGGAGCCTCTTCAACAAGGTCTCATCTGGGGCTTTCTCATCTGGAGAAAACTGCATGGGGCTGAAGAAGCTGATAGATGGATGTGGCTGAGAAATTGCACAGGGACCCAGAGAAGTCACCCACCAGTGTGAGCACCTGATGCTGGGTGTGTGTGTGTGTGTGTGTGTGTGTGTGTGTGTGGTGGGGCTGCGTTGGAACAAATGACCATGTCTGGGGGAAAATGCCCCCTGCTTTTCCAAAAGGCCAGAGGAAAGCCCTGGAAGCTGCCTTGTTCTGGGAGCTGTGTGCACAACATTTGGGTGTGGAGCTCTTGAGCCTGGAAGGGAGGTGATGCCAACACCCTGAAGTGGTTTCCAAAAGGAGGAGAAGGCCCCCTGAGGGAGCTGGCTGAGAGGGAGTGGCCTCTCATGGTAATGATCCCGTGGACTCCGCAGCCCCAGCGCCTGCACGCTTTTACAAGGTTAAAGCAACAGCTTGAACCTGTATGGGGCGAGCATTTGTTTCCTTTCCAGATTGCCAGCTAATGAGGAAAGATTAAAGGAGCTAAATCTGTTTAGCTTGGCTAAGTGACGACCGAGGCGGCGGGAATGGAGAGGCATGCTGGGCCTGCCGGCCCGAGCGAGGGGTGTGATAAGTGACTGCAGGTTTCAGAAAGGTGTCTGTCGCTCCAGCGCAGGAAGAGCGGCTGTCTCGGGTGGGCAAGGGGCCTCAGCCTCCCTCAGTGGGAAGAGACCCAGGGAGGGTTTCCCAGCTGTGAGCGTGGTTGCTCATGGTGCAGTAGGTCAGCCTGGCGAGAAGAGGTCAGGGATCAGGACATCCTGGCTCAGCTAAAGGAGGGACCACCTGTCCCCAACCAGCAGCCTTCACCTGGCCCTCTGCTGACACCACCTTCCACCTTTGCGAGGGTCTTCTCTCGCCCACTGCTGTCCCCACTGCAGCCAGGGCCTTAGGGGTTTGGAGTCCAAAAGTGTTACCTCACTTGCGGGCCTATGGCAGATGTTCTTAGTAACTGGTTTGGGGATTCATAGCCAGGCTATTTTTTGATGATGTCTTCAAAGAGAGTCTTCCAAGCCTGTGAGATCAGAACCTTCCAGGAGCAGAAAGAATCTTCCCTTGGGGGGAGGGGGGGTCTAGTGTCCTGGTCCAGTGACCCAGGGGTCCCCAAGCCTGGACTCTTGGGAGAGCTAGGCTGCCTCTCATCCTGCTTCCTGTTGGCAATCTCACAGTTAAACACTTAAACAATCTTTCTTTCTCCTGCTTTCTCTCTCCCCCTCTCTCCTTCTCTCCCTTCTTTTCAGAGTTGACAGGGGCCAAATAAAGGCCCTTTTTAAAAAAACACACAAAACAATTTTGTTCCTTCTGAAAGTGATGGAGCGAAAGTGAGTGTAGATTATAGCCCTGTGAGGCGAGGGCCTTCGTGATGGGGGAGAAGTAGTGACATGATGGGAACCTAATGGCAGTAATTGGCCTTGGCTTTGACAGGGCCCATATCACAGCTCAGGAAAAGAGAGATGTTTAAAGTAAAAATTTACACAAAATTATATGTTTTCGGGGTGAAAAGACTGTTTGGATTTCATTTTTTTTCTTCCTCTTCTTCCCCCCAGGGCATGGTTCCTGGGCCTTCTGCTGGTGTGTGTCTGTGTGCATGTACACGCCTGTGTGTTTGTGTGCATGTGTGTGTGCACACTTGGCCATGTGGCTGTCCCACAGGTATATGTGCATTTTAGCCCCGTGTTGTCAGTGCCTTCTGTTTTCTCCCTTATTCAAGTGGAGACACTGCTCAACTTGGGAAGTTTCTCATTCCGAAGTAGGAAGAGCCTAAGAGAAGGAAGAAAAAGAGAACCAGTCCAAATAATTTAAGAGGCCACCCTTCATAATTTCACCAAAGCAACGCTTGTTCAGCCTTAACACAGTCAACTAACATCTTGTATTTATTTATCCTTGTAGTTCTCAGTCCTCAATAAGACCAAGGAATAGACTGGGTCATTGTGTCTGTTCAGTGTCTGATTCCCATTCCAGAATGTGAGCCCTTTGAGCACAGGTCTCTCTTTATCTGGTCAAGGCCACAGCCCCAGCACCCAGCACAGTACCTGGCGCATAGCAGGCTTCCAGCACAAGTTGCCCAGGATACCCGAATTCTGTTGAGACAGAAGCTAGACTGGAAGATCATACCCTCCCGAGGATTAAATGCTGATAAGTCAGACTTTTGTCTCAAGTACTAGACTATTCAGATAATTGAGGTTTTTTTTTTTTACTTATTTTTATTGGAGTTTAGTTGCTTTCCAATGTGTTGGTTTCTACTCTGCACCACAGTGAATCAACTATACATATACATATATCTCCTCTTTTTTGGATTTCCTTCCCATTTGGTCACCACAGAGCACTGAGTGGAGTTCCCAGTGCTATTCAGTAGGTTTTCATTAGTTATCTATTTTATACATAGTATCAATAGTATGTATACATCAATTCCAATCTCCCAATTCATTCTACCCACCACAATCCCCCTTGATCAATATGTTTGTTCTCTATATCTGCATCTCTATTTCTGCTTTGCAAATAAGATCATCTATACCATTTTTGTAGATTCCATGTATATGATTAATATACAACATTTGTTTTTCTCTTACTGGTTTACTTCACTCTGAGTGATAGTCTCTAGGTCCATCCTCATCTCTTCAAATGATCCAATTTCATTCCTTTTAATGGCTAAGTAATATTCCATTTCATATATGTACCACATCTTCTTTATTCACCTGTTGATGGCAGATAATTGATTCTTCATTGCTTATTAGAAAAGCAACCTGACAGGAAGACATCCAAAGTAGCAAGGCAACGAGAATGTTAGGTGTTCATCCCTTGTTGTGAGCAGCCCTAGAATCTCTACAGTCAAACTCCGATCAACTCTTTAATACTAATGACCATTCCCAATGTAGCATGATGTTTGGGGCCTGCAACTTGTACTGCAGCCCACTGTTTTACTTGGATTTAGACAAAGTGTATGGGCTAAGATGCGGTCTAGTCAGCTATCAGTCTACTTTTGAGCTTTCTAAAAAAAGAAAATTCCATTTGACTAACATAATAACAAGATGCACAAATAAAGTTAAATTGAATGTTTTTTCAACGTGAGCTCAAGATGAAGTACCAGAATCACAGAATCTCAGGCTGGGAAGTGTCTTTAGAATTCTGAAGTACATCCTTCACCAGTTGCCTTCACAACCTCTACAATAACTCTCAAGTTCCAGTTGTGAAGATTGGTGTGTTCAGCCAGGAAGCAGGGTTAAGAAATGCAAGAATTAGGAGCTGGGCTGGGCAGGAACCAGTCCTAGAGAATCGGTCAGTCGTGAGGAACAAACAGACTTAGAAAGGGGAGACCCAGCAAGGACTGTGCCAGCGAGTTGCTGTGGAGGTGGGAATCCATTCTGAAAGGAGAGGTCTGAAGGTTGGTGTAGAATGAGAGTGTATAGGTATTGGGAACAGGGCCAGGCAACTTTCTGTGACCACCCTCGTCCCCCGTTTTTCCTCAGTGTTTGAAGAGAATTTCAACCCAGGCAACTCAGGATGTTCCAAGATCACCAGGGGAATCCAGAACACTAGGTGGGCATTGCTGGGGGTGGGAGAAGGGCAGCAGTGTCTAGAACCAAAGGAGAATGCTGCTTAGAGCTGTGGTAGTCACTGAGATGTTGTCGAGTGATGCCAGCGTAATTCAATGAATGGTTCTTGAATGACAAAGTGTTCTTGGATGGTACAGGTAGTTAGCACTGAGTTAGGTAATAGCAGGTAATTCTGTACATGATTCATAGGATTGCTGTGCTCTAGGAGTAAAGAGCAGGATGTGATCTCTTATGATCAGAATATAGGTTCTCAAAGAAGAATTGAGGCATTTAGGGTTTGGGAACCATTCTTTTGTACCCACTTTTATGGAATGCCTACTCTACCGAGGTATCATATCTGATGAAAGCCCTTCAGGCCTACTACTTAATTTGAGTCACTTCCCTTTTATTTTCCCTATATATACTGAACTGAGATTGTAAACAAAGAAAAAATTGGCTGGCATTCCATCCAAGAAAATCACAATATGTGAGAAGGTTCTCTTGCAACCTCAGAGTTCTCCAAGTTCTATAGACAACCCAAGAGTCTAGGAGAATGGCTGTAGCTCACAGTTTTCCTCTTCTGGCATTTGGTACAGAGATGGTAACCTTGTCCTCCTGTATTCCCTCTGTATAGAAATATTAAAATTGTAAATTACGAGCATTTTCCTAAAATATAGTCCTTTCACTGCGATCTGGAATAATGGCTTGGATGCAGGTGTCCCTGGGTACCACTTGGCTTGCCAGTCAGTGCAGCGTGTTGATGTGAAGATGAGATGCTAAACCCTTCTAGTCTGACCCCGTTGGACCTGATGTTAGCTGTAACAGTATACCTTCCTAAAAGGATAAGCAAACAGCTTTTTCACTCATCTAAACTTTCTACTTAAAATTATGGACCCTCAGAACCTTCTTGTTGGTGAGGCAGCATTTTTTTTTCAATAGACTGCCTAGACTAAGTTAAATGCTGGAGATACAGAAGTTTAAAAACAGTGTCTGTTTAAAGGAATTCATAGGTCATTGAGAAGACATCCCAGCCAAAGAGATTGTTTCACTATACTGTAAGTGCTAAGATAGATGTCTGAGCAGGATGCTGTACCACTGAGAAGAAGCAAGCCCCTCAGTCAGCCAGAGACCTTAGGAAAGGCTCCACCTTTTAAGCTGGCAAAGCTTGAAATGATTCTTTAGGGAGGAAGAGAATTTTGCTAAGCAGAGGAAGAGCAAAAGGTAGAGTGTTCCAAGCAAAAGCTATAGCATGACTGTTGAAAGCATGAACTCATTTTCTCTTTCGGCCTTGCCATGCAGCATGTGTGATTTTAGTTCCCCAACCAGGTATCGAGCCCATGCCCCCTGCATCCCAGCACTGGAAGCAAGGAGTCTTAACCACTGAGCCACCAAGGAAGTCCAAAGGCATGACTTTTAAGTCAACTAATCCTGGTCCTTGGTTCCTTAATAGGCTTAGCAGTTTCTAAGTTTATGCTGCTCATTTTTCTGACAATTATGTGCTGTGCAAAGGGAGAGTGAGAAAGGGAAAGAGCCCGAGAGCCACTAAGAGGAAGGAAGATGGGAATAAAATAGAAAGAGGGAGGAAGAAAAGGGAAAGGAAACCATATTTATTGAGTGGTTATTATGTGCTGGGTGGTTTTACATGACCTCATTTCATGTTGTGGGTGTCATTTTCTAAATTAAGAAGATGTGGTTCAGAGAGACGGGTGAACTCCTTCACCCTCACTTCACTTTTCAGGCCTCTCCTGCCCTCCATTCCCACTGTAACTCTGCCTTTCTGTGAATCCCCCTGCTGCACTTCACCTCCACTACATGGATGCCTACTAGATGCTCCATCCAAAATGCTGCAATAATTTCCCAGCAAACCTGCTCTTTCTTCACTCTTCCTGTATCACCTCCCCACCCACTTACTTGCTCAAGGTGGAAATTCAGAATCACTCACTCTGTGACCTTCCCCTCTTCCCCAGCTCTGCCTCTGATGCATCACTCAGTCCTGACCACTCTACCTCTAAAACATATCTCAATACATTCACTCTGCCCAGCTTCTCCACCACCACCTCAATCAGGCCATCGTCACTTTCAAATCATCCATCACACTCAAATAGTTTTCTTGTTTGATTTCTCTTCCCTTCTTGCCACTTCCAATCCACCTGGGAACCCAGGAATCTTTTTAAGATGCATGGCCCTCAGTCCATACCCAGTAATATTTGCTTCCTGTCTACCTCAACTCCCCTCACTCTGGGCCTTTGCATTCTTCTCAGCTCACTATACTTGACTTTCTTCACATGGTTGGGTCCTTCTCATCCTTTAGATCTCCCCTTAAATGTCGTTTCCTCAGAGAACTCTTCCCAGTCTAAAAGAGATTTCTCCCTTTTTTCTATTTCTTTATGAAAAATTATAGTGATGTATTTATTTATTTACTGCTTATCTCCTCCACTAAGCACAGCTCTAAGAGGGTAGTCCTCTGTTTTTTGTTCACCATTGAATCATGAAAACCTTGCATGATACCAAGCACAGAGCAGGCATTCAATACATTTTAAAATATATATTTTTTGTTAAAAATGAGTATTATGTGAAACTGATGCTGGATAAAGAGCTTTAACTGAAACCTACCTCTTCCTGCAGCCAAAGCCCATGAACTTTTTTCTCCATCAGACCACCTTCCTGAGGGTGAGACCCAGCCTGGGCAGTCAGACTGGAGTTTGTTTCAGAGATGGGATGGAGAGGAACCTGCAGAAGCTTGATCCTGACTGGACAGTGAGCTCTGTGAAACTAACGGCCGTGTCCTCAGTGTTTAGGAAAGCGCCCGGCACGGGGTAGGTGCTTAATAAATGATGAGTGAACCAACAAACATGCCCTGAGAAGCTCTCAGCTTTTCATATGATCTAATGGACAGAGGTACCACTTACTGAGATGGAGAAGGGAGAGGAGGAGCAGAGTTAATGGAAAGTGGGGAGAGCTGGGGAGAACTGAAGAGCTCAGTTTTAGAATGACATATACAGTGAAAGGCACAGTTGTCAATAGGCATGTGTTTCAGGAATAATGAGAATTTTATTCATTTAGTCATTTATTCACTTAATCACTCAATCAACAAATGTCTATTAAAAACTTGGTATATATCAAGCACTATGTTAAGTGCTGAAAATATGGCAATAAATCAGATAAAGTCAAGTGAGGGAAATGGTTAAGAAAACAGATATTCAAATCAGAGTGATTGGTGCCTTTGTAAAAGCAAGCACACAGAGCTGTGGGCCTTAGAGGTGGTGGCAGAAAGACCTGGACACATCCTGAAGGATGGAGGAACTAGCCTGACCAAATGCCAGAGAGTCTTTCAAGCAGAGGAAGTAGCATGTGCAAAAGCCCAGTGGTTAAAAAGAAAAGAAAAGAGAAGGCTTCCAAGGACTGTACACAGATAGCTCAGTAGGCAGGAATCATGGTGTTGGGAGCAGGGTGCTCTGTGGGAGACACCCAAGCTGTGGACTTTCTCCCCATCCCTCCGTTTCTCCATGTAGAGAAGATAGCAGGAGCTGAAAGTCACACACAGATGTGAGTCACTGACTCATAGTCCCAAGTGTGAAGTAGGTAGAGAAGCAGTGAGGTTGGAATCATAACCTTGGACCAAACTAGTAAGAGTTTCAGTTGCCATAATAAAGAGTATGACTTCTAGAGACAGTTGGCAATGATAGAAAGTTTTTCATCAGGAAGGATGATGGTGGTGGTGGGACATGATCAGATACATGTATTAGAAGTAGTAACTCATGGCTAAGTGTGAAAAATTAATTAATGGAGATATAATCAGAAGCTACCGTATTTTCTTCAGATTGAAAAAATAGAATGGTAAGAAAATATCAAAGTCCAAGATTGTGCGTGCGTGTGTGTGTGTGTGTGTGTGTGTGTGCAAGAAGATATCTACATGGGTCTGAACTGTGACCTTCATGAGTCCACTGAACTACTTGCCATTTGCCTCCTCATCTTGAAATTTCCACCCTGCCTCTTGTCCATCTTAAACTAAACCATCACTACTTTAGGTCTCAGTTCAAGTCTTCCCTACCCCACTCCCCTCACCAAGACAAATTTTAAAATTCTGTTCTGGGCTGCCACATCAGTCTGGCCATAACAACTGTTTTAGAATTCCTGTTGTTCTCGGCTCTCTCCCAAACCAGACTGTATGCTCCTCAAGGACTGACTGTGCAAGTTTCTTTGTATCCTCAATATCAGGTACAGTTCATGGTAAACAGTTGTTGTTCAGCTGCTCAGTCATGTGTGACTCTTTGTGACCCCATGGACTGCAGCACACCAGACTTCCTTGTTCATCACCAACTCCTGGAGTTTGCTCAAACTCAAGTCCATCGAGTCGATGCTGCCATCCAACCGTCTCGTCCTCTGTCGTCTCCTTGTCCTCCTGCCTCTATCTTTCCCAGTATCAGGGTCTTTTCAAATGAATTGGCTCTTTGCATCAGGTGGCCAAAGTATTGGAGCTTCAGCTTCAGCATCAGTCCTTCCAATGAATATTCATGGTTGATTTCCTTTAGGATTGACTGGTTTGATCTCCCTGCAGTCCAGGGGACTTCCAAGAGTCTTCTCCAACACATTTCAAAAGCATCGATTCTTTGGCATTCAGCCTTCTTTATGGTCCAACTCTCACACCCGTACATGACTACTGGAAAAACCATAGCTTTGACTAGACAGACCTTTGTAGGCAAAGTAATGTCTCTGCTTTTTAATATGCTATCTAGGTTTGTCATAGCTTTTCCTCCAAGGAGCAAGTGTCTTTTAATTTCATGACTGCAGTTACCATCTGCAGTGATTTTGGAGTCCAAGAAAATAAAGTCTTTCACTGTTTCCATTGTTTCCCCATCTATATGCTATGAAGTGATGAGAACAGATGCCATGATCTTTGTTTTTTGAATGTTGAGTCTTAAGCCAGCTTTTTCACTCTCCTCTTTCATCAAGCAAGCTCTGGGAGTTGGTGATGGACAGGGAAGCCTGACGTGCTACAGTCCATGGGGTCGTGGGGAGTCGGACACAACTGAGTGACTGAACTGAACTGAACTTTCATCAAGAGGCTCTTTAGTTCCTCTTCACTTTCTGCCTTAAGGGTGGTATCATCTGCATATCTGAGGTTACTTATATTTCTCCCAGCAATCTTGATTCCAGCTTGTGATTCATCCAGCCTAGCATTTCACATGATGTATTCTGCATATAAATTAAATAAACAGAGTGATAATATACAGCCTTGACATACTCCTTTCCCAATTTGAACCAGTCTGTTGTTCCATGTTCAGTTCTAATTGTTGCTTCTTCACCTGCATATAGGTTTCTCAGGAGGCATCCTAAGGTGGTTTGGTATTCCCATCTCTTGAAGAATTTTCTGCACACACAGTTTGTTATGATCCACACAGTCAAAGGCTTTAGTGTAGTCAATGAAGCAGAAGTAGATATTTTTCTGGAATTCTCTTGCTTTTTCTCTGATCCAACAGATGTTGGCAATTTAATCTCTGGTTCCTCTGCCTTTTCTAAATCCAACTTGAACATCTGGAAGTTCTCAATTCATGTACTGTTGAAGCCTTGCTTCGAGGATTTTGAGCATGACCTTCCTAACATCTGAAATGAGTGCAATTGTGTGGTAGTTTGAACATTCTTTGGCATTGTCCTTCTTTGGGACTGGAATGAAAACTGACCTTTTACAGTTCTGTAGCCACTGCTGAGTTTTCCAAATTTGCTGGCATATTGAGTGCTGCACTTTAACAGCATAATCTTTTAGGATTTGAAATAGCTCAACTGGAATTCCATCACCTGCACTAGCTTTGTTCATAGTGATGCTTCCTAAGGCCCATTTGACTTCACACTCCAGGTTGTCCGGCTCTAGTGAATGATCGCACCATTGTGGTTACCTGGGTCGTGAAGATCTTTTTTGTATAGTTTTTCTATGTATTCTTGTCACCTCTTCTCAATATCTCATGCTTCTTTTTAGGTCCATACCATTTCTGTCCTTTATTGAGCCCATCTTTGTATGAAATGTTCCCTTGGTATCTCTGATTTTCTTGAATAGTTCTCCAGTTTTTCCCATTCTATTGTTCTCCTCTTAAAATTTCTTTGCATTATTTACTTAGGAAGGCTTTCTTATCTCTCTTTGCTATTCTTTGGAACTCTCCATTCAGATGGGTATCTTTCCTTTTCTCCTTTGCCTTTAGCTTCTCTTCTGAGCTATTTGTAAGACCTCCTCAGACAACCATTTTGCCCTTTCACATTTCTATTTCTTGGGGATGGTTTTGACCACTGCCTCCTGCACAATGTCACAAACCTCCATTCATAGTTCTTCAGGTACTCTGTCTATCAGATCTAATCCCTTGAATCTATTTGTCACTTCTACTGTATAATCGTATGGGGTTTGATTTAGGTCTTACCTGAATGGTCTAGTGGTTTTCGCTACTTTCTTCAACTTAAGTCTGAATTTTGCAATGAAGAGTTCATGATCTGAACCACAGTCTTGTTTTTGGTGACTGTAATAGAGTTTCTCCAACTTTGGCTGCAAGAATATAATCAATATGATTTCGGTATTGACCGTCGGGTGATGTCCATGTGTAGAGTTGTGTTGTTGGAAGAGTGTGTTTGCTGTGACCAGTGTGTTCTCTTGGCAAAACTTTGTTTGCCTTTGCTCTGCTTCATTTTGTACTCCAAGACCAAAGTTGCCTGTTACTCTGGGTATCTCTTGACTTCCTACTTTTGCATTCCAGGCCCCTATGATGTAAAGGGGAGAAGGCAATGGCACCCCACTCCAGTACTCTTGCCTGGAAAGTCCCATGGATGGAGGAGCCTGGTGGGCGGCAGTCCATGGGGTCGCTAGGAGTCGGACACGACTGAGCGACTTCACTTTCACTTTTCACTTTCATGCATTGGAGAAGGAAATGGCAACCCACTCCAGTGTTCTTGCCAGGAGAATCCCAGGGACGGGGGAGCCTGGTGGGCTGCCGTCCATGGGGTCGCACAGAGTCGGACACGACTGAAGCGACTTAGCAGAGAGCAGAGCAGAGAGATGATGTAAAGGGCATCTTTTAAGGGTGTTAGTTCTAGAAGTTCTTATAGGTCTTCATAGAACCATTCAACTTGAGCTTCTTCAGCATTATTGGTTGGGGTATAGACTTAGATTACTGTGATACTGAATGTTTTGCCTTGGAAATGAACTGAGAACATTCTGTCATTTTTGAGATTGTACCCAAGTACTGCATTTCAGACTCTTGTTGCCTATGAGGGCTACTCCATTTCTTCTAAGGGATCTTTGCCCACAGTAGTAGATATAATGGTCATCTGAATTAAATTCGCCCATTCCTGTCCATTTTAATTCACTGATTCCTAAAATGTTGATGTTCACTCTTGCCATCTCCTGTTTGACCACTTCCAATTTACGTTGATTCATGGACCTAAGATTCCAGGTTCCTTTGCAATATTGGGGCTTCCCTGGTGGCTCAGACAGTAAAGCATCTGCCTGCAATGCGGGAGACCCGGGTTCGATCCCTGGGTGGGGAAGATCCCCTGGAGAAGGAAATGGCAACCCACTCCAGTATTCTTGCCTGGAAAATCCCATGGACAGAGGAGCGTAGTAGGCTACAGTCCATGGGGTCGCAAAGAGTTGGACACGACTGAGTCACTTCACTTCACTTGCAATATTGGTAAACAGTAGGTACTTAATAAATATTAAATGAATTGGAATGTAGTGGGATACAGACAATCCCAACTTACAATGGTAATACATGGTTTTTTGGTTTGTGTTTTTTTTTTACTTAATGATGGTAGAAAAGTGGTACACATTTGGTAGAAACCATACTTTGAATTTTGAATTTGATCTTTTCCTGGGTCAGTAATATGTGGTACAATACTCTTTCCAGTATTGGGCAGTGTTTGGGAGCGAGGTACAGCTCCCAGTCAGCCATGCCATTCCAAGAGTAAACAAGTGCTACACTGATAGCAAGTCTATGGCCAGGCAACCTTTCTGTTTTTCACTTTCAGCCCAGGATTCAATAAGTTACAAGAGATATTGAAAACTTTGTTATAAAATAGCCTTTTTAAAGATGATTTTGCCCAAATGTAGGCTAATGTGCGCTGAGCATGTTTGAGGTAGATTTGGCTAAGTCATGTTCAGTATGGTAGGTGTATTAAATGCATTTTTGACTTAGGATATTTTCAACCTAGGATGGGTCTATCAAGAGGTAACCACATTTTAAGTTGAGGAAGATCTGTCCTCATAAATTGGGATGACCTCATAAAGTGAAATGTAACACATGTAAATTCCTGCACTTGGACCCCAGCCTTCTGCACCAGGAAAGGAAGGGAAAGCAAGATTATGCATTCAGCAAACATCTGTTGAATAGCAAGTACATGCCAAGTGCTGTGCCTGACACTGGACACAGAGCAGGGAAAGAGGGAGATGAGTTCTCTGCCCCCATGGGGTTTACAGACTACTGAGATGACATGTTTTAGACAAGTAACTAAATGTAAGTGAAATGCCACAGAAAAGACATAGAGTGCCATGGGGATCCACCCTAGTCTGGAGGGTCAAGGAGGACTCGATAAGGAAGTGATATGTAAGCTGACTGAAAAGATCACTGGAGTTTTCCAGGCAAAGTCAAGGTTGATGGGGCCCAGGGGAGGGTTGGGTAGGAGATATGGTTTTTAGCAGATCTTTATTATCACTTTCTTAGGTAAGCCTTCCCTGACAACAGCATGGATCGTAGCAACATGGATCGTTCTTACAGAGCTTCACTGTTGTAGATTCATGTTTATCTCTGTCATTACTTGATTAAAGCCCATTACCCCACTAGACTATTCACAGTGAAGAGTCCCTTTTTCCTTACCAGTGTATTCCCAGGAGAGCAGGTTCTCAACTGATGTCTATGTGAAGGAAAGAAAGAATAAATGAGTGAGTTAATGAATGAGAAGGTGGGCATTCCAGGAAGAGGGAACAAGTACCGCAGACTAATATGTCTGGGAACATATTAAGAAAGAGAAGGAGTGTCTGAGAAAAACTAAGCACCAACTACATACGCAGTAACAAAGTGAAGCAGACTCGGGCTTTGCTAAGAAAAATCATCTCTCTGACTACTCCTTAAGATGAAAGTGAAAGTGAAGTCGCTCAGTTGTGTCCGACTCTTCGGGACCTGGTGGACTGCAGCCCACCAGGCTCCTCTGTCCATGGGGTTCTCCAGGCAAGAGTACTGGAGTGGGTTGCCATTTCCTTCTCCAGGGGAATCTTCCCAACCCAGGGATCGAACCCGGGTCTCCCGCATTGCAGGCAGACACTTTAACCTCTGAGCTACCAGGGAAGCCCAGACTATCCCTATATAGTACAGTGAAGTCGCTCGGTTGTGTTTGACTCTTTGTGACCCCGTGAACTGTAGCCTACCAGGCTCCTCTGTCCATGGGATTTTCCAGGCAAGTGTACTGGAGTGGGTTGCCATTTCCTTCTCCCTAGGGTGTGGTTTTCTTTCCCAGGGACTACATTTCAGAATGAACTGTGACAAACGTTTGCAGAACTTTTCCATGTGGGAAGCTCTGTCCCATGATGGAAAAGGGCATGGGATTTCTGACTCAGACCTGAGTTGAAATTTCACCTCTACCACTGCTGGCTGAATCAATGAAACACTTAATTTCTCAGAGCCTATGTTCTTATCTATAAAACAGAAATAATATTATCCACATTCTGAAAGCTAAATAGAATGACATGAAAAATGCCTAACCTGGTACCTGGCATACAGTAGGCCTCCAGTAAATTCAAGTTCCCCCCTCAACCAGTTTATTAGAAGAAAAAGAACTCTGGGCTCTTTTGAGTTCAGGAAGGCTTCTTGAAGGGGGCAAAATTTGAGCTGATTGCTTAAGGACTGGGAGATTTTATTTTACTGAAGAAAAGAGAGGACCTAGTTGGGGGTAGAGGGAGGGTAATGGTGCTGAGCTCTGTGCATAGACAGAGAATCAAGCAGAGCCCAGTCCTAGCTCCAGGCCAACAGAGTCCCTCCTTCCATCCCTGATCTCACCTTCCCAACAGGAAGTTAGTTAGTGCCCTGGGTGCCTCTGACTAGGGTGTGTCTTTTGAAAAGAAGGGAACCTACAGCCTCATTCAGCATTTCCTCACAAACTTAGCCTCTGAGAGCCTGAACTCTGAGCTTGTGTAGTACACACACTCCACTAAAGGAGGTTTGAGCAAGTACTGGTGTGTGTGTGAGTGTGGTTGTGAGTGCATGCCATGTGCACACACCAAACACGCAGCAAAGCCAAAACAAAGAGTGCTCCCCACCCTGGCCTTAGAGCCTGGCAGTAGTAAGTGACAGCAGCCCATCTAGAGGGTGGTTTGGGGTATGGAAGGACTAGTAAGGGAGAAGAGGGGCGAGAGATGGAAAAGAACACATGTTCAAAAATAAACACTGCCTCCTGCTAAATGGTCTAGAAAGCATCTGTGAGAGGGGGCTCTGGGCTGTGGGGTTTCCGAGGATGGTTAGTGCGGGAATGTTTTGTCTGTGGGTCGGGGTTGGGGGCTTCCACATCCTGGCCCTCCGCCACATCTGGGGAAGTCATCTCTGCTGGGCTGATGGCTCCCTGAGCACTCCTGTTTTAATGGCTCGTGGTGCCGCAAGAAGTGGCCCTGTAATGGCCATTCCAGGCCGCCCTGGGAAGGGCCTGGGGCTAGCCCCTGGCAGCCTGACGGCGTTTCTTCTGCCCCAGGCCATCTGCCACCTCTCAGCCCCTCTTCGCCCAGGTGGGCTGGCCTGCATCCTGGTTGGGACTGGGAGCCTCAGATCGGCTGTGGAGCCGCAGGGGGACTAGTGGTGGTGGTTTAGTCACTAAGTCATGTCCGATTCTTGTGACCCCATGGACTGTAGCCCACCAGGCTCCTCTGTCCATGGGACTTTCCAGGCAAGAATCCTGGAATGGGTAGCCATTTTCTTCTCCAGGGGATCTTCCCTGACCCAGGGATAGAACCTGGATCTCCTGCATTGGCAGGTGGTCTCTGCATTGCAGGCGGATTCTTTACCGACGGAGCCACCGAGGAAGCCCCCTCGGGGACTCAGCACTCAGAGCGTGGAAGGATGTGGTCTCCCTCTTCTGAGCGCCAGTCCCTTGAGAAGGCGCTGGCTCCTATCTCCATCACGGTCTTCCCTCTTCTTTTGATGCAGCTCTATCTCATCTCTTTGTAAAAGGGAGAGGTTCAAGGTTATGGGGTCACTTCCAAGACCAAACGGTGCAGAAAGGGCAGGCACAGCACACTGAAGAAGAACTGCTTCTCCCTGTGAAGCAGGGGATCAGGAGGAGATACGAAAGGAACAAAGCAGAGAGCTGTGTGGAGGGTTCCTGCCTTGGCTGTCCCCACAGGCCAAGGAGGACCCCCTAGTAATTTCTGCCTGCACGCTCCAATGTAGCCTCATCCTAGAGCCAGTCCCTCAGCTTGAGACGGGGAACTGCAGGTGCAGGTAAACCTGCTGACCAGGGAACTCTGGAATGGCATGTGTTAATGGCATCGGCCCCTCGCCTTGCTGACAGCTCTAGACAATTACCGGGAGGGCCCAAGAGAAGGAACTTTGCGTGTAGTTGCCCGCAGGTTGCAAGGATGGAGTAAACGGGCTGTGGCTTCAGCAAGGGTGAGATAACTAACTGACCTCCCTATGCCTCCGCAGCAGCCTGAAACGGGGCCCACAAGTGCATGGGGAGAAGCTGGAGGGACAGAGGAGAGGGGAGGGCTTGCTCCTCTCAGCAAAGGGCTCGTAAAGCTGCAGGTGTGAGATGTTGTTATTTAGTCTAGAGCCTGGTATGTGACAGCCCGGACCCTCACTCCTGCGACTGCCGCCTCCGCCTCTGCTGGCCAGATAATTAGTCCATTACGACTCTCCCACCTCGGGTGGGTGGGGGCAGGGTGAGAGCCCACCCTCAGACTCCTTGTAATTCAACTTCCTGTGTTTTATGGAAACAGGCTGTTGGGGGCAGAGAGCGAAAGGCCCTCCCTAGGCTCAACCAACCCCTTGCAACGCTCCCAGCCCCCACCTCCCTCCTTCGACCCAAACCTCGTTGCCGTGGTGACCAAATGTTATTTCCCAGCTCCCTATTCCAACTAATTTGTAAAAGTTTCTTAAATCTTTTACCTGCCTGAAAAATGAATGTAAGACAGGTCTATCTCTTCCCAAGTCTTGCTCTGCCTGTCTCTCTTCCCCTGCATCTCTCCACTGTCTCTCTCTATTTTTATTACACGCTTATCGCCTTTTTCCCTCCTGCTTTTGAAATTGATTTCCTTTCCTTTCTCCCCCTATTCAGGACCTAAACGCTGAATGTTCGATATTTCATTTGAGACCGCTAATCGCATTACTGCCCTTGACGTTTTACAGATATCATATTATGGGCGCAAATTTGGCAAATTATTAGCGCTGTAATGTATAGCTTGTCAGAGGTATTTAAGACGCTAAGAGCCCAAGGCTTATCGGGGTTAGCAGAGAGCTCTCGTTGAGCTTTTGAAATGCAGAGAGCCAGTTATAAAACACACTGTGACTCTCTCTTCAGCTGGTGAAAAAAAGGAAAAGAGAAAAAGAGAAAGAAAAAGAAAAAAAAATGTCACCCGTCTATCAGAGGCTTCCAGGGCTGATAACAAGCAAAATTCTTCTCTGTGGGTTTCACTGGAAATGTGAGAAGCTTTTAAAACATTTCTCAAGCTGTCTGGAAAAGGAAAAAAAAAAAATCTTTATTGAAAGGATGTAGCGGTCTTTTTTACTGTGGCCTATTTATCTCTGGGGAAAAAGCTGTAACAAGAAGATCCCCCGCCGACCATCAGCCGTGTCGGGGCCTGCCTGGCTTTGGTGGCAGGACTTTGGTGTGGGGGGCTTGCTGAGAGACAGTGGGGCCACCTTTGGCAAAGAGGGGAAAGGCTGCTGGCTCTAGCGCATTCCTGCAGAAGAGGCAGCCTCAGCACAACACCGAGCGCGGTGCTCAGGGCTCAGCGGACACAACCCGACAAACCCTGTTTGAATGAATGGATGACTAAACCAACAGCAAACCAGACCAGCAGAGCCTTGAAGTGGCTGCTCCACCGGCCGGCCCAATAATGTGCTCCGTACCTGTGACCCCCGGGTACTGGAAGCAGTGACACCTGTGCGTCCGCAGGCGTTCTTCAGCCTCCCACGAGCCTCCTGCTCTCTGAGGCTGTGGGGTCCTCTCTGTCCTGTCACTGTCATCTGCTGACGACATCTCTCTGCATGGTCCTTGGCTTGCTCTCTCTCTGCTCACCCCTGTTCCTGCCTCCATCTTGGGAATGTCCACGCCCACATGGACCATCCGCATCCTGGGACTCTCGACTCCAGTCTCCTTCACTCCTCCGGCAGAAGTCCATAGCAGTATGGCCACGCTCTCCATCTGACCATCTCCCAGAATTTCTTCACCTCAGAAATCCCACCTTCCAACCAGAACCTTTATCCTGCATCTGTTCCACTTCCTCACTCCCACGGAATCTGCTTTTTGACCTTATTTAGACCTTCCATCCTTGGGCCGTTCCTAATTTAACAAGCCCATCATTCCTCTCCTAGCTTCACTTCCTTTCTTACCCAACCTTGACCCTTTAATCAATCTGTTGAAAGAATTTCTTCCTTCAATTTCGTTACCCCTGTTCCTTTCTGCCCCACTTATCTGCCTTTCTCAGCTCCAGATCCATATCCCCACTTGCTTTCTCCTCCACTTCTGGCCTGCAATGCTTGACTAAGAAAATCACACAACCTCCTGGTATCAACCTAGCCAGGCCCTGAACGCATACCACCAGCCCCTTGGCTTGTCCCACGATGAGGTCTCTCTTTCATTTCCCACAGCAATTGTTTTAAGCCTTTTCCTCTCTCTAAAAAAATGTCCTTCCTTGCCTCTGTTTACCTCATTCTCCATAGATGACTTTATTTCTTGCTTTACAGAGAGAACAGAGGCCAACAGGCTCAACTTTCTCCCCTCTGACCCTCTCCTTGGCCCTGGTGGTCACCTTCCCTGCTTCACTCACTGCCAGTCCTCCCACTGTTCGTGCCCATCACTCCTGCCCCTTGAGATCTTGCACCATCTCTTCAGTTGTGTGTGATTCTTTTTTAATATTTATTTTGGTTTTGGCGGTGTTGGGTCTTAATTGCAGCTTGCAGGATATTTGTTTGTGGTGCACAGGCTCTTCATTACAACGTTCAGCTTTCTCTCTAGTTGAGGCATGTGGGTTTAGATGCCCCACAGCATGTGGGATCTTCCCAGACCAGGAATCAAACTTGCATTCCCTGCATTGGCAGGCGGATTCTTGATCACTGGACTACTGGGGAAGTTCTTCTTCCCTTGTATTTTAAATGCCCCGCTTCCGATCAGTACCTTTCCTTCTACCTTTGAGCACCCTCAAGTTTCCCCTTTAAACCTTCTTTTCATGTTATCTTCCAAGCACATTACTGTCCCCATGTTCCTCTTTCTTTTCACTGATAAACCTGTTGAAAAGCAGTCTTACTCTTATCCCCTCTACTTCTCAATTTCCAATTCATCCAGCCCACTGTAGACCATGTTCTGTCCCTACTGAAACTGTGATCACCTCTTTCTACTTCAGGTTATTTTTCCATAGCTTCTCATTTGTTTGGCTCTTACCTACTCCCTCTTATTCTCATTTTCTAGCTTCTCCACCACCAACAGGGGTGCTGCTTAGAGTACTCTGCTTCTCTTCTCACGTTACACGTCTGGCCTGGCTAAGCTCCTTCAGGCCTGTGGTGTCATACACCATGTGAACACTGATGACTCCCATGTCTACCACCTCAGCCTCAACCTCTCTCCTGAATATCATGCCCATATTCCAACTGCCAATTCACTATCTCCCTGTAAACCCAGAGCACCTCAGACTCAAGATATTCAAAACATTTTCACTATTATATTTTTTTTCAAGTCTACAACTTTAAATGATCCTTAAGCACCATCCAATCACACATACAGAGAAACCTGGTTCAACATAGATTGTTTCCTCTTTCCTTCCTTTTATCTGTCCTCTTTTGCCTAAAATGAAAAGAAATTGGGGTGGGAATCAGAGAAGCAGGGCGTCCCAGGTGGCTCAGTAGGTAAAGAATCCACCTGCAATGCAGGAGACATCGGCAAAAGCCTGTTCGATCCCTGAGTCGGGAAGATCCCCTGGAGGAGGAAATGGCAACCCACCCCAGTATTGCTGCCTGGAGAGTCTGATGGAGAGAGGAGCCTGGGGAGCTGTAGTCCATAAGGTCACAAAAAGTGGAACATGACTGAAAGTGACTGAGCACACACACGGAGAGGCAAGTCCCTTACCTTGCACTTCATATCAAAATTAATTCCAGATGAATTTAATAGTTAAATGCAAAGGATGAGCCACAGCTAGATCTGTATCAGACATAAATACGCGGCTGGTTAAGGAAGGATCTTCATCAGCTCAGTTCAGTCGCTCAGTTGTGTCCGACTCTGGGACGCCATGGACTGCAGCACGCCAGGCTTCCCTGTGCATCACCAACTCCCAGAGCTCGCTCGAACTCATGTCCATCGAGTTAGTGATGCCATCCAACTATATCATCCTCTGTCGTCCCCTTCTCCTGCCTTCAATCTTTCCCAGCATGAGGGTCTTTTCCAATGAATCAGTTCTTCACATCTGGTGGCGAAAGTATTAGAGCTTCAGCTTCAGCATCAGTCCTGCCAATGAATATTCAGGACTGATTTCCTTTAGGATTGACTGGTTTAATCTCCTTTCAGTCCAGGGGAGTCTCAAGAGTCTTCTCCAACACCACAGTTCAAAAGCATTATTTCTTTGGCACTCAGCTTTTCTTTATAGTCCAATTCTCACATCCATACATGACTACTAGAAAAACCATAGCTTTGACTCGACAGACATTTTTTGGTAAAGTAATGTTTCTACTATTTAATATGCTGTCTAGGTTGGTCGTAGTTTTTCTTCCAAGGAGCAAGTGTCTTTTAATTTCATGGGTGCAATCACTGTCCGCAGTGATTCTGGAGCCCCAGAAAATAAAGGCTCTCATTGTATCCACTGTTTCCCCATCTATTTGCCATGACGTGATGGGACCAGATGCCATGATCTTAGTTTTCTGAATGTTTTAAGCCAACTTTTTCACTTTCCTCTTTCACTTTCATCAAGAGGCTTTTTAGTTCCTCTTCACTTTCTGCCATAAGGGTGGTGTCATCTGCATATCTGAGGTTATTGATATTTCTCCCTGAAATCTTGATTCCAGCTTGTGCTTCCAGCCCAGGATTTCACATGATGTACTCTGCATATAAGTTAAATAAGCAGGGTGACAATATACAGCCTTGACGTACTTCTTTCCTGATTTGGAACCAGTCTGTTGTTCCTTGTCCAGTTCTAACTGTTGCTTCAGACCTGCATACAGATTTCTCAAGAGGCAGGTCAGATGGCCTGGTATTCCCATCTCTTGAAAAATTACCCACAGTTTGTTGTGATCCGCACAGTCAAAGGCTTTGGCATAGTCATTCAGTTCAGTTCAGTTCTGTCGCTCAGTCGTGTCCGACTCTTTGCGACTTTTCTTGCCACCTCTGCTTAATTTAAGATCTTTTGCTTCTGTTAGGTCCATACCATTTTTGTCCTTTATTGTCTCCATCTTTGCATGAAATATTCTCTTGGTATCTCTGATTTTCTTGAAGAGATCTCTAGGCTTTCCCATTCTATGTTTTCCTCTATTTCTTTGCACTGATCACTAAAGAAGGCTTTCTAATCTCTCCTTGCTATTCTTTGGAACTCTGCATTCAGATAGGTATATCTTTCCTTTTCTCCTTTGCCTTGCACTTCTCTTCTTTTCTCAGCTATTTGTAAAGCCTCCTCAGACAACCATTTTGCCTTTTTGCTTTTCTTTTTCTTGGAGATGGTCTTGATCGCTGCCTCCTATCAGTTCAGTTCAGTTCAGTCGCTCAGTCGTATCCGACTCTTTGCGACCCCATGAATTGCAGCACGCCAGGCCTCCCTGTCCATCACCAACTCCCGGAGTTCACTCAAACTCACGTCCATCGAGTCGGTGATGCCATCCAGCCATCTCATCCTCTGTCGTCCGCTTCTCCTCCTGCCCCCAATCCCTCCCAGCATCAGAGTCTTTTCCAATGAGTCAACTCTTCGCATGAGGTGGCCAAAGTACTGGAGTTTCAGCTTTAGCATCATTCCTTCCAAAGATCACCCAGGGCTGATCTCCTTCAGAATGGACTGGTTGGATCTCCTTGCAGTCCAAGGGACTCTCAAGTGTCTTCTCCAACACCACAGTTCAAAAGCATCATTTCTTCGGTGCTCAGCTTTCTTCACAATCCAACTCTCACATCCATACATGACCACAGGAAAAACCATAGCCTTGACTAGACGGACCTTTGTTGGCAAAGTAATGTCTCTGCTTTTGAATATGCTATCTAGGTTAGTCATAACTTTCCTCCCAAGGAGTAAGCGTCTTTTAATTTCATGGCTGCAACCACCATCTGAAGTGATTTTGGAGCCCCCCAAAATAAAGTCTGACACTGTTTCCACTGTTTCCCTATCTATTTGCCATGAAGTGATGGGACCAGATGCCATGATCTTCGTTTTCTGAATGTTGAGCTTTAAGCCAACTTTTTCACTCTCCTCTTTCACTTTCATTAAGAGGCTTTTTAGTTCCTCTTCACTTTCTGCCATAAGGGTGGTGTCATCTGCATATCTGAGGTTATTGATATTTCTCCTGGCAATCTTGATTCCAGCTTGTGCTTCTTCCAGCCCAGCGTTTCTCATGATGTACTCTGCATAGAAGTTAAATAAGCAGGGTGTTAGTATATAGCCTTGACATACTCCTTTTCCTATTTGGAACCAGTCTGTTGTTCCATGTCCAGTTCTAACTGTTGCTTCCTGACTTGCATATAGATTTCTCAAGAGGCAGGTCAGGTGGTCTGGTATTCCTATCTCTTTCAGAATTTTCCACAGTTTATTGTGATCCACACAGTCAAAGGCTTTGGCACAGTCAATAAGGCAGAAATAAATGTTTTTCTGAAATTCTCTTGCTTTTTCGATGATCCAGTGGATGTTGGCAATTTGATCTCTGGTTCCTCTGCATTTTCTAAAACCAGCTTGAACATCAGGAAGTTCACGGTTCACGTATTGCTGAAGCCTGGCTTGAGAATTTAATGTCACATATCTCAGTCCATAGTTCTTCAGGCTGTCTATCAGACCCTCATAGCATAAACACAATGGAAAAAGTCACCAAAAAATTTAAATTGCTATACCACAACAACAAAATCCCATCATAAAAGGCAAATGACAAAATGCCAGTTTAGAAACAAAAATTTACAATAAACATAGAAAGTATACTTACCTTAATATGTAAAGAGCTCTTACAAATCAATAAAAGTGCTACTAGCTCAATATAAATGAACTAAGGCATGAACAAGCAGTTCACAAAAGAAATACAAAAATCTTCAAAATAATAAAGCTAACATAAATTAAATAAATGATAAAACATTTGGTCTATATAAAGTAGCATCTTTTAAAATTATAAACTTCAGTGCTTATTTAATAAGGATAGCGTTAGACAGTCTTATATACTATTGGTAAAATTATATATTTGTTCTAGAAGCAGTTTTGTAATGTATAGCAAAAGTCTTTAAATATTCATATTATTTTTCAGTAATTCCCTTTTTGGAATCTACTCTAAGAAAATAATATGAAATGTAGCCAAAGATTTACGCATAAGGATAATCATTTCAGTATTATTTATTACAGGGAAAATCTAGAAACAAGCTAAATGTTCAACAACAAGGAAAAGGTTACATAAATTATAGTACAATCGTGTGATGAGATATTGTACAGCCATTTGAGAAATCTGTTTTGAAGAATATATCAGCAGAGATTCTAAAACAAAAGATAAGTAAAAACTATGCATAGACAAAAATGGAAGCAATTATACCAACACATTTTAGTGGGTGCTATGCTTATGGGTCACTTCGTTTACTTCTTTAGAGTTCTCTTGATTTTCTAAATGATCTACAATGAGTATATATTACTTTTACAATCAGAAAAAAAATCTTTAAAAAATATTGATCATATAGTCACCAATCATCCTTGCATGCTTGTGCTTCTACTTTCTATAACCTCCTAATATTTCAGTCCTTTCTTACAGCCCTTGCCAATGACATTTTACAGACACGGGTGTCACTCTTCTTAGGGTCCACCCAGGCCTCCTGGAACCCTCGAGGTAACTTTAAGGTCCTCAGTAAGTTGCACTAAGTGCTTCACACCCCAGCAACAACCTAGTTCCTCAGTTCCCTTTCCCATTTGCCTCAGCCTTCTCTAAAGGTGCTCTGCTTTTGCATAATTCCATGGCATTGCATATCTTGTGCCATCTGCCTGTTGTTTTCTTACTTCCCTTTTCCAACTATAAGAGTATTTCTTCCAGACTCAGCTCAAGAACCCTCCCTGTCCCAAGCACCTAGTTATTCTTTTTGTCATGCACCCAAAGAACTTTCCCAGACTTCTATCATAGCAGTTAACCCCACGAGACTCTGAGAGCTCAGAGGCCAAAGTCTTTTCCTTATTTTTGCTTACTTTCTCAGCACCTAGACAAGGCCTGGCATGTAGTAGATATTCAGTGAATATCAGATGAGCGTTTAGAGTGAGGACTTCTGACTCTTCCTTGTACCTTTGATAAAGAAGGAGAGAGCCCCTCTGGCCATGACATTTCAGGGTCAGAAGAACTCTGGTCCTAAACTCCATGTTTGAATTCTATTAGGACCCATTATCATCATCCAATCTCTGCTTGAATACTTCTTATGAGAGGGAGCTCATTACTTTTCAATGTGGTCCTTATTTGGATAGCTCTGTTAGAAAATACGTTTCTTAAAATGAGCCCAAATCTGATAACCTGTACAAGAAAGGAATCTAAAAAAGAATGAATATATGTATTGAACGTGTGTATAACTGAATCACTTTACTATACATTTGAAACTAACACAACATTGTAGATCAACTATATTTCAATAAAATTTAAATTTAAAAAAATATATTGATATAAGCCCAAATAATTTTTGTTGTTCAGTCGCTAAGTCATGTCGGACTCTTCGCTATCCTGTGGGCTGCAGCAGGCCAGGCTTCCCTGTCCTTCATTTATCTCCCAGAGTTTGCTGAAATTCATGTCTATTGAGTAAGTGATGTTATCTAACCATCTCATCCTCTGCCTGCCCTTCTCTACCTGCCCTTCTCTACCTGCCCTCTCTACCTGCCCTCAATCTTTCCCAGCATCACGGTCTTTTCCAATGAGTCGGCTCTTCTCATCAGGCAGCCAAAGTACTGAAACTTCAACTTCAGCATCAGTCTTTCCAAATCTTATAAACAACCTAAATTACCTTTAACTTCTACCCTCTTTTCTTGGTGTTTCCCATGGGGGAATCACCTCCCTCTGTCTTCATCAGCTTCCTTTTTACAAACTGACAATCCCCTTTCTTTCTATGGTGCTGAGTTTCCCAGCCTCCCTTGCAGTCCTGTCTCCTCCCCTCTGAAGTCAATACAGATTATCTCTCTGTGTGTTATTATTAGAATGATCTGCTGATTCAAAACAGTGGCTTACGTGTGTGAAAGCGCTGTGGTTTACAATAGGCCTTCACATAGATTGTTATTTGAGGCTGTCAAAGGATGGTGCCCAGACCTGCCCTGTGAATGCATGTGAATATCACATTAGTTGCTAACTGAAATTGAGTTTGTTATCAGTTAAAACCCCAAACTCTTTTCACTGCCGAATCATGTCTCTTTCATCCTATTCCTATGCTGTTGGGTTTTTAGATTCAAATTCAAATTTTCCCACTTATTGTTATTATTATCTTTTATAACTTATTGAGTCCCTACTGTATATAGAGGCTAGACATTTCAGATGTATGCATATATTGATATTATTTATCAAATGTTATATTTCTTAGTAAAGCTAGGATGGGCATTATTATTTCCATTTTAACAGGTAGGAAACCTGAAGCTCAGATAGGTAAGCAATTTTCCTGAAGCTGAGTAGCTTTTAAGAGGCAGAACTTTGTTGACTAAAAAGCTCATGTTCTTTTTATTATTTTTATAAATAAGTCTTTCAGTGGGGAAGAAGGAACAGGACAGTATCACCTGAGTGCTTGTTGTGTGATTGACACAGTATTGGAAACCTTGCATCAGCAATCACAGTGAAAGGCATTTGTAGGTGGCTTGCTGTATACCTAAGTTTCCTGCAAATGGGAACAGCCCAAAGCAGAGCAGATGCCTGGGCTTTTTGCTCAACAGTCCCTGAAGACCCACTGACCAAGGCGTGGGAGGAAGAATAAGCTCCAGCATGCTGGGGGAATGAAAGGGGAGGCCTGACGGACCTGCTGGGTTTGACAGGACTGAGCCAGGGTGGAGTTGTCCCTGGACCTGCACCTGTAAGAACTAGTCTCAAAGGAAGGAGAAAGTGAATGGCAATAAGGTAGAGGACTTTCAGTATCACAGAGATGGGGGAGTTTGCCCCTTCTCCCTGGTTTGGAGGGGACCACCTGGCTTTGAATGCCTAATGCATGCTGAATTAGTTATTGTTATCTGGAGAATAAATGAAAGTCCATGGAGACCTCTGGTCTGGGGAATTCATGTAAGCTGAACGCTTCAGTGCAAGCTGGTTCTCCCAAACTGTGCAATAAATAAATAAAAACGTATTAAGTAGTCTGGTCTCAGCCAGACTCTATGCTAGGTGCTGGGACTCAAAGAGTAAGACACCAGTAAGACACCTACTCTGAAACAGTTCAAAAGCTACTGACTGACAGTAAGGCAGAGGTGAAGTACAGGCATGTAAAGAGTCACCTAGATCAGATCAGGTGGAATGTCAGAAAAGGCTTCTATAGGAGATAATGCCAGGCCCAACTCGTAAGGAGTTGGCTGAAAAAAAGTGGATGGGCCTTCCAGGCA
Organism: Oryx dammah; assembly: GCF_014754425.2. NCBI lineage: Eukaryota > Metazoa > Chordata > Mammalia > Artiodactyla > Bovidae > Oryx > Oryx dammah. The sequence goes on along the minus strand of NW_024070212.1, from coordinate 99,335,576 downwards.
GAGGGATCAGAATGAACACAGGCAGAGGTATAAGAAAGCATCCTTTGGGAGGGAGGCCTAGACTCAGGTCAGCAGTGCAGGGGCATTTGGGTGAGGGACAGAGCACAGAAGGTGAGGCTGAAGAAGGAGGCGGGTTCATGGAACCTCTTGTAGCCTCGGCTAAAGAGCCTGAACTTGATTCTTTTCACCTAACAGTTGCATCTAAATCCCAAATACCATTTATTCACTGTTGGATTCTGCCAGAGCATTGGAATTTAGTCTAATTCAGAGACATGAATCACCCTTTGGCCCACCGTTCTCTCCTTCAATTTGGAAATCCGAACGAGGTGGTCATTCCTTTATCATCATTGCCATCATCGTCATTATCATCAAGGTGTTATCAGAATAACCAAATAATAACACATGGAACTGCCTATGGGACAGAATTGTCATCCTCCATTTCATCAACCTAGAGTTGGCGATACATCAAAGCATGTTTCTGACATTAGAAAATGGTCAAGTGGTCCTTCTCTGACCATTTATGATCTGATTCAGATATACAGTTAAAAGGTGTAGAGAATCAAGACAATAAAGTACCTATCTAGAACAGAAAGTGATGACATAGTCAAGTGGAAGATGTTACTCCAAGGGGGAATTGAGTTGTCGGCATATGACTACAGGCGAGTTACAGCGTCCTCTCCTGTTAGGAGTATGGAGTTTTCTGGCTTCATGCGGGTGGGGGTAGTACAAAAAGAACACCTTCATATATTTTCTTCCGTCCATATGAGGAGGGTCTTCTTCTATACCCTCCTGTCAGGAGGACTCTGCTTCTGAGAAGTTTGTGGAACTCCTACAGGTATTGCCTTGCCTTGTCTTAGGGTTCCTTGGAAGGAGCCAGGAGTCCAGCTCAGTTGTGTTCAAAGTTTGAATTTCATTTGTAGCACATCCACTGTGCATCATTAAAGGGATATAACTGTTGGGAGGGATATAACTGTCTTCTGGTCCATCGAGACAGCACAGAGCACGGTGGAATCAACTCCCTCTCCCTCTGCCATGGCTCATAGCGAGCTGCTAGAGTGATGTCCCCTTACAGGTCCAGGATTTTGAATGGGGCCCGGTTAAGGCTTCCAGTCAGAGAGCTCCTTTTTAAGAATCAGCTCCTTCAACCCTGTGGCCCATTGCTGACAGCGAGGCTGTTGGGAGCCAGCCATGTGCTGTGGGTGTAGGCAGTGCAAAAGGCATCTTGCTGGGAGAAGGTAGTGAGCACGCTGCAAGTCTTCCTTCAGTCTGGGGAGGAGAGAGAAAGGGTGAAGCAGGGTGATAAGGCCCTAAGCTTCTTCCTGCTTCCTTACTGAATGAGGGGACTCCTGAATCTAAAAACTGAGAAGGAGGCCCTGTCTGTTTCCTGGCTCCAGCACTACGGTGGCCTTTACTGTGCTTGCTGGTCATGGTGGAGCAGTGACCTCAAGAGGTGTGGCCAGGACCCAGTAGACTAGATAGGAAAGCTGGGGCTTCCCTCACTTTCTCTTAGCGTCTCCCAGAGCACTGAGTAGGGGCTGGGTTTCAAGAGTAGCTTAAGGGTACAGAGGCAGAAGGGGACTCTGCCAGAAGCACTGATCTCCAAAACATCTTCCCAGAATCAGGCTGCCTTCTCTAGAACTCAGTATGTAAGCACTTCAGGGATAAGGCAGTGGGGCCAAGTGTTGCTTTGAACTGGGTCACTCTGGAAGGTTGGAGAGCAAGTGGCACAGATTTATAAGATCTCATAAAACAGCCATGAAACTGATACAGGCTTCTGTGCTCGGAAGGTTCTGGGCTGTCCAAAGGGCTGTGGGCCCTGTGTCTCTGGGGCCCGGCGCTGCAGGCCTACAGCACCCCTGGGCTCTCTCCTTCTCGCTTTCCTCCTGAACTGCTGAGATGGGGAAGGATGGGGTCTCTTTGCTTCACTCTCATGAAATGGCGCATCAGTAAGTGCTACTTAAGAAAACACATGGTCTGCCCCTCGAAAAGGCCCCCCTCTGCTGCCTCCGCCACCAACACCTTTCTTTATTCCGCCCAAACCTCACCAAGGGGAATTCGAAACAACTGTGGTGATAAATCCGCCTGCAGATAATTGGCAAGAAAACAACACTTGTGCAGTATATAACGTTTTATGGTTGTTTCATGTACTTTATTATAATACTAATGAGCAGTTATATATCAGGAGCTAACTGCACGCCGGATTAGCTTGTTAGCATGATATGAAATGGCAGAGCAAACAGTCCAGGCCCCTCGCTCCCTGCATGCCTCCCCCCCTCCCCCCCACCCCTCGGTCCCATTTGCACTCAGTAATTAGTATGCAAATTAGGCCCCGGGACCACACAAGTTCTAGTATATTACAAGGGCTTTATTATGCTCTTGTGAGTACATGATGGAAACGGCCCATGACAGTGTTTATCTCACTACCTCTGTCTTGCCTTCTCCTTTATCTCTCTCTCTTTCTACCCCTCTGTGTGTGTGTGTGTGTGCGCGCACACACACACACACACCTTCCTTTACATGGTCTACAACCAACCTCTTCCTGAATCAGACCTCCAAGCTTAATACAGATTTAACTAGGTCTTTCTACCTTTATTTGAAAATATCCACTAATAGGAAGCCTGCTCCTTTGGGAAGCATGGTTCCATTCCAGTTGCCATACTTGAAAGAAAAATTTCTCTTTTTCTGTGATTGTTAGTATGTGTGTGTATGTGTGTGTCTCACAGACCCCTTTAAGAGTTTGTTGAGGGACATTCCTGGTGGTCCAGTGGTTAAGACTTCACAGGGGGTGCAGGTTTGATCCAATCCCATGGACAGAGGAGCATGGCAGGCTATAGTTCATAGAATCTCGAGTGAAGCAACTTAGCACGCAGGTATGTACAGGGAGCTAAGACCCCACATGCCTCATGATCAAAAAACCAAAAAACATAAAACAAAATCTATATTGTAACAAATTCAATGGAGACTTTAAAACATGGTCCATATTTTTAAAAATCTAAAAAATTAAAAAGAATTTGTTGAAAAAAAAAGAAGTCACGACCTCTATACATATTCACATATACACAACCATTTATATTCAGTTTTAGGAATCCTAAAACCCAGGCAAAGAGGAGGATCCATTGATTTTTTACCTCATATAGAGCCAAAAGTTACCTTTATTTAATTCCCACTGTGGAATTAAAGGTCTGCCCTTTGAATCTCTTCAGAGGAAATGTATTTTTTTTTTTACTCTGTGATAAAGTGGCAAATACTTAAGAGTTCCTCTCACATTTCTCAATGATTCTTTCCTCAGCTTCCCCAAGCAATGATCGTAAGTCATGATTTCAAGACATCTTTCCATCATCACCAAATCTGCCCTCATCGCCAGTGCCCCCCAAACAACGTGAAGGCCAAGTCCCAGTGGAATCTTCTCACTAGGCTTATGGTGTGACTGGCCTCGTTTGTTCTGCTCACTGTGTCTCTGCTCATGTGGCCGAGGCCTTCAGAAGTCTTCTGGTGGATGTACATTCACCCCAAACTCCCAGGTCTTCTTCCCATGAACTCTTCTCAAGACGTAACTCCTCCAGCCTACACTTTGAGGATTTATTTTTAGCCTATGTGTAGAATTGTTTTTTAGTCACCAAGTTGTGTCCAACTCGTTTGCGACCCCGTGGACTATAGCCCACCAAGCTCTTCTGTCCATGGGATTTCCCAGGAAAGAATACTGGAGTGGGTTGCCAGAATACTTAGCTTTTTCTGTTAAATTCCACTAGCCTTCCAACTTATGGAAGTAACTTTTGAATCCTGATTCTGCATTCCATCTTGTTGGCTTGTCCCTAGCTTGTCTCACTGTAAATTTGTCAGCCATATTGTTGCAAGTTGTTGATCAAAGTGCTAAACAGGACAAAGGACAAAATCCTGTCCTATGTCACTGAAGACCTCTTTTTCAAACGCTGACTGGTAGTCTCTGGGAACATTTATCCAGCCAACTCTGGATCTGCCTTTTTCTCTGCTATGTCTCCTCTATCTCTCTCCCTTTTTTGTCTAGTTTATGCTGCAAGTGTTTTTAAAAGGTCCACTCCTTCCTGAAAACATCTCTCCTAGATCCTGTATGTCTCCTGAAGCTCCCCGTAGTTCTCTCATTCTCTTGCATTTCTCTGCATTCTCTGCATTTCTTGAAAGACTTAAGCCTCCACTTCCTCAATTCCAGTTCCAGAAGTGACCTGGCTGGTCTGGCCTCTGCCCTCACCACTCCAATTAAACTGCTTTCACAAATTCAGTAACAACCTCTGAGTTGCCAAATCCTATGTACACTCTTCTGTCTCTGTCTTATTTAATTTCACTTTCATGCTTGGCACCAAAAAATCATTGCTTTCTTCTTCAAAAGCTCTATTCCTGTGACCTGCCAGGAGCCCGTGATGTGACCCAGATCTTCCCTAACTTTGAGTGTTCCCTTGTCAGTCTCTTGGGTTCCAGTTCTTTCACCTGCCACTAAGTCCCTCTGCTTTCTATCAATGGTTCTGTATTTCCTCTTCTTTTTATTTGACCATTTGTTTGTATGCTTATTCAAAGTAAGTACCACTGAGTAAGTCTATGTGCCATGTATGATATTAGATGGTAAGATACAAGGATCTAGCTAGCATGGGCACTAGCTTCAAGGAGCTTGAGCTAAGAATCCCATTTCAGTGTGATGAGTGCTTGAAGGGAGATATGAAAAGGGCATTATGGGAGCCAAGAGAAATGAGTGAACCAAGTTGGAGAGGGTAGAAATTATTTCACAAAAAAGGCAATACTAAAATCACTCTTAAAGTTTGAGTAAGGCTTTACTAAGCACTCCTAATAATCCCTCATTTCTGAATTCACTATTTTTCATCTGTATCACTGCAACACTCTTCCAAAATTTTCTGATTCCCATCTCACTCCTTGCTCCCTCTAACCTGCACCCCTCCAAGTCTGCCTTCCATCGTGCAGAAGAGTCGAAAATACAAATCTTATTCTTTGTAAAATCCTTCACTGACTTCCTTTGCTATAGGCTAACCTCCAGCTGCTTCTGCATAGTATGCACAGTCTTTCTTATGAATCTGGCCTCTGTTTAACCTGCCAGCTCTCTTGGAGGTGTGGAGTGGGGAAGGTTTGGTTGATTGGCAGGTGGTCCTGCCCACTGTGCTAGGGTCCATCACAGATGGCCATGAGAAATCCAGACTATAAAGACATCTTCCCACACTGACTTCAATTAAACTTTGAAGAGTGCTCCCCCTTCCCACCCAAGCTCAAAGTCTGTGATAATGTGTATCACAGGCCAAAGTATCCTGATGGCCTCCCAAGGATACCTTCGAGCCACCTGCCTCTCCTGCTGTCCACATCCCTTTCCCAAGCAACAGCAAAGAAAGCCCACAGGATAAGAAGACAGGAGAGAGCAGGGCAGGAGCTGCCCAAAGAAGGATCAGAAAGGAAGAATCTGTAAAGCATGAGCACAGAATAATGGGCTTCATGAATACTTAGCATAAGGAACAGAGGAAAAAAAATCTGTGTAGCAGGCAGTTTTTGTAAAGCGTTGAACTGTACCACACATCACCCCCTGACAGGCCCTGATGTTAGCTCCTGGAATGGATCACAAGAGACTCATTAGAAAAAACAAATATTATCGCACGCTGAAATGATTTATGGAGAAAAATGAAAAATTTGGTGTTGTTGCGTTCCCTCTCACTCACTCCCCCTCGCCTCTGCCTTCTTATGGGGAAGTTATTTATGGCTCCAGACCCTTAACAAGAGAACAGCAAAGCTCTGAGCTGATCACTCCTGCAAACTGCCTACATTTGATTTTTATTAGTGACTTAAAGCTTCCTTTTTTTTCTTTATTGTCCTGGGCGAAACAAAATGCATTTTAATGCCTGCTATTCAGGCCAGATAAGAAATGTGTATATGCCTCCCCCACAAAGCAACCAGGGCAGCGTCTCTGTCCAGAACTGAGGGTGATGCGGGAGTGAGGTGGGAGAAAGACCATACTCCTTGAATGGATGAGCCAAGTGCCGTGAATAGGGGCACTAATACATCCTCCTTTTGTGGTGGCCGCTGGGCCCAAGTTCATGTCCATTGACTCAGTGATGCCATCCATCCATCTCATCCTCTGTTGCCCTCTTCTCCTTCTCCTTTCAATCTTTCCCAGTTCCAGGGTCTTTTCCAATGACTCTGCCTCATGTACTTCCTTTTATGGAAGAGAAACTTCAGAGAAGTCAAGTAACTTACTCGAAGTCACACAGCTAATATCAACTGAGCCAGGATTCAAATCCAAATCCATCTCACATGGTTATCTAGATTTTTTTTCCTCTGTATGCACCCTCTTAGAGTGACTCATGACGTCTTTAGAATCATAATTCCTGAGCACTAATTGAAAGGCTCCTCAGAGACCTATTTCAGAGCCCCATCTCCTGCCCACCACAGAAGCTTTCCCATTTCTATGCCAGACAGGTAACCACTGTGCCCCTGCTGGAAGCTGCTCTTTTCTAGGGCATTCCAGGGCACTGTGGAACAGCTCCAGAGGGTCCCACCAGCTTCTCACACTGAACGGTGATGGGTGAATCTTCAGTATGGTGGTCAGATGCCTTCCCATTCTGGATGCCTCACTCTGCAGCCTTGTAGCTGTTAGCCTCCTTCTTACCAGGCCTCTCCTGGAGATGGGTAATTTTATAAAATGAAATCTTGAGAAATCCCTCTTGAGAAAAATTTTAGCCTTTGTTGTCCCTGGGTGGAGGGGGGTCTTTACTTCCCGCACTGTGGCAACCAGGGCTCTCCCTACAGGAAAGTATGGGCTTGACCTAACTAACCTCACTAACTGACCCACCTAACCTGCCTAACCCTGTTTCTCCCTGATCCCCAGGGTCTCTGACCTCTGTCTCTGAACCTGGTCCTTCCGGCCCTAGAGTCTCTCCAGCCACTTCTCATACAAATGATGGCAGCTCTTGGCCAAGAACAGAGTGAGAACCAGTGCAGACTCCCTTGGACCCTGGAGGCAACTTTGCAGTAACCATCATTTTTCCTTTTCCAAGTTATTTCCATTCTAATTCAGCCAACAGTGAGCTCCTACTGTGGAGCAGACAGTTAACAAAGATGCAGGAGAAAACTCAGTGGGCAGGAGCTGACCAGGTCTTTCATCTGTATCTGGGCATCAGGAGTCTAAGGTTTCTGCCTGGCTGAGGACACACTCAGTGGGTTGCAAACTAGCCTTGGCGATTAGCCCCACTGGTGCCTCTGGATTTTAGGTTGTCCGGTGGGTTGGGGAGGATGCTGGCAGTGGAGAAGTGGTCACCAAGGAGTAGGGAACCCCTGCGGGGAGAGCTGAGGAGCCCATCCCCAGCCAATCCTAATCTGTGCTTTCTGCTCAGCTGGTCCTGCGGCAGGCCAGGCGGGGTTGTGGGGAGGAGGGAAGCTAGGGTCCCGGCAAGAGAGGATGGGGAACCCCGGATGAAAGGCCGTGGGGGCGGCACTTCAGTGTCATCCAACGTAACTCACTCTGACATCTGAACAGAAGGAAGGGCCGTTGACTAAAGTGTAGCCCACTCACCCCCAGCCCCAACCTCTCCTGAGTCCCCAGAGGACTAGGAGCCTAGCCTGGGGGCATCGCTAGCCCTTCCCCCTGGGCAAATCAGGCTGGATCTAGGGTGTCCGCAGAGAGGAGCCAGGGAGGGCTGGAGAAAGTAGGGGCGCGAGGCTGGAGGGTCTGAGCCTCCCGCCCTGCCCCTGCCCCTCCCGGGCCTGCTCAGGCCGGCCGCCCTGGGCCTCATTCCTGCAGGGCCCCGTCTCTCGGCAGTGTTGCTAGGTGCGGTGAGCCCGGGTGCCTGCCACCCGCCGGCCCCGGCTCCGCCCGGAGACCACTGGGGAGGCTGGGAAGAAGGAGTCGCATTATTTGGTCGATCCCGCCCTCCCTCCCTCCCCCCGCGGCAGCACAGTGAGCTTTCCGGAGCGATGGTTATGAGCCAGCCCATCCCCAGGCCTTCCTCTTTGTGCGGAGACCTCCCCGTCAGACCCCCCACCTTCGCTCGCTCCCCCCTCCCCCTTCCCTCTGGTTCAGCAGAACCAGAGTTAAGCTCGGGGTTAATGCCCAGTGACACCTGCGGGTTGGCCAGTGTTGTTGACATGGGGGTGGGGGGAGGGGAGAGATGGGGGGAGATCGTTGGTGGCTTTATTATGGAGAACTCAGCAGGCCTGGGGCCTTCTATTGTCCAAGTGGCAAATAAATAAATAGGAGAAAGTAAGTCTTCCCCATGGCTTACCGACGGGAGGTTAACAGCTGGACATGACATGACAAATTGGGCATTTTTCTTTGGGGACTGATCCTTACAGCAGCTAGCAGGGAGAATGAGAGTGCGCAGGCTGGGGGGAGTTGAGAGAGAGCGAGAGCAGGCGCACAGAGCCATCTAGTCACCGAAGTCCACGTGGAAGCCGAGTGTGCGTGTCCATGGGGATGTCGCTGGGGTGTGCGGGGGACATGCCATCATCTGTCGGTTATTTGTGGGGGGGGGGCGGCGGGAAACAGGCGTTTTGTGTGACTGCCTACGGAATAAATCCCAGAGCCCTGGAAGCTGGGTGTCTGGCTGTGGAGAGAGAGATCTCACCCCTGGGATCTGTCTCCTTGGATCCCCTCCCTGCCTACAGCCAAATGGACAACCGAAATGGCTCAGATCCTGAAGGGTCTCCTCCCTCCAGTTGGGTAGGATTACTGGGCAGTTGGAAGCAGTGGAGCAAGCAGTGGCCTCAAACCCGAGACTACCAACAGGGTCTTGCAAGTATGCCCAGTTGATTGGAACTGGTCCCGGCTGAGCATCCCACTTGTATCTGTAGCGGGGACCAGGGAGCAGCAGCTCTCCAGTAGCTCTCCCTGGACCCCATCCTGCCTCCTTTCTCTTCCCTAAGGAGGGCCTAGCAGCAGGAAGTCAAGGGGCCCAAAGGAGATAGTCTCTCCCAAACGACCTCAGTTGCCCTCTGTGAATTGGAGGAGGTGGGGATAAAGGACAGAGCGGGGCAGAGAATGCTTGGGCAGAGAATGCTTGGTCTCTGCCAGGGCCCCAGAAACCTTCAAGTCCAGGCCTGCCCTCCATCACCTTTTTCTGAAGCAACAGCAGGTTCATCGCTCAGACCTGGGATCTCATCCTGTCCCTCCTCTTCTCAGCTCTGTGATCTTGGCATGTTATTTAACTTCTCTAAGCCTCAAGTTCCTTATAGATAAAATGGGGATAACACTGCCCTTTCCTCATAGGCTGATGTGAGGTCTAAAAGAGTTGATGCATGAAGTTCTGAGCACAGAGGCTGACGTGTGATTAATCCTTTAAAATGCTATTTAAGGTTGTTCTGGGTAGCCAGCCTTTTTCTCCCTTTTGCCCTGTGTCTTAAATTGACTGGGGCCAGGTGAGGGAGTGGGGGGAGGCTATAGAACAGTCCTCTGAAAAGTGGGGGAGTGTATATCCAGTTCACATTCACAAAACTTAGAATTACACCATCTCCAAATGTCTGCATCCAGCCTAGAGTCTCCACAAAACCTCTCCTGCAAGAATCGCCCTCTTCCCTTCATTCTCCCCAAACCTGGGTTTCCAGCAGTGGGTGGCAAGGAGAATCCTTTCTGGTGGTGACTCTGCTCCATACTTACTCCATGGGGGGGAGCCTGGCCAGCATTCCAAGGACATTTAGAGGGAAGAGAGGATGCCTGACTTTCAGGAGGGTTTGTGGTTTGTTCTTCTGGAAGGCAGACTCTCTGTTCTCCCCCTGAGACCAGAGAAAAACTAGAGGAAAGTGGTGAGAGGAGCTGAAGTAATTAATTCATTTAAGAAGTACTTAATGAACACTTACCAAATGTCAAGCCCAGCTCCAGGCACTGGGAATACGGCCATAAACAAAGCAGGTGGAAACTCCTGTCCTCCTGAAACTTACATTCTGTCTATAAGAAAGGCATTGCAGTGTCAAGGCACCCCAGAGGTGCCTCCACCTCTTACCTGTGCCTCTCAGCCAGGGCCTTTTGTGATGTCTGATGCTCTTCCTGTTGGACTCTTATCAGGCATGCACAGGAATCTCAAAGAGAGCCTGGAAGATGTTCAGGACACCAGCAAATTGCTGATGGAACATCTGGTACATTTGGTTGGAGGGAGGGCAGCTCCCAGTGATTCACCAAAACCTTTCTTACAGGGAGATTTGAGAGGAGGAGAAGGAGGAGAAATGTGGAGGAGGAAGCTAGTGTGCATGTTTTGCAGGCTTATTTCACACCAGAACCCCAGGCACTTGACATTCATTGTCCAATTTCACCCTCCCAGGCACCCTGCAAAGCATTTAATGTTATTCCCCCAGACAGATAAGGACGCTGAGATTCAGAGGAGGAAGTAACTTATCCAAGATCCATATCTGGTAAATGACAAGAATGGATTTTGATCCAGAGCCTTGGTTGTTTCCTCTGGCTCAGAAAGCCCCACCTTGGTTTGCTGGAGAAAGCCTGCCAGACGGTTCGTAGGCAACAGCGGTAGAGGAGGCAGAGGCTGGGCCAGCTGGACGGAGTCTGGAGGTGCTCGAAGGGCAGAGGAGTGGATAAATCTAAAGGGGCCTCAAGAGTGGAGGAGAGCTCAGAGGCTCCCCAACAGAGCCTGCTGCAGCCCCTCATCAGAACACCTCTCAAAATGCTAGTGCATGTCCTTGCCCCCACCTCGTTCTGCACTAGGTGAAGGGCAGTCTGGATCTGACAGAAGACCATTACCAGGCCAGAGGACCAAAGAGGGGGAAAGTTTACAGCAGGCGGTCTGAAGCTGTAGGGCCTTCCCATATGACACAGGCAGTAAGCACATGGCGACAACTCACAGGCATCTCAGATGGGTGTCTCCGGCAGGTTGTGGGGGGCACTGCGGGGCTCCCTCGCAGCCCTGGTGACTGTGACTATTCAGCCTTGTGACAGTCAGAAGCAGAGGCCCAGTCCCCGATCCTTCTCCCCAGGCCCACAGCCTCAGCTCGGTGGCCTCAGGCCTAGCCCAGGAGTTCCCACAGCCAGGACTTCTACCTGGAGAATCACTCCACTCTAAGCGTCGGAAAGCAGGAACCACACGGGAGCTTTCATCTTCCAGGAAGTCCCTTCCCCCAGCCCCCTGCTACTCACTCCCCTATATAATATTCCACGTTAGAGCTCATAAATGCTGCTGCGGGTCCCCAGCCTGATTGAATTTGGAAGCCATTGTTTACAGACGTCTGGCTGTACAGGGGGATTTATTGAATTTTCCATGAAATGTTGCTCCCCTAATGCTGTAAAAGGCAAGCAGCCCACATCAGAGGAGCCCTGCGTTACAGGATCATGTTACCCCGAGATGGAGTGCCTGCTTCAGAATCGTTGACGCACCAGCCCTGGCTGTGAGCAGCCAAGAGAGGCCTCGGGCATCACTCCTGACCCCCGCTGGCACCACAAAGCTGAAACTTCTAAGGCAGCCTGGGCTCCTTCCTGCCCCTCAGCCCTCTTCCAGTCAATCTTGAAGCCCTGGAGTCTCCGTCTCCAGCACACCCTTGAAGTCCACTTGCCTCTCGTCCATCCCACCTGCCTAGTTCAAGCCACCGCATTGCTACGGTTGCCTCCGCAGTCTTCCTCTGAAGTCCTTTCTTGCCTGTGCTAACCCCTGTGTTGTACCACCCAAAGCAGATGACGCATAATAGGTGTTCCATCAATGTTTGTTTTGGAAAGGAAGAGGAGTCAGGGCAGAAAGAAGGGAGGAGAGAGTCAAGGTGCTGGGTGAGTGTCCCAGATTGAAGGGGGGCCCCCTCCTCCAGGGTCACTGGTGCACTGGCCCTGGGGATCTCTGGATACAGGAGGCCCCAGGACAGGGGTGGGGCATGACCGACAGCCCTGTGAGATGGCTAATGTGGGAATGGTCCTTGTGTGTATCACGGAAATGCACTCAAGACAAGTTTTCCCCATTTAAAAATCTCTTAAACCCTTATCACATCTTACACTTCTGTCCCCTTCACTGTCTTGCTGCTCAAAGGTTTATTTATACTTAACCACCTCACTTCCACCCCTGGCTCACTGCTGCCATCATCCTACTTCCCTATGGAATCCATTCTCTTAAAGGTCATTAATCTGAATCCCCAAGTCTATCTTAGTCCTCGCCCTTCCCAGCATCTCTTCAGTTAACCCGCTGGCCACCTCTTGGACACCCTCCTCTCTCTCTGGTACCATGTGCCTAGTTCTCCTTACAGACAGCTCCCTCTCTGGCTCTTTTGCCCTCCTCCCACCCGAAATAAAAGTAGGTGTTTTCTCGTGTTCTGTCTTTGACCCTCTTCTCTCCGTGCACACTTTAATCTGATGATCTCATCCATCCCTGCAGCTGCAGCTTTCATCTTTATTTAGAGGACTCCTGAATATGAAGCTCCAGATCTGACCTCTTGCTGCTCTGATCCCATTTTTCCAACTGCCTGGTGAATATCTTCAGTGCTCTGTCCCACAGACATTGCGAAATTGAATCCATCATCTAGCCCCCCACCCCATCATAATTCACCTTCAGCGGTCCTTATTTCTGTTGATGACATGATCATCCTTTCAATTACCCAGTCATGAAATCTTGACGTGATCTTTGCTGTAGATGCTCTGGACTCATAAACCTACTACATCCTGTGAATCTCCACCTTGATGGTCAAACCTGTCTTTTAACAGCCATTCTTATGCTTTAACACACACACACACACACACACACACACACCCCTTCTCTTTTCTTTATTTCTCAGTGTGAACACCATCACTCTTCTTCCAGGCACCTAAACCAGAAACCTAGGCATCCCTGTTAGATTCCTGATCATCCCTTTTATATGTCACCTTGTCCCTAGTTCCTGCTACTGACTTAGTTGAGGTCCAAAGATGTCTCGCTTATATTATCTAAAAATCCTCCCAATTGATGTTCACCATCCAATCTTCTATCACCCATCCTCCACTCCACTGCTGCTGCTGCTAAGTTGCTTCAGTTGTGTCCAACTCTGTGCGACCCCATAGACGGCAGCCCACCAGGCTCCCCCGTCCCTGGGATTCTCCAGGCAAGAACACTGGAGTGGGTTCCCATTTCCTTCTCCAATGCATCAAAGTGAAAAGTGAAAGTCGCTTAGTCGTGTCCAACTCTTGGCTCCTCCGTCCATGGGATTTTCCAGGCAAGAGTCCTGGAGTGGGTTGCCATTGCCTTCTCCGCCACCCCACTGCTAGCGTGATCTTGCTAAAATGTCACTCCAGTACCTGTCTGCAACTCACCAAGGACTCTTGATTGCTCCTAGGATAACATCTCACCTCCCTAAGGCCGCCAAGCGTCTGCACACACTATTCCCTTTACCTGGCCCTCTCTCCTTCACCCAAGTTCCCCACCCTGATGCCTTCATTCAGCCTCTGTTCAGTACACTCTAGATCCTCTTTAAGACCCAGCTCAGAGGTCCTCTGCTTTGTGAAGTATTTGCCAACCCCTCCAGATGCAGTGGAGCCCTTCTTTCCACTGAGCACTTTGCTTATGCCTCATGTTCTAGCAGAACAGATGTGATGTCACTTGTAATGCTCAGTATATATGAACATCTTCCCCAGCCAGGCAGTATCTGCTTTGTTCCACCAGCCCCAGTGCCTAGCACGACGCCTTCCATCTAGGAGGCTCTTTGAACGGTTGCTAACATGCTGTGCTAAGTTGCCTCCGTTATGTCCAACTCTTTGCAACCCCATGGACTGTAGCCCACCAGGCTCCTCTGTCCATGGGATTCTCCATGCAGGACTACTGGAGTGGGTTGCCGTGTCCTCCTCCAGGGGATCTTCCTGACCCAGGGATTGAACCCAAGTCTTTTCTGTCTCCTGCATTGGCAGGTGGGTTCTTTACCACTAATGCCACCTGGGAAGCCCAAGGGTTGCTAAATACAGGTCAAATTTAAGTAAAGGAAGCTCAGCATGCCCAAGGAAGCTTCCTCTACAGTGGGGTTTTTTCTTTCCACCTTTTCTATAGTCCTCAAAAGGGATGGATTCCAAGGGTGACCATCTCTTCCTTGTGTTGCTTGTTCCTAAACTGATCCAGGAGTGACCCATGGTAGGAAGGCTTCACCAGCCGTGAGTTTCAGAAGTCTTGGAACTTCCTCTCTCCCCCAGCCTTGACCAGCCTCATCTGCCATCCTTCCCAGTTCTGCTTCCCCACTCTAGCAACCCCTACCCCTTCCTCTCTCTGCCTCTTAGCTGGGGGACCCCTGGCCTTTCCTACCCCTCCCCTCCAATGTGACTGAAGGGCCTTGGAGGGAAAACAGTGATCCTCCGGAGAAAGCATGTGTTCACCACGTTAAGAAAACATGTCAAGCTGCAGGGGCCAGCCTGATGGAGGGGGCTCCAGGCAGGGACACGGAGAGTTCCCGCACCAGCCTCTCAGCTCCCAGACAATTCCAGCCTCACTCTGCATCGGGGTGGGCAGTGGCTCTGGAGAGAAATAGCAGGACGGTGTTTTCTCAGATTTAATTGGTTTATTTATCTTGTGCCTGGCCTCCATCTGTCCAGCCTCCACAAAGAGAAGCAGCAAGGACTCCAGCTACCACAGGAGCCCTGTCCTCAGCCCGCAGCTCTGCAGGGACCTGGAGCCAGCTGAGAAGTTTGCAGTATGTCCCCTGCAGGGCTGAAACCTGGGACAGCCTCAGATCCTAGGGCCCAATTGCCCAGAGAGATCAGAAAGAGACCAAACTGATCAAGAAGAGTACATAAGTGCAGGCCCAGGCCCTCCTGACTGCTGATTGGTGTCCCTCCACAGCCTCTCTGTCAAGGCCAAGAGGCCCAGGGGGTTTGGAGATGTGGCCCAAATGATTCTAGAGAAGAAGTCCAGAGGACCTAGGTCTGGTCTCTCCTACTGGAGCTGGGTGAGACGGCTTTGATGGGAAGCCAGGTGGAGATACCTGGGGTGAGGGAGACATCCCCCAGCGTAGGCCACCAAGTGCCAGGGGCAGGTGCATGAGCTGGAAAGGCCACCAAGTGCTGGCGGCTGCCCTTGATTTCACAGCATCCTGGAAGCATTCAGTTCCCTGAACTCGGGGCAGAGTTCCTCCTCTGGGTGCATAGGGAGAATCTAAGGGCTTGTCAGCAATGATGAGCTGATTGGAAGAATAAGGCCTAGGGAGATTGCAAAGACCAGAGATTCTAAGAAGATGCAGAAAGGTTACTTTTCTACCCTTAAGAATAGGAAACTCTCCAGAGAACAAAATCATTCCTGCCCAGGACTTGCCCCAAATTCGTTCTCCACCTGTCCGGGCCCTGAGGTTAGGCAATAGGAGCTCTACCCAGGTATCACAGAGCCAGGTTGTGAATGATGGTTCCAGCCACCCCTTCTGGCCCGAAGCCGGTAAGTGGCTTCAGCAGCAACTCAGTGAAGCTCAGGGACTTCTTGGCCCTCCTTGTAATGCTTCCCCTGGTCAGGTTGGCTCCCTATTCATCTCATCCCCACTCTCCATCCCTGAATGTGTGCATTCTCCTAGCATCACATGCATACTTAAGCCGTGATTCCCAGAGCTGCAGGACTCTGAGGCCAGCCCAGATCCATCCCTCAGACTGTTCATGCAACAGTTGATACCCTCTGTCACCTCTGTCTCAGCAGAGGAGAGGCTGAAGTCAGGTCTTCCCCTAGCCTCCACCAAAATTGTTCCCCTCTCCTATCTTCTGTACTTCTGGAAGTGGCAGCAAAGCTTACTGCCATCTTCAGTCCCTGACTTTATCACCTGTACCTAATCAGACAACAAGTCCTGTTTATACTTTACCCTGTCCTTTCCCTACCCACAACTACCCCTCACCCATAATAGCATGGGGAAACATGTTCCCACCTCCCGGGATAACCACTACTAACCATCTGATGAGGCTTCCCTGGTGGCTCAGCAGTAAAGACTCTGCCTGCAGTGCAGGAGACCCGGGTTCAATCCCTCGTTGGGAAGATCCCCTGGAGGAGGGCATGGCACCTCATGCCAGTATCCTTGCCTGGAGAATCCCATGGGCAGAGGAGCCTGGCGGAGTACAGTCTATAGGGTCGCAAAGAGTCAGACATGATTGAAGCAACTTAGCATGCATGAATGCAAGATAGGATTAAATGAAATGTAAGGAAAGTACTTCACACAATGTAAGGCTCAAGAAATGTTAGCCATAGAATTTACAGAAACATTAAAAAGATATTAAGAGCATAGAGAGTTCCTATATGCCCCTCACCCAGTTTCAATCACCATGGTACATTTATAAAAACTGAGAAATTAATACTAGTGCGATGTTATTATTTAACTAAATTATTAAACTGCTATTAACCAAAGTACAGACTGTATCTGGATAGCCCCTGCTTTTCTGCTGATGTCCTTTTTCTCTTTCAGGATTCAATTTAGGATACTTCATTCCATTTGTATCATGATTTTTCCACTTATCATTACATTGTGAGCATTTTTCTAATTCCACTAAGTATGCTCCCAAACCCACTTTTCCAATTCTGTTAGAATATTTCATTGTTTGAAAAACAAACATGTAGGTACAGAGAACAGAGTAGTGTTACTGGAGGGGAAGTTGGTGTAGGGCCAGAATGGGTGAAGGGAATCAGTGACATGGTGATGGATGGAAACTATAGAAATAGAATGCTATATATATGAACTTTATATCATGCTATAAACTAATGTTACCTCAATAAAAAATAGATCTGAAACTTAAACAAAAGTTTTTACACGCCATAAAATTCACTAAAAAATTTGTATTTCATTGTTTAGTGTATTTTAATATATTTAGCCATCTCCCTTTAATGAGGAGGACTTGGATGGTGTCTTCTTTCTTTTCACTGATGAACATTTTTGAACATACATGTATTTGAGAATTTCTGATAATTACCTTTGAAAGTATTGGATCAAATGTTATGAACTTTTTTAAAGCTGTTGGTACATATCGATAGACAGCATTCCAAAAGAGGTTATACCAAGTCACAGCCTCACCAGCAGCAAATAATTATACCCATCTTCTTTAGCATATTCTATCCATCTTAATAATTATACCCATCTTCTTATCCATATTATCAATTTTTAAATCTTTGCTGATTAGCAAAAACAAACAAACAAAAAACCACAACAAACGAAAAGCCACTGTCTGCATTACTGTAGCGACCTCCTCATTGTTCTATTGGTCTTCCTACCCTCAGTTCACCTTCCACATCACCATCAGGTCATGCATCCTAAGGTTACAGTTTCATCATGGTCCTCCCCTGCTCAGACTCCTCAGTTCTGCTCCCTGACTTGCCTGAGGTGGACATTCTACAAGCCAAGCTTTCTATTTGTCTCCTCTCCCCATACACCTCCATTTTACCCCCTCCAAGGGCCTGACCCAGAGCTGGAACTAGTTTGCTGCGTGCCCATGGAAGTCATTGCCCTCCAGGGTCCCAGAGAGCCACCAAAGGACAGGCTGCAGGTTGTTGAGACAGGAAGGATGGTGGTTGCTCAGTGGCTCTACAGACCTCACCCAAGACAGTCTCAGGGTGCTCAGAGAAAGAAGCCCAGCAGCAAGCTCAGAGCTAGTGATCAGGAAACTCCAGATTTTCCTGGCTTCCTTCAGGCTGTCCCCAGACACATCCATGTCAGCATCTCCTCAGGAACAGAAATGACATTCATCTTATACCTCCTGCCAGACCCGTTCCCCTTCTCTTCCTCTGCTTTCCGTCTTCCCGGTCACCTATGACAGAAATGGGAACAGGTCCTGCCTCTTCTGTTCTCCTCACCTTCTCAGCATCTCTCGCTCACCAGTCCAGGTTTTACCAAGTCTCACTGTCCCTCTCCCTATCAGATCAGCCTCTGAGATGGCTCCCTGCTCCCATTGCGCCTCGGCCAATCCACTCACCACACTGCAGCCAGTTACTTCAGTATGAATCTGATCATTTCCCTTCCCTACTTAAAAACCACCAACAGCATCCCCATTGCTGTCAGAACCAAGCCTAGACTCTTTGATACACTCTAGAAAGCCATATAGGATCTGGTCTCTGTCTCCTTCCGGCCTAATCTCTCACCACTCTCTCCTTTGATCTACAAACTCCAGCCATACTGAGTTACTTTCTGTTTTCAAAGACACCAGGTTCCAACTCCTTGTTTTTGCACATACTGTTCCCTCCTCCCTCTCCTTCTCCACCACCCTCCATGCCTGTCAACTCCAAGATTTCCTCCAGATCTTAGCTTAGACTCGTTTCCCTGTGAAGCCTTCTCTGCTCTATCCACCAAGATTAGGATAAGTGCCACTTATATGTATTTCCACATCACGCCGTATTCACCCCTCTAATAAGGTTATCTTATTATAATTCCTTGATTACTCATCTGTCTCTCTAACAAAATTTTGTGCTCAGTGACACTGGGATTACGTTTTGTTTACTGGCAATGGCACCCCACTCCAGTACTCTTGCCTGGAAAACCCCATGGGCGGAGGAGCCTGGTAGGCTGCAGTCCATGGGGTCACTTAGAGTCGGACACAACTGAGCGACTTCACTTTCACTTTTCACTTTCATGCATTGGAGAAGGAAATGGCAGCCCACTCCAGTGTTCTTGCCTGGAGAATCCCAGGGATGGGGGAGCCTGGTGGGCTGCCGTCTCTGGGGTCGCACAGAGTCGGACACGACTGAAGTGAATTAGCAGCAGCAGCAGCAGCTTTAGCCACAGCACCTAGCACAGTATCTAGAACATGGTAAGTGTTCCACAAATATTTGCTGAATATAAAAGAATGAATGAATGAATGTGCCAAGCCATAGAGCTACCCAGTCCTGGCATTCTCTGGGTCTCAACTAAACTTCTTTTTAGCCATTGCACTCTCTACAAAGCTGTAGGAGTGAACATCTAGGTAGAGTGAAGAGAAGCTGCCCAGCCTAAGAGCACAGGATTAAATTTCTGTTTGGATTCTCTACAGTCTGCCCATCAACCCAGCAGGGAGAGGCAGCTTCTTATTAATATAGTACTGAAAGGCCTATGGTAGACAAAGTAGGATGGGATCAAAGAGGACTTGCTGGAGCAAATATACGTCCAACTAGTGTCATATCTCTGAGGATGTCTGTTGTAGTAGTCAAGGTTCTAGCAGGGAACAGAGGTCCACAAATGGAGTAACTGCAGAAAGGTTAATGAAGGGACTACTTACAATGAGAAGGTGAAGCCCAGCAGGGAGCCGTTACCACCGCTTGGCCTGATGGAACATTGACCAGATCCCAGAAAAAGCTGTATCTATGACTACGACTTGCCTAGGAGCTATGACCTTCAGAAAAAGAGGAAGGAGCCAGGATATTATTTATCCCAACTGCTTCTCTCCTTCTGTCCTCCAATATCCTGTGTGTTGAACCCAATAGGAATTCTGAAGCCAAGGGAAGCTGCTTGAGGCGGTGTATAGAAGTTGCCTTCTGGGGAACAGGATAGGATGGGGAAGGGTGATGTGGAGAGCTGGAGGGGCAAACAGAGAAGAGAGGCAGGATGGAGAAGCAGAACGGGGTCTCCTTGTCTGCTCAGGCTGCACCCAGCACAAACAGCAAGGGCCTCTGAAGATGCAGAGCCCAGCATTTGGGCCTCTGGCAGCCTGGTGGGCACTGAAGACAGACGTGGGCCCAAAATCTAGGAACTCCTATCACTGTGCAGGGAGTATCTTTCTCACCTGTCCCCACTCCTCTGTTGTCCCCCTCCCCTAGCATACTGCCAGGTCCTGATCTTAGATCGGGTAGGACCCCTGGCAGCTATTTCAGATTACATTTCCCGAGCTAGTCATACCCAACGAATCTCCCTGTTCTGAAAAGCCAAGAACCTGAAGAGCCAAAAGCATCCTCAGCACGTGTAGAGCGAAGGGCTCCAGTGTTAGACCCAAGAACCAAAACAGTTGGGTTGGGAGGTGGAGGGGGGAGGGGCATGTTGAGCTAGGGCTTGGCATCTGCTGAGAAGAGAACGGAGAGACAGAAAGATGGACCTTTCCGTGGAAGTCATCTGAGGCACAGCTGGGGTCCAGGGCACCCAATGCCCTGTAACAGAGCAGTTCCTTCTGTGCAGCCGGGTGGGGAGCCAGCCTAGGTCCCCACTGGAATTTCACAGCCAGCAGGTAGAAAGCTTCTGTGCTAACCTTCCCCATGCCCTCTTCACTCTCTTTTGATCTCTTCCTCGTATTGCCACTCTTTCCATTGTTCTAGCTCAGACCTGTCCTACCACTTCCTCCTAGATTTCTTTTCTTTATCTAATTTTTATTTTATGTTAGAGTATAGTGGATTTACAACGTTGTGTTATTTTCAAGGGTACAGCAGAGTGATTCAGTTATACATGTACATGTGGTCATTCTTTGTCAGATTCTTTTCCCAAATAGATTATTATAGAACACCGATATTCAGTGATCATTTCCTCCTTGTGCTATACAGTAGGTTCTTTTTTTAAATTAATATTTTTTTACTGAAGGATAATTGCTTTATAGAATTTCATTGTTTTCTGTCAAGTCTCAACATGAACCAGCCATAGGTATATATTATACACTAGATTCTTATTGGTTATCTATTTTATATATAATCATACTGTGTATATGTTAATCCCAAACTCCTAATTTATCTCCCCACACACACTTTCCCCTTTGGTAATCACAAGTTTTCAAAGTCTATGAATCTGTTTCTGTTTAATAAATAAGCTCATTTGTAGTTTTTTTAGATTCCACACATAAATGATATCATATGATATTTGTCTTTCTCTCTGTCTGACTTACCTCCTAAACATCTGTAATAACTTCCTAGCTAATCTCAACTCTGATTCCTTAATTCTTCCTCCACACTGCTTTGAGAATGATACTTCCAAATTGCAAATCCAACCATGTCTCACCCCTTTCTTAATTCCTTCAGTGGCTCTTTTTTGCCTGGGGACCAGGTCCAGAATCCTGAATATAGCATTCAAAGCCTGCTATGATCTACCCATCTACTTCCCTAGTCTCAGCCCCTATGGCTCCTCTCCACATACCCTAAATTCCAGTTATGCTGAAATTCTTCCTTGGCAAATACTCTTTTATTTTTACCTCCATGACCATACATACTCTTCTCTCTGCCTAGAATTCCCTCCATCCCTTCATCTACCTGTTGAACTCCTACTCATCTTTCAAGACCCAGCTCAATTGACACATCCTCCTTAAAGCCTTCCTGATGTCACTGATCATTCCCTCCTTTGTGCCTCTACCCAGAGCTTATTTCTATCACCACACCATTTTTTAATAATCTGTTCACATATTTTTCTCCCATACGCCACCATGAGCTTCTTAAAGACAGACCTCCTTAGATATAGCACAGTGCCTGGCACATAAAACATGATCCATAAAGAGCCAGTTCATGAGAACCTGAATGAACAAATGGCTCCCTTCTCTGTCTTGGGACTTAGCTGCTGTCCTCTGTCAAACCTGCCCCCTTTTTACTACAACTCACCCAGATGGCTGATTTATGATACCTCCTTGCCTCTCTTGTCTCTTTCTGGCTGTTCCTGATGTTCATTTTTAACCAGAGTTCCCCTCTACTAGAGGGAGGGAGTACTCAGGGAGCTCAGAGCATGACTGAGCTGTCCTTGCCCACTAAGAAGCCCCGAGGCCAGAAATGGCAGCGATGATCCCAGTGTTAATGGGGAACCATGGGGCCTCACTCTGCATCACTCTAAGGGCTGAGCGGAAGGAGCTTCTTTCTGCCTAGCTCTAAAATCTACCAGTTATTTTGAGTCTCAGATTTGAGATCTACTAGAATCCCTGTCTGCCCCTTTCCATCTCAGGGCCTGATTGTCATAGGATCTTGAGGGTCTTGCCTTGAGAATTCTGACCCTGTTTTTATTCTCCAGGGGAGCCCAGGCTTTCCTTGGCTGTTCATCTGTCACTATGGTGGGGGTGCTTGGCGGTTTAGTTGCTCAGTCGTGTCCGACTATTGCGACCCCATGGACTGTAGCCCGCCAGGCTCCTCTGTCCATGGGTTTCTCCAGGCAAGAATACTGGAGTGGGTTGCCATTTCCTTCTCCAGGGGATCTTCCCAGCCCAGGAATTGAACCTGGATCTCCTGCATTGCAGGCAGATTCTTTACTGACTGAGCTACAAGGGAAGACCAACTATGTTCCCTTCCAAATAACTTCTCATTCTCCCTCTGTCTCTCCCTCTCTCTGTCTTCCCCACCTCCTTCACTGTACTATTATCTGAATCTAAACATGTCCTTTATTCTCCACCCCCAAATTTGGGGACTCATCATTCCTTCTTTTCTGTACCTTTATGTTCTTTCCACTAGCTAAAACCCAACTTGTTCTTCAAGGCCCATTTCAAATATCACCTTTTCCATAAGGTCTTTTTTCATCCCTATTCCAAGCCCCACAGACTCCCTCCCTTCTTTGAGTGCCATAGCCCCCTGCACTTTTTCTTGCAGCCCTCACTATGTCCACCCCGTGTTGACAATGTTTTCTCTAATCCTCTTATAAAAGTGTAAGCTTCTGGATAGAAACTGTTCAGGTTTACATCCTGCACAATGCTTTGTCAGAGTAGGTGCTCCATGAATATTTATTGCATTGGATTGAATTGCCTTGAGAACCACGATCATCCATATTCATTCCTTCATTCACTGAACAAACCCTGATTAAGGAACATCTATGACTCCGTCTTTCATAAATTTGTCCAAAGACTTTCAAATTCATTTATGTTTTCTGCTAGACCCACCACTTGGCTTAATGAATTTCTTGGGTTTACTAGCCCCTGTGTAGAACAGCAATCACCTGTGTTCACCCCAACTGTGCTCAAGTTTCAAAGCAAACCCACTTTGCCTAGGGTTTCAAAATTTCACGAGTAAGTCTCCAGTCACCTTCCCTACACTATTTGTGATTTCCTGCACGTCCCCCAGCAGCCCTCACGTATGCAGACTGGAGAACGAGTCATTTCGCCTTTCCTACCAAGGAGATTTTGCAGCCCTGGGTCTCCTCCAGGACAGGACAGAATGACACAGAGGAGCCCTGGAGGTGGGACTGCCCCAGCTAGGCACCTTGAGCAGCGGGTGTTCCTACTTTAAGGTCTTATTCACGGTTCTCTTCGTCTCCTGGCCAGCAGCCTCGGGGAACTGTCTAAATGAAGAAGAATTTCCAGGTTCTTTGCCAGAACTGTGGCTGGCCATGCAGAGTGCAGTACTGGAGAGGGGGTTTTGATGTGTTTATCACAAAAGGCACTGTCTTGCACTTGCCCACATTTAATTGAGTCTGTACCCTTTTGCCCTGAAGTCTTCCTGCCAACTAGGTCCTGGAGGCTTCTGGAAAACAGCATCTCATGGCCCATACCCCACCATATATACATATACACTCCCAGGGTCATACCTTTGGCTGGGTGCCCGGGGTGCTTTACTGGGAGAGTCCTCACATCCTGTAAAATAGCATTCTCTTCCATTTCTCCCTGTCCATCTGATCAGACACAAAACATGTAAGACTTTGTCTATACCTTCAAAGACACAGCAGTAAGCTGGTGGGGGTGGGGGTGGGGTGGGAAATAGACATACATGATAGTACTATCAGCCTAGCATTTACTGCTTATTGAGCTCTTTGTCAGGTACTTTACAAACATTTATTATACTGAGGATCAGGTTTAACCCTTACAAAATCTCCGGAAGGTAAGTATTTTAACCTCATTTTACAGATGAGGCCAAGGCACAGAGAGGTTAAATAACTGCCCCAAGATCACATAGCTTGTAAGTTCACAGCCAGAGTTTTTTCACAGGGGTGTCTTCTTCCCAAGTCTGTGGTTTTTGCCACTGTGTTATGTGGTCTCAGCACACAACATGGTCAATTGCTTGCTCGTGTTTTCCTTTCCTATCAGAAGGCAAGCACAGAGGGCACTGTTTGGCCCCAGCACCAAGCACAGGGCCCGGCACATAGCAGATGTTCATTAAACTCCCGTTTCTTAGAATGTCTCCCTCGGAGAGCTTCACTGGATTTCCAGCCCTCCCTCCTCCCCAGCTCGGGGCAGGACACCCCAGGCCAGCCCTCCTCGGCCACCTCCACCCTGCTTCTAGAACTTCCTCCAGTGGTGACACTCCAGCATCCCCTCACTCCTCAGCTCTCCCAGCCCTTGGCTGTCCAGAGTTTCATTTGTACTTCCGTGGTGTTCTGTGGAAGCAGGGCAGCGCCTCAGCCCCAGCAGGGCAGGGTGCTGACAGGAGCAGCCGATAGCCAGGATACCAGGTTTCCCTTTGCTAAGCTTTTTCCTAGGAATGATTTAAGGCCCCGAACAGATAAGTGAAGAGCAAACCCGCAATGAAGTCAGCACTCTGCTTATTAAGTGGAAAAAGCTGTGCTCGGCTTATTGAAATGTTCATTAGACAGATATATAGAGATGGGAAGGAGGAAGGAGGGGCGGGCGGCACCACAGGATCAGGCAGTGCACAGCAGGCAAGGCAGGGGTTTCTCGGGGGAGACCTGAGGTCGGCCCAGAAGGAGCAGGAGTGGGGCCCGGAGCAGGTGGGTGATGCCTGCGAGGAAGAGGGGCCACAGCTCTGACTCACAGAGGAGAGCCGAAGGAACAGGGTTGCCAGCTGAACTGCTGTCTCTGTAAGGGGTGCATGGAGAGGACTTGACCCACGGAGTCGAGGCACCTCCAGCTCACTTTTGGGAATGCCTGTTTCTCTGCATCAAGTGTCACTCTCTTCGCCCAGGGACCCAGTTTCTGAAGCACTCCGGCCCTGTTCACTTGCCAACTGTGAAGGCAAGAGGGTGACATGCTTTGTCAGGAAGGCTGGGCCTGTACAGGGAAGTGCGCCAAAGCTGCCCCATTGCTGCCCCCTGGAGAGAGCCTCCTCGGGCAGAGCTCCCTACCCCCCTGCCTTGGCTCCATCAGCCCTGAGCTCCCTCCAGGAAGGGCTGCTCCTGGGGTGGGGGCTAAGGCTGGCTGGACCCCTCAGACCACACAGAGTCATGGCTGCTTCACATCCTCCAGGATCCCGGCTCCTTCCCCTTTAGCACCATCCAGGTAGCCCAGGCAGAGCTCAGCACTCAGGGTGGGATGGCCTTTAAGAAGGCTTGGCAAGTGGAAACCTGCTGGGGGAGACCCCCCAGCACTAGCACAGAGCCTGACCCTAAAGAGGGCTTTTTCCATGGCAGGTTGAGTTGGTTGCTGATTGAGTGAAAATGCTGCACCCCTGTCCCCACTTTCAGACAGTGTAAGAATCATGGTGTGATTCAAGGACCAGGCACTATTTCAAAAATGGAAAAGCCGCCCCAAGAATTTCCAATATCTTCTCATTCCTTTTTTGCCTTCGTTAGTTTGGCAAAGAATAGAGGTGATGGTGACCATAATGATAAAAAGAAAAAGAAAAAAAGGACACTGGCAGGAAACTTGTGAGAATAGAAGGATAAAAATAGTATCTGTAGTATTTCAGAGTGTCTCCACACACTTTATCTCATTTAATCCTCATTCACTTATTCAACAAACACTTGTTGAGTTCCTTTCCCGTGTCAGACACTGCCCAAGCACTGGGGCTACCTCTGTGAGCGAGACCCAAGCTCTCCCCCCTCCTCCACCCCCCGTGTAGCATATGGCCTTGTGGAGAGCAAACTGCATAACACCTGCATTGATTCTTTCATCCAGCAAACAATGATGCCAGGCTAGATTCCTGGAGCTGGAGAAATGAATCAGACATGACTCCTGCCCTGGATATGTTTATAGTCTATGAAGCACATGGACTAGGAAACAGACAATTATCAAACACTGCAATGAATGCTGGAGAAGGCAGTGGCACCCCACTCCAGTACTCTTGCCTGGAAAATCCCATGGATGGAGGAGCCTGGTGGGCTGCAGTCCTTGGGGTCGCTAAGAGTCAGACACGACTGAGCGACTTCACTTTCACTTTTCACTTTCATGCATTGGAGAAGGAAATGGCAACTCACTCCAGTGTTCTTGCCTGGAGAATCCCAGGGATGCGGGAGCCTGGTGGGCTGCCGTCTATGGGTTCTCACAGAGTCGGACACAACTGAAGCGACTTAGCAGCAGCAGCAGCAATGAATACACTGAGGTTAAGGAAGCCGTCCTGAAGAAGGTTGAGCTGAGTCCTTAGGAAAGAGCATATGTTTATTGGGCATTCAGGGAGAAGAAACTTCTAGGCAGACAGAACATGGATTTGGGGGAAATTCAAATCATTCCCAAGAGGGACGTCATGGAAATGGTGTTAAAGAGAGAGGCCCAAATCCAGAAGGAATTTCCATGCTAGGCCAGGAAATTAGTTAGACCCATTCTAAAGGCTCTGGGGGGTTACCAAAGAGGAAAAGTCCCCTGGGCAGCAGTGGGAGAGGTTGTCTAGAGAGGCTGAGCAAATGCA
The DNA here is from genome assembly GCF_014754425.2 of Oryx dammah. Lineage (NCBI taxonomy): Eukaryota > Metazoa > Chordata > Mammalia > Artiodactyla > Bovidae > Oryx > Oryx dammah. Next base: position 99,309,300 of record NW_024070212.1, on the reverse strand, counting down.
GGGCCCATTTGGGGCCATCTCTGCAATGGGCTGAATGAGAGTTGGCACCATCTGACTGGGGTGGTGGCACCAGAAGGGGGTGGGTTGGGGGAGGATAGGGTGGCTAAAGACCTGCTGGATACAGGGACTGAAGGACTGAGAGAGGCCGTCTCCATTCACAAAGTGGGGAGAGCGCAGGGCCGGTGCCTGACCCGGGTGGACCCCGGGTGAGGGTCAGGGGCGCTGCAGGGAACTGTGGCTGCTTCAACCCACCAGGCAGTCCCCACCTCTGCTGCTCAGGCAGCTGACACCTGCTCCTGGGGCTTGATGACTCCATTTCCCAGCTCCCTCCCTCTGCCTCGCTGACTTTGGAGGTGATTAGTAATAAAACTTTAACAAGCATCCATAGGTGCGTCTCCCTGTCACTTTTATGAGGCCATTTCCTGAGCAAAGATATAGGAGCGCCTTCAGCCTCTCCAGGCTGCTGTTTCAGTCTCCGCCTCAGCCTTGGCAGGTCCCAGACAGCCACGGAGGCCAAGTGGGGGTGCCTGGAGGAAACTAGATCACAAGTAGTTCAAAGAAGCCACGACGCCCCCAGGGTTTCTTCTTAGGGCTGGAAATTGTCGCTGGAAAGCTGGGACCACTTTCCCTGCTGGAGCGTTCCAAATCCAGAGGGGCCTCGCCTCCCCTACTTTTCCTTCCCTACCCCACACAGCCCCTTCCAGCCTTGTCCTAGTGCTTCACTTTCTTGATTCATTCAATCGGTATGTATTTATCCAAAGTCACCACAGAAGGAAGTCAGGGAGCCAGTTAAGAGCCACAATGGCTGCTAACCCTTGGGCAGCAGGCGGCCTGATTGGGGCTGGAAATGTCAGACACCTACCAAGCAATCAAAATACACATGATCAAAGTTCTCCCAGGCATGAATGAAATACTAAGGTGGGAATCCGGAAAATGGTACACACTACACTTGAGGAAGCCAGGAGAGTGGGGAGAAGATGGGTAGTATTTCACCAGGAACGGGACAATGGGCCCGGGCCTCATCAAATAAGAAGGATTTTGTGAGCTGGGGCAGAGAGAGCAGCCTTTTCTTCCCTGGTAAGGTCCTCCATCCGCAGGGGCAAGGCCAGGCTGGGCTCGTCCACCTGGAGCAAGCTCTAACTGGGCTGAGCGGAGGCTGAGCGGAGGCTGAGCAGTGCCCCACACTGTGGGCCTCCTGCTGCAGGAGTGGCTGCAGGGGTGCTATGATTGTGGAGAGAAGGGCCCCATGCACAGCAGCCGAGGGCTCAGGGAGGCAGTGCTTTCTTCCCAGCCCCGACAATGCCTGTCCCAAGGCCATGCCAGGGGAGGGAGTCCAGAGGAACAGGAAGAGGGGAAGCCCCTGCCCTTGACGCTTTGATTCCTGCCTTGTCCTCAAAACGCCCCGTCGCTGGGTTCTGCGTCCCATTTGTTTCCTGTAGTATGACCTGCTGCACAGATGCCTGAGATTGGAGAGACCCAGTTGCAAATCTTAGCTCCTGAATTTGAATCGTCTGATAACACCCAAGGCAAGTTACACTCTCTGAACCTCCATCTGTAAAAGAGAGATAGAGCACCTACTTCAAAGGGTTGCTGTGAAGTTCAAATGAGATGATAGCTGTCAGGCATCTGGGACAGCATGGCAGGAAAGCTGACGGCTTGTTTTCCCTGCACCACCCGCTTCCCCTCCTCTCTGAATGCCCTTCAGTCTTGTTCTTGTGCTCCTTTTCTTCCACGAGCCCCTCGGGGTTCCCCAGAGCTAATGCCCACCCACGTTTGTGTGTCCTCCTATCTCTCTCCTGAGACCCACAGGTCTAGGCGCCTGTTAGGTTCAGTTAACTCATCTTTTATTAGATTTTTGTCCTGGGAGAACTCTAGTGGCCCCTGTAGATTCAGAACTGGTGCCTGTCCTCAAGGACTTTTCTTTTAATCCCACAGAGCTTTACCTAATGGCCTCGGTTTCTTCGTGAAGTTATAATCGAGGTCGTCTGCTAAGAGGGGTGGGTGTGGGAGACCAGAGTGTTAACAACAGCTATAGGAGAAACAGTTCTCAAATTTCCTCTCCTTTCCACCCTTGTTATTGCTACTCCTGTTCAGATCGCTACTACTCCAGTTCATCTCCCTCCTGGAATGTTGCTGCTGCTGCTGCTGCTGTTGCAGTAACCTTCTAACTCAGGTTTTCAACCTTGGCTGAATGTCTGAATCCTGTGGTGGAGATTTTTTAAAAATCTAACGCCTGGATCTTTCCCCAGAAAATCGGATTCATTGATCTTGATGTGGCCCAGACATCAGCATTTTTAAAGCTCCCCCAGTAATTCTATTACACAGCCAAGGTTGAGAATCACTTTCTTGTCTTCCTACCTCTGTTCTCATCCACTCTAATCTGCTCTCCAGCCCCATGGGTGGTCAGTGCATGGGTGCTAAGTCACTTCAGTCGTGTCCAACTCTGTGTGACGCTATGGACTGTAGCCCGTCAGGCTCCTCCATCCATGGGATTCTCCAGGCAAGAATACTGGAGTGGGTTGCCATTTCCTTCTCCAGGGGATCTTCCCGACCCAGGGATCGAACCTGCATCTCTTATGTCTCCTACATTGGCAGGCGGGTTCTTTACCACTAGCACCACATGGGAAGCCCACATGTGGTCAGGGGGATCATTATAAAACTCAAGTTTGGTCGCGCTGTTCCTATGCTTCTTTGCCCTCCGATTTTCCGTTCTTCCATCCCTGTGACTATACCTGAATGAACTTTGTATCCCAGTCCCTCATTGGAGAGTGCCCAGTTAGTATTCAGTGAATGAGTGAACTAATGAATCCATAATCAACAAACCAACAGATAGTGATCTGTTCTGTTCCTAGGAATATGTTGGTGAATGCCTGCAGTTCACCAGTGAGCCAAGAGGATAAGGCCAGTTAGATACAAATCTGGAGGAAAGCTGGCCGGGGGAGGATGGGAGGGAGGGAGGAGGCAGTGAGAGGTCAGAAAGGCAGAGTTTCCTGAGAGGTGAATTATCAGAGGGACCACCACGGGTCGGGCAAGCACCTCAGCCAGGGAGTAATGGAGTTAGGGAGGAAGGCCCAGCAGAGCCAGAGAGCGATGGGAGCTGCTTAATCTGCCCCCAGGAAGTGCAGGCTGGGGACAAGCAGGCAGGAGGTAGCAGGCCATTCCTCAGCGGCTAATGCCCCCAGCCTAACGCGATTACCCCTTCCTTCTCCCTCGGCCCAGGCAGGGGGGAGGTTGCAGGGAGGGCAAGCATGCCCCGCAGCTTGGGAGGGTGGGGGGCAAGGCTGGAGAAATCCAATCAAGAGTTCCACTTCAGTATTAGCCCGAGTGTCCCATTTTAGCTAGAGGGGCTGGCAGAGCCTGGGTTTGGACCCGGGCAGAGATGCTGATGGGAGGTCGGCGGAACCCTCCATTCCCTGCCCCTCCCTGGGTGCCAGTGGGACTTGATCCAGAGACTCCCATCCCCATTGTGTGACCCAGTCCTCTGGGCCAGCAGCCTCACCTCTTCTCTGAGGCCAACAGGCGACCTCGGGACTGGCTCCCGTCGCCACTCCTCACTCCCTACCTCGGCAGCCTCTCGTCCTCCCTCTCTGCTCCACATTGATATAAATGGAGGCTTCGGCTGCCTTTAAATAGTCCGATCTATCAGAGGGGCACACGCTGCCCATAAATCTGCCGGGGCTGATGGCTCCCTAAGTGGACTGATAGGAGCTATTTCCGGCAAGGTGTTCAGTTACTGTGCCCCGCCTGGCCCTCCCCCCAGCTTGCCCTTCCCCAGGGTCAGGGACCCTTTTTGTCATCTGGTAATTGGCATTTTTTCACTTGCACTTGGTTCTACAGAGAGAGTGCAGCGCCCAGCCTGGCCCCTAACCAGATTAGCATTGGCTTTCAGAGAAGGCCCCTCTGGAGTCGACCTTCTCATTCAAGGGATCAAGATCGAGCTGTTGGCTCAACAAGGAAGGGGGCTGAGGTGGGAGGAGAGTGCCCCGGGGAGCCGAGACTAAGTGGGGGGTGGGGGGGTGGCGCAGGACAAATGAAGACCCCTGTCCTGCATCCATGCCTCCATGCCTCCATGTCTCCAGCTAACCCTGCCTGTTTCCAAGGCCTGGGGCCTGCAGGGCATGGAAGGGACCAGATGATAGGCTCAGAGGTGAGGGTCTCCATCTTAACTATTGGATCCATCTCCCCCTGGCCATCAAGGCTGCTTGGGGCTAGCCTTGAGTTTTTCTGTCTAGACATGACCTGTATTGAAGAGGGGATGGGGTGTCTCCAGATAAGTGGTATGGATCTGAGATAGAAAGCTGGGGAAGCCTCCGAGCTGGCTGTTACACAGTAAGGGGGTCTGGGGAGCACATACATAACCTTAATTTGGAGAGTAACTGCTAATGGATGGATTTCCCTGAGGGAGGCTGGAGGACTCGAGCTCTGCCTGGCTTCCTGGCCCCATGGCCCTGCCTAGGGAGACACAGAGAGGCCCTTGGAGGTCACCCAGGTGGCCTCTGGTCAAGAGGTCACTATGGCCACTCAGAGAACATCACGAACATAGCTCTATTTCCCATCCCATCCTCCTGTTGTTTTTGGAGGGCAGAAAGCTGAGCCTGCCTGGTCATACAGGCCCAGGCTCTTGCCCCTGCCAACGACTCCTAGAGTATTTCTAAGGTTCTTGGGTCTAAAGAGGAGACAAAGCCAGAGATGGTGAAGGGCAGAGGAGAGCTAGTAGAGAATTAGCCTGGAGTGTGTCCAGGAGACACTCGTCAGGACTTCTCTCCTGAAGTCTGGGTTCTCTAGAATGGGATCAAGTGGGTGGGACAGAGCTCCTTACCAGAGTGCAAGAGGTTGGGATGCTCCTGCTGTGGACTCAGATTAGGGAACTAGGACAATTCCATAGAGAAGTCTTGGAAGTATTATTTGGAACCAAACAAGATTTGCATATTACAGTGACCCCATTTCTGACCAGCTATATGGGACAAGGACCCAGCAAGAAGGTGAAGGGGAGGACCTAAGGGATCCTGGACAGGCAGGATCCTGGAACAGGGACACAGAGCCTTGAACCTGAAGGGTACCTTTTCTCCAGCTACAAGGAAGGGCCAAATACTCAGAGTAGTGACGGATTCACTCACTCATTCATTTGCTCAGTGCACTCTTGCCGTCAGCAACTGTAATCTGCTTTGTGCTGATGACTGAAGGTGAGAATCTTAACCAGCCCAGTTCTTGCCCCAAGGAGCTAGAGTCTAGCAGGGAGAAACAGACTTGTAAACAGGTGATGAAATCCAGCCTGAGAACCCAGAGGTCCCAGGTAAAAGCAGCCTGGAGGGCCCACCCTCACCCTGCAGCTCCAGACTCCAGTCAGACTGCTGGACATTCCCACCTGTTTGACCTTCACACTCCTCAGATTCTACTTATTCAAAACTGAACTTGCCGTCTGTTCCCCCTCCAGTGTCCCCAGCTCAGTGAATGGCACCACAGTGGATTGGTACTCAGCCCCCACAGCCAAAATTCCTTGATTCCCTCCTAACCCTCAATGTCCACATCTAACTAGTGATTTGTCAGAGTGTCCACTTTTCCCAAGGTAGATAACACCATGCCACTCCTCTGCTAATCCACCCATTAGCAGTTGCCCTCCAAATTAAGGTCATGTATGTGCCCCCCAGGCACCATACTGTGTAACAGCCAGCCCTGAGGCTTCCCCAGCTTTCTGTCTCAGATCCATGCCGCTTATCTTTCCTCTCACTCAGGGTGACATCTTCACGGTGGCCACAGGGTCCTACAGGTGCCATGTCCCCTCCCACCACACACACTCTGCTCCAGCCAGACTGGCTGCCTGGCTGTTCCTCAAACATTCAATAATACTAACAAACTCTTATTATGACATAGTATGTTATTTACACACAGACATTTGTGTACCTGTTCTTGACTTTGCTACTGGGATCTTGAGAACACTGAATTTATCTTAACTCTTGTTGGATAACCTCACCTCTGTAACCCTGGTGCCTGGCATGTGATAGATGGTTGTGTCACGTCTGCTGAAGAAATGAATGGGCAGATACCAAATGGGGTATCCCTGGATGGAGAAAGAGCCTGGAGAGGTGCACTAGTCCAACTACTCTGCAGAACTTGGAAGGTGTTTCTGTCGGGCCTGTTTTCTCCTGGACCTCTATCCAGATCTATGACAGTTGGAGACAGGGAGAGTCCAAGGCCATGTCACTAAGACTGATAAGCAATGACTCCATGACTCAAGTGTGCCCCAGCATCTGAACTGGGTCTTGACAGATGAGGAGGACAGTGGCCAGGCTGGGGACCAGTGAGGAAGGAGCTGTAGAGGCTGGCGAGGAGAGGTGTGTGAAAGGTCACTAGGACTGAGTCTCAAACTCTCCGGCAGACACACTCTGTGACTTGGAATCAGTCATCTCCCTCCCCTCTCTGCCCTTTTTTCTTTCCATTTCTGGAATGGGATGGGGGATTGGATGAAAAGGTTTCTGAATGCCCTTCCTTCTTGAAGGCTTCTCTGATAGCTCAGTTGGTAAAGAATCCGCTTGCAATGCAGAAGACCCCGGTTCGATTCCTGGGTTGGGAAGATCCCCTGGAGAAGGGATAGGTCTACCCACTCTTGGGCTTCCCTGATAGCTCAGCTGGTAAAGAATCCGCCTGCCATGTGGGAGACCTGGGTTCAACCCCTGGAGAAGGGAACAGCTGCCCACTCCAGTTATTCTAGCCTGGAGAATTCCATGGACTGTATAGTCCATGGGGTCGCAAAGAATCGGACATGACTGAGCGACTTTCACTTCCCTTCCTTCTTGAATATTCTAGGATGCTATAAAAGCTGTTTGGGTGCTGACTGATTGGATCAGGAAGCTCAGCAGAGGAGCCTGGCTTTTTGCTCTTGTCATCAGAACAGTTTCTGAGGCAGAAAAGTTGGCCTCAGAACTTAGTCCATTTTAGAACTAGAGGCAAAAACTTCCTGCCCTCGAAACAGACTGAGGTTTTTGGAAAATTGATGAAGATCAGCGACTTACTTGTGGGCAGGCTAGGGGTGTGGAGCTAGAGACAGGTGACTGTGGCAAAGGCATTGTCCCCCCAAGGGAGGCCCTGGAGAGAGGCTTTTGTCTGTTTTTTAGACTAACCTCTCTCCCCGCCCCTCTCTCCCCAAAAATTATTATAAAGAATTATTGCCATTAGTACGTCTTTCCTACTGAAAGGAGAAAATCGCCTCATTCATAATTTATACCCTCAATTACTATTAATAAAGAAATATTTCAGCAGAAAATCGCCTGGGAAAATTACACGTAACATTGCATTAACATTCTATTTGAACATTTTCATCACATTTGTTATAGAGTTAATAAGAGGGATACGGTCCCCTGACTTCTTCATGAAATTATGGGCTGACGATGATAGTTTAATCTTTTAGACTTTATATAATATATTCACTTTACTAATTGAGCTATCCAAGGAGCAGTTAGAGATGTTCTTAAACGTGGAGACAGAGGAATCAGGGCCATGACTTTGCTGCCAGAGGCACCGCCTGGCAGGGTGGGGCCCTGGATGAAGCCTGCTGACTTAGGCTCTAGCTAGCTGAGACCGCACCTGGCTGAGCCCAGGATCTTTGCATCACCTCCAGAGGCAGCATCCACCTGAGGAGGAATAGAGAGAAGGGGAGAAGGAAGGCCATGGGGAGGTGAGAGGAGAGGAGAAAAGGAGACAGAAGGGGCATTCCTTTCTAGACTCTTCATTCCACAGTCATTGACTTCCATGCTTTCTGCTTTCATTGTCCTGGGCCCCAGAGGGAGCTCACGCCCTAATGGTTTGTGAGATGGCACCTGGCGGTTGTCCTAGGTACCAAGAGCTCCTGGAAGGCCTGGTGTTCTTGGGATAATCCTAGGAAAGCCATCGAGGTGGGGGCTGGAGAAAATGGTGCTCCTGAGGGCCATCCTAGCACAAAGGAAGGAAGATGGGTTTGTTTCGGGTCTTAACAGAAATGATGGGTGTATGTTTTGGGTAATGAGGTGGGAAGTAGAGCCAACTGAAGACTGTCATTTGTAACTGCTTTAGTCAACGTGCTTTTTTATCCGTTGTTTCTCTGTGAACACCCAGCAATGCTGGGAAGCAGCCCCAGTGAGGGATGTAGTTCCCACTCCCAACTCAGCTCAAATGTCGGGTCCACGGGGGCTTTTCTTACTTACCACTTTCCTTGTCACTCTCTGACTGATTCGGGGGATAACATGTATCACTTCTTAAAATGGCTTTGTTTTCTCCTCTGCTAGAGTTTAAGTTCTCTGTCAGTGCATTCACTGTTAAACGCCCAGCACCTAGAACAGGGTGTGTGTAGAGTGGGCACTTCATACGTGTTTGTTAGACTGATGGAAATGAAGTATAGAATGGCCAGATAATGAGCTGAGACCACATAGTTCTATCCGAGCAGAGAATAAACTGATGCTCCTTCCTTTCTAATTCACTTACGATTCTCAGCACCTCTTTTAATCTTACTCACCCACTATATCAGCCAATGGGAAGGCGTTCAGACCACTCCTCATCACCTTCATCGCTTGTGTGGTAACACAGACCACCATCAGCCTTCCTTATACAACTGCAGTGGCCTCCCGGCTTCCTTTCTTGCTCTCCTACAATCTGTTCTCTATACAAAAGCCAGAGTAATCCTTTAAAACATAAATCAGATTAGATTACTCTCTTGCTGTAAACTTTGCCAGGCCTTCCTATCACACAGAATAGAATCCAGTGTCCTTATCTGGGCCCACAGGACCCCGTGGTCTGGCCCCTGGCTTTCTCTCCACCTCCATTTCCTGCCACTCACGTACATGTTCCCTTCGCTCTGGCCATATAGCCTGGTTGCTCCTTTAGACACTAAGTGCATTCCCCACCAGGGCCTTTGAACTTGGCTCCGCTACCTGAAACACTCTTCCCACAGTTTCCCGTGATCCTGTTGCTCAGTTCATTCAGACCTTTGCTCAAATGTCACTTTTACAGAGAGCTTTTCCCTGACCAGCTACCATCACACTGGGCACCTCCTTCCCCTCCTTTCTTCATTGCACTTGTCCCTTTCGGACCTCCTATTATATTTTTATTTGTTGGTTGTCTACCTCCACCAGTAGAAGGGAAGTTCCACATTCACTGTTGTATTTCCAGCACGTGGAACTGTACCTGGAACATGGTTAAGTGCTCAATACATTTACTAAATGGATGAATCAATGTCTGCTCCACTTTTCTCTGCACACACTATGGGTGGTCTCAACCACACCCATGGAAGAACTACTCCAATATACCAATGGCTTCCGAGTCTAACTTTAATCCAAATCAATCTCCTGAGGGTCCAGCTGCCTTTCTAACAGCCTACTGGACACCTCCCCATAAAGATAGCTAAAGTGCAATTCAGCCAGTCCCCTGTATCCGTGGGTCCCACATCCACAGATTTAGCCAACCTCGGAATTTGTGAATACTGAGGACCTATTGTACTTTGCCATTTTATACCATTTTACAGAAGAGACTTGAGCGTATATGGATTTTGGTATCCGTGGGGGTTCTGGAACCAGTCCCCCATGGGTACCAAGGGATGACTGACCAGAATTGAAGGTATCATTTTTCTCCCTGCTTTACTTCCCATTTCATGAAATGGCACCACAATCTTAGATGTCTAGTCCAGAAGCCTGGATTCATTTACTGACTCCTCCTTTCTCACCCACACATCCAAATCTCCAAATTCTATTTATCCAACTCTTTAACAGCTCTCAGATCTCTTCACTTCTCTTCATCTGCAAGGCTCCTAGCCTAATCCAGGCCATGGGCATCATCTCTCCACAGAATTACTGCATCAGCCTCCAGCTGGTCTCCCTGCCTCCAGTCTTCTTTCCTTCTAATCCATCCTCTACAAGGTGTTTTATGTTTTATCTAAAACATAAATCTTAGAGTCAGAGATAAGGTACAGGTTTCTAGCTTGAGGAATTAGAGGATAATGACTCCTATCACGTTAAATGAAAGAGGAGGCGGTCTGGGGACATGTGACATTTGACTGCCTTTGTGGCATTTTTTACTTTGACTGTCTCCTCCCACTAGGTGGCATAGATCATCTCATTCAGCTTTGCATCCTCCGTGCTCTCAGCACCCAGCACAGTGCCTGGCACAGACCAGGTGCTCATGAATGTTTATTGCATGTGACTGTCACCCTGAAATTCATTAGAGAAAGGACTCCTTTGACATTCATGCCTCAATGGCACCCACCACTACTATTATAATATTTATCACACTGTACTGTAATTCTTGTGTACTCGTGATTCCTCACTAAACAATGAGCCCCTCTTTCACAGCTAAGTCGTCAGTCCAAAGTGAGTGCTCAGTAACATTTGTCAGCTAAATGACAGACTGACTCTCTCCCTGGGACATTGTAACATTTCATTTACTGGTCCTTCTAACTCCTCCTGCCCAGCCAGCCTCCACGGCAGCGAGGCCAGCCATCCTGCCTGGCTGATCTTCTTTGTCTCAGCTATTTCCCAGCTCTCTTGATGTCTGACTCACTGCAACAAGGGTAGTTTTTGATCTCTACTATTGACAACCACCACGGAGAATCTTCTCACCCATTTTTTCTACAATATCAAGTAACTATGCTGTCAAGAGAAATGTCTGTCCATAGACTTTTGTCCTGTTGCTCTGCTTATGGAGAGATGTTCATGAGGATGGATGATATGGAGTTCACCAAGTAAACCATGAAGGGAAGAGTCTTCCCAATGGAAATCACACTAGATGGAATGTACAAGGACTGGGAGGCTTGAAAGGAGTTTTCTGGGACCTTATGGGAGAGAGCATGTGGGAGAACATCATGAAAGAAGACTAAAGAGAGATACAGCAGAACACAGGTTGGGGTGTGCAAGAACTTACCTTATAATAGAAATTTGGCACTTCCCAGGTGGCACCAGTGGTAAAGAACCCGCCTGCCAATGCAGGAGACATTAGAGATGCAGGTTCGATCTCTTGGTTGGGAAGATCCCCTGGAGAAAGAAAAGACATCCCACTCCTGGAGAGTATTTCTGCCTGGAGAATCCCACGGACAGAGGAATCTGGAGGGCTACAGTCCATAGGGTCACACAGAGTCAGACACAACTAAAGCAACAGAGCACAGCACGTGATAGAAATTATATAATTATTAAATTATTTAATAGTAAAAATAGCTGTTATTCATTGACTGCCAAAAATACCTCAGGTGGTGTGCCAAGTGCTTTACATGAATTATCTCATTTGCTCTTCACTATTGGAGAAGGCAATGGCACCCCACTCCAGTACTCTTGCCTGGGAAATCCCATGGACGGAGGAGCCTGGTAGGCTACAGTCCATGGGGTCACTAAGAGTCAGACACGACTGAGCAACTTCACTCTCACTTTTCACTTTCATGCATTGAAGAAGGAAATGGCAACCCACTCCAGTGTTCTTGCCTGGAGAACCCCAGGGACAGAGAAGCCTGGTGGGCTGCCGTCTATGGGGTGGCACAGGGTCGAACACGACTGACATGACTTAGCAGCAGCAGCAGCAGCAGCAGAACTCTGTGAGTTAGGTGCTAAGGAGTTTGAACTTCATTTTGTTTATCTTGAAGGCATGGGATCCATTGAGGGATTTGAAGAAGAAGAGCTGCTTGTTCAGATTTGTCCAGAGCCTGCACATGGACTGTTGCATACCAAAAAAGGAGATGTCAGTGAGAACAGACTGATGGTTGCCAAGGAGATGGGGGAGACTGATGGATTGCGAGTTTGGGCTTAGCAGATACAAACTGGTATATATAGAATATATAAACAACAAGGTCCTACTGTATAGAACAGGAAACTATATTCAATATCCTATGATAAACCATATATATCCTATGATAACCCATGATGGAAAAGAATATGAAAAAGAATGTAAATGTTATAGTGAAAGTGAAAGTCACTCAGTTAGGACCGACTCTTTGCAACCCCATGGACTATACAGTGCATGCAATTCTCCAGGCCAGAATACTAGAGTGGGTAGCCATTCCCTTCTCCAGGGGATCTTCCCAACTAGGGATCGAACCCAACTCTCCCGCACTGCAGTCAGGTTCTTTATCAGCTGAACCACCAGGAAAGTCCAAGAATACTGGAGTGGGTAGCCTATCCTTTCTCCAGAGGATCTTCCTGACCCAGGAATCAAATGAACCAGGGTCTCCTGCATTGTAGGTGGATTCTTTACCAGCTGAGCTACCAAGGAAGCCATATATGTTATAGATGTATTCAAAAAGCAGAGACACTTTGCCAACAAAGGTTCATCTAGTCAAAGCTATGGTTTTTCCAGTAGTCATGTACGGATGTGAGAGTTGGACCATAAAGAAGGGTGAGTGCCTAAGAATTGATGTCTTTGAATTGTGGTGCTGGAGAATATGCTTGAGAGTCCCTTGGACAGCAAGAAGAACAAACCAGTCAGTCCTGAAGGAAATCAACCCTGGATATTTATCAGAAGGACTGATGCTGAAGCTGAAACTCCAATACTCTGGCCACCTTATGAGAAGAGCCAACTCATTGGAAAAGATCCTGATGCTGGGAAAGATTGAGAAAGGAGAGGAAGAGGATGACAGAGGATGAGAAAGTAAGATAGCATCACCAACTCAACAGACGTGAGTTTGAGCAAACTCTGGGAGATAGTGAAGGACAAGGGAGCCTGGTGTGCTGCAGTCCATGGGGTTGCAAAGAGTCGGACATGACTTAGCAACTAAACAACAACAGCATGACTGAATCACTTTGCTTGACAGCAGTAATTAACACAACATTGTAAATCAACTATACTTCAATACAGAAACGGAGGGGAAATGTCAAGATCAGGAAAACCATGGGGTCAGTCCCATGGGGACAATAGGCCAGAAAGAGGAAAAGAGGTGAGAATCCATGGGAAGAAGCTAAAGGCAGGCATCATGGTGGTAGAACCTCCATAATGAACCAGGGCAGAAGCCTGAACTAGGATCAGGAACAAGTTTGGAAGGAGATCAGGAGGAGTTCTATTGGATTGTTTGAGTTTAAGGAGTTTATATCCGCTGACAGTTGGATATAAAAGTTTGATACTCCCAAGAAAGTTCAAGGATAAAAACAAAAGTTTATAATCAATAGAATGTAGATGGCAGTTGGTTCTATGGGAATGTATCCCCATTTGGAACACAGAACTGGACTTCCCAGGTCCTTCATCGTGTAACCTTGCCGACCTCTTGGGAATTATCCCTCAGTGTCCCCTCAAGAGTTGCTCTCCCCTCTGGTTTACTGTTAACTCTTGGATTTTCCCAGCTGGACAATGCTCTTTCACCTGCAGGCCATTTCGTGGGCTTTCCTTTCTGGGAAAACCATCTTCTCCCTACTCCTGCTTCAGACCAGATGAAGCTTTAAATTGCTTGCCATTAAGAAGGTTGATGTACTAAGACCAGGAGAATGTATATTTATCCTGTGCTTCCTGCAGCCCATAAGTACACTGTCTCACACCCTTTCACGCTCCAGTTTAAGAAGCTTGGGTAGCATAGACAGAAGCTTCCCAAGGCGTCACATGACTCGATGAATTTACTTAGGGAAGCCAGATCCAGCCACTCACTGGCCACAGTGCTCAAGAGCCTAAGGCCTTGCCCTTCAGTATTTGGGGAGGACAAGAGAATAAGAGAGATCACCCAGGTCAGCCTGCCCCTACTCTGCCACTAGTGATTCTGCAAGTTCATTCTTCCTTCATCTAATGAGTACATTTGTTTAATGTGTCCTAGATGCTGTTGCCTCAGAGAAGCCTTCCCTGGCCTCTTGCCCAGGGAGATGCTTCCTCTGTGCTTTCTCAGCCCCCCTGCTCTCCTCCTTGCCATAGCATAGCTCTCACTGGCTTTTTATTACCTGTCTCTCCCACTAGTCTGAGAACTTCTTGAGAAATATTTGTATAATAGATGGAGTAACTGTGCCCCCATTGTGTGTCATGCTCCATGATGGGCCCTGGGGCCACCAGGGTGACCAAGTTGAGGGCCCTGCCTTGAACAGCTGCCAGTCTAGAGTTTTGAGCTTCATCCCTGGAGATCAGTTGTTTGACTTCAATGAATCGCCATAGATCACTCCGTCATAGTTACAAATGCTTTTCAAGTCGTTGCATACACATAATTCCCTTTGATCCTCAAGCAGCTTTGAGGGGGGTGGTAGATAAAGCCGAGATTAGTTCCCAGACTTTGGCTACCAGGAAGAATGGGGGGAGGGGCGCCATCTTTGTTGTTATAAGTTCACCACTTGAAAGAACAGAAATGGAGGCCATGAGATTCCGGCATTTCTCCTTTCTCGCGGGCTCCTAAGGGCAGAAATGTGGCTGTGGGGCCAGGTCTTATTCGCTTCACTCTACCTGAAAACATCACCATCCGTGGCCCTTGGACGTGTCGGACCCCTAGCCCTACCGCTCCTCAGCCTGAGATAGAGATTGAGGAGCTCTGGGCCAGGAGAGGCCACTGGCTGGGCTCTAACTCGAGCTCCCGACCCAGCGAGAACAGGATGGGCCCCAGTGTAAACCGGATTCGCCTTGTAAACAGCTGAGCAGCTGGGCTCCATCTTGGCGGAGGAACTCCAGCAACAAGCCCAGCAGGACAGCCCCAGCCCAGCAGGGCATTGTCCAGAGAAAAGGAGGGGAAAAAAGCTGAGTAAACAAAAAGGGCTGGCCAGTATTTTGGTCTCTGACTTGTTATTTCAGCCGGACAGTTGCTGTGCTGACCACGGGGCAGGGTTGGGCTGGGTCAGAGAAGCAGGGCTGAACGGAGCCGGGCTAACGCCCCAGTCAGCCTTCTCACTTCATCTCACTCTGCTTTCCCTGCTCTGGGCTCACTTCTGTGAAAGGGCCAAAGATGGAGACTGCAAACCTGTGGGGATAGGCACTAGGAACTGACGAGAGGGTAAGGAGTTGGGTGTTTGCCAAGTTTCCATGTGCACGTGAAGGCGTAGGCAAGGTGTCGAGAGAACGTAAAGCAGGGATGTGATTGGTCAGGGCAGCTTGAGTGACACTGTCTCTCATAGCCCCGCTCTTACCCTGCAAAGCGAGCTCAGTCCAGCCTTCCAGTGATATTGATCTCAAAGCTCCACGTGGAAGCCTAGGATTGTCATCACCATCAGATTTCACCTCCCAGCCTTCCTTGGTCACTGCCCAGGTACCATCCCTGCAGCCTTCTCCTCAGTGTTTTCATCCCCAAACCACTGTGCACTCCCTCTCCTTACAGGTGGCCACCTCCCCTCCCAGCTCTTCCCCTCTGCCACCTGCAGCCCCAAACCTTGGCTTCTTAATATTCCCTCTACTTCCCAACTTAACTGAAATTCAACTCTCTGCAAAGCCCTCTGTTTCTCCTGTAGCTCTATACAGGTCATTCATTCTCCCAAGATACCAGCTTCCTTCCCTTCTCCTGCACCACTTCCAGACTGTCACAAATCTATCCCCAGGTAAAAAGAAAATCCCCTTCAAACTCTGGTCATTTGGCTAGACCATGCTTCACTGGCTCTCCTTGTCATCTACCAGCTTTTCTGGTTTTTTCCAATATGTATACCTGTATCAGTCTTCTCTACTCCATCTCCCACCCTCATCTTAGGGATCTCAGGGCCTATGAAATGGTGAGCCACCCAGCACCTCACTTCTCAGGTCTTGATCACCTCAACTGCAGTGACCTTTCCCACTACCTTATTTGTCCATCCCTGATCCAATGTCATTCATTCATTTCACACATTTTTATTAAGCATCTACTGTGATGCAGTGGTAAGGAATCCTCCTGCCAGTGCAGGAGATGTGGGTTCTATCCCTGGGTTGGAAAGATTCCCTGGAGAAGAAAATGGCAACCCACTACAGTATTCTTGCCTGGGAAAGCCCATGGACAGAGGAGCCCAGCAGGCTACAGTCCATGGGGTCACAAAAGAGTTGGACATGATTTAGTGACTAAATAACAACTTTAGTCTCAGCAGCAAGTTCAGTTCAGTTCAGTCGCTCAGTTGTGTCCAACTCTTTGCAACCCCATGAATTGCAGCACTCCAGGCCTCTCTGTCCATCACCAACTCCCGGAGTTTACTCAAACTCACGTCCATCAAGTCAGTGATGCCATCCAGCCATCTTATCCTCTGTCGTCCCCTTCTCCTCCTGCCCCCAATCCCTCCCAGCATCAGAGTCTTTTCCAGTGAGTCAACTCTTCACATGAGGTGGCCAAAAGTTGGCAAAGTGGTGAGCAAAAACCCTGTTATCAAAGAGCTTTTGCTTTAGAGGCAGGAAACAGATAATGAAAAACATACAAGATAATTAAGAGAGTGTCGGTATTATGAAGGAAACAAACAGCATGATAAGAGAGAATGTGGTAGGAGGGACTCCTCCATGTAGGATGATGCAGGAAAGGACTCTATGTTATATGTAACACTCCAGTTGAGAACTGATAGATGAAATGGAGTCACGTGTAAAAGAAAGATCCTGAGAAAGGGAAGAACTAAACAGAATAGATCTGATAAGGAGGACAGAGTAGCTAGGATATAGAAAGGGGAAAGTGGTACAAAAAGAAGTGGAGACAGCAAAAAGACAGAATACGTGGGCCTCAAACCCTATGGCAAGAAGTTTGGATATACAATGGGAAGCTACTTAAAGGTTTTAGATAAACTACGTTACCTCTGAAAATGTTCACTCCAGCAACCCATGCTTTCCCCTCTCACAGCATACTCCCACATGCTCCTTTAACTGAAGTACAGTTGATTTACAGTGTTGTGCCAATCTCTGCTGTACAGCACAGTGACTCAGTTACACACATATATACCATCTTTTTAAATATTCTTTTCCATCATGGCTTATCACAGGACAGTGAATATAGTTCCCTGTGTTATATGTTAGGACCTTGTTGTTTACCTATTCTAAATGAAATAGCTTGCATCCACCAACCCCAAAGCCCCAGTGCATCCCTCTCCCTTCCCCCACCCCACTCCCTTGGCAACCATAAGTCTGTTCTTTATGTCTATGAGTGTTTCTGTTTAGTAGATAGGTTTATTTGTGCTATATTTTAGATTCTGCATATAAGTGATATCATATGGTATTTGTTTTTCTCTTTTTGGCTTACTTCACTTAGTATGATAATCTCTATAGCAGCAGAATAACAACAGAATTCTTCCATATGCGTTTTGGGTGTGTGTGTGTGCCTGGCCTCTTTCATACAGCGTGTTTTCAAGGATTATCCATGCTATAGCATGTGTCACTACTGCATTCCTCTTCATGACCAATTAATATCCCCTTGTCTGGATATTGGTGGTGTTGTGCCATCACCAAGTCATGTCCAACTCTCTGCGACCCCATGGACTGCAGCATGCCAGGCCTCCCTGTCCCTCACCATCTCTCACAGTTTGCCCAAGTTCATGTCCATTGAATTGGTGATGCCATCCAACCATCTCATCTTCTGTCACCCTCTTCCCTTCTGCCTTCAATCTTTCCCAGCATCAGGGTCTTTTCCAATGAGTTGGCTCTTCACATCAGGTGGCCCAAGTATTGGAACTTCAGCTTCAGCATCAGTCCTTCCGATGAGTATTCAGGGCTGATTTCTTTAAGGATTGACTGGTTTGATCTCCAGCTGTCCAACGGACTCTCAAGAGTCTTCTCCATCACCACAGTTTGAAAGCATCAATTCTTCTGCACTCTTTGTCTTTCTTATGGTCCAACTCTCACATTCTTCATGAGTAGTGGAAAGACCATAGCCTTGACTATACAGACCTTTGTTGGCAAAGTGATGTCTTTGCTTTTTAATACACTGTCTAGGTTTGTCATAGCTTTCCTTCCAAGAAGCAATTGTCTTCTAATATCATGACTGCCGTCACCATCCACAGTGATTTTAGAGCCCAAGAAGAGGAAATCTGTCAATGCTTCCACCTTTTCCCCTTCTATTTGCCACGAAGTGATGAGGCTGGATGCTATGATCTTAGTTTTCTTAATATTAAGTTTTAAGCCAGACTTTTCACTCTCCTTCTTCACCCTCATTAGAGTGGTATCATCTGCATATCTGAGATTGTTGCTTTTTTTCCCAGCAGTCTTGATTCTAGCCTGTAACTCATCCAGCCCAGCATTTCACATGATGTGCTCTGCATATAAGTTAAATAAACAGGGTGACAATATACAGCCTTGTCATATTCTTTTCTCAATTTTTAATTAGTCGGTTGTTCCATATAAGGTTCTAACTGTTGCTTCTTGCCTGCATACAGGTTTCTCAGGAAACAGGTAAAATGGTCTGGTATTCTCATCTCATTACGAGTTTTCCACAGTTTGTTATGATTCACAGAGTCAAAGGCTTTAGTGTAATCAATGAAACAGAAGTAAATGTTTTCCTGGAATTCCTTTGCTTTCTCTAAGATCCAACGAATATTGGCAATTTGCTCTCTGATTCTTCTGCCCTTTCCAAACCCAGTCTGTACATCTGGAAGTTCTTGATTTAAGTACTGCTGAAGCCTAACTTGAAAGATTTCAATCATAACCTTACTAGCATGGGAAGTGAGTGCGATTGTCCAGTAGGTTGAAATTCTTTAGTACTGCCCTTCTTGGGAATTGGTATGAAGACTGACCTTTTCCAGTCCTGTGGGCATTGCTGGGTTTTCAAAATTTGCTGACATATTGAGTGCAGCGCTTTAATAGCATCATCTTTAGGATTTTAAATAGCTCTACTGGAATTCCATCACCTCCTCTAGCTTTGTTCATAGTAATGCTTCTTAAGGCCCAACTGAATTCACACTCCAGGATGTCCAGCTCTAGCTTAGTGATCATACCATCGTGGTTATCTGGGTCATTAAGACCTCTCTTCGTACAGTTCTTCTGTGTATTTTTGCCACCTCTTCTTAATCTCTTCTGCTTCTCTTAGATCCTTGCCATTTTAGTCCTTTATTGTGCCCATCAGTTCAGTTCAGTTCAGTTGCTCAGTCATGCCTTTGCGATCCCATGGACTACAGCACACCAGGCCTCTCTGTCCATCACCAACTCTTGGAGCTTACTCAAACTCATGTCCATTGAGTCAGTGATGCCATCCAGCCATATCATCCTCTGTCGTCCCCTTCTCCTCCCACCTTCAATCTTTCCAGAATCATGGTCTTTTCCAATGAGTCAGTTCTTCACATCAGGCGGCCAAAGTATTGGAGTTTCAGCTTCAGCATCAGTCCTTCCAATGAATATTCAGGACTGATTTCCTTTAGGATAGACTGGTTAGATCTCCTTGCAGTCCAAGGGACTCTCAAGGGTCTTCTCCAACACCACTCTTCAAAAATATCAGTTCTTTGGCACTCAACTTTCTTTATAGTCCTACTCTCACATCCATACATGACTACTGGAAAAACCATAGCTTTGACTAGATGGACCTTTGCTGCAAAGTAATGTCTTTGCTTTTTAATATACTGTCTAGGTTGGCCATAGCTTTTCTTCGAAGAAGCAAGTGTCTTTAAATTTCATGGCTGCAATCACCATCTGCAGTGATTTTGGAGCCCCAGAAAATAAAGTCTGTCACTGTCTCCACTGTTTCCCCATCTATTTGCCATGAAGTGATGGGACCAGATGCCATGATCTTAGTTTTCTGAATGTTGAGTTTTAAGCCAACTTTTTCACTCTCCTCTTTCATTTTCATCAAGAGGCTCTTTAGTTCTTCACTTTCTGTCATAAGGGTGGTGTCATCTGTATATCTGAGGTTATTGATATTTCTCCCAGCAATCTTGATTCCAGCTTGTGCTTCATCCAGCCCAGCATTTCACATGATGTACTCTGCATATAAGTTAAATAAGCAAGGTGACAATATACAGCCTTGATGTACTCCTTTCCTGATTTGGAACCAGTCTCTTGTTCCATGTCTGGTTCTAACTCTTGCTTCTTGACCTGCATACAGATTTCTCAAGAGGCAGGTAAGGTGGTCTGGTATTCCCATCTCTTTAAGAATTTTCCACACAGTCAAAGCCTTTGGCATAGTCAGTAAAGCAGAAGCAGATGTTTTTCTGGAACTCTTCTGCCTTTTCAGTGATCCAGTGGATGTTGGCAATTTGATCTCTGGTTCCTCTGCCTTTTCTCAATCCAGCTTGAACATCTGGAAGTTCACAGTTCATGTACTGTTGAAGCCTGGCTTGGAGAATTTTGAGCATTACTTTGCTAATGTGTGAGATGAGTGCAATTGTGCAGGAGTTTGAACATTCTTTGGTATTGCCTTTCTTTGGGGTTGGAATGAAAACAGACCTTTTCCTGAGCCAGACCTGCCTTTGAGTGTTTGAGTATGGAGGTACAGGTCAGCAGTAGCCTGCCACAGGGGCAGGGGCTCTGGGTACAGCAGACCTGAGTATGGCATAAGCCCTCTTGGAGGAGATTGCCATTAACCCACCACAGAGTCACCAGAACTTACACACAGGAATGGGGGAACAGACTCTTGGAGGGCACAAGCAAAACCTGTACACCAGGGTCCTGTACACCAGGACCCAGGAAAAAGGAGCAGTGATCCCACAATGACCCAGACTTGCCCAGGAGTCTCCAGGAGTCTCCGGCGGAGGTGTGGGTCAGTGGTGGCCCGCTGCAGGGCTGGGGGCACTGAGTGCAGCAGTGCCTGCATGGGACCTTTTGAAGGAGGTCGCCATTATCTTCATTACCTCCACCATAGTTTGGCCTCAGGTCAAATAATAGGGAGGGAACACAGCCCCACCCATCAACAGAAAATTGGATTAAAGATTATTGAGCTTTGCAGCCAAAGATGGAGAAGCTCTATACAGTCAACAAAAACAAGACCAGGAGCTGACTGTGGCTCAGATCATGAACTCCTTATTACCAAATGCAGACTTAAATTGAAGAAAGTAGGGAAAACTGCTAGACCATTCAGGTATGACCTAAATCAAATCCCTTATGATTATACAGTGGAAGTGAGAAATAGATTTAAGGGCCTAGATCTGATAGATAGAGTGCCTGATGAACTATGGAATGAGGTTCGTGACATTGTACAGGAGACAGGGATCAACACCATCC